>NC_064626.1:102878196-103181226 GCF_023864275.1 Schistocerca cancellata
TTTCTCTTTATCTCTACCGACCTCTAAATTGATGAGATGTTAAACTGATTTACCGTTAGTGACACTCTACCGAAGAGCGTAACTTTAAGTACAAGCCGTTCTCCGCTTTTTTCTTGTTTCCAGAAGTTATTTTCTGGGCACGGTGAGGTAAAGTTTCTAGAGTTAACGACGTGTGAGAGAAACGGTCTGGTAGTTAGAAGTTGTTAAGTACAGCCTTTACTGTGCTCAGAAAGTGGTGTAGGCATCCATCTGCATTCCATTTTGCAACGCACAGCTTTTAATTTTTGGTACACTTGTAACACATGCCTGGCACTAATTCTTCTATAAAAAAAAGTGAAACGATAGAGTTTTGAACATTCTGAACATGACTCTTACACAGCAACCGTATACTAGTTTCAGCAGAGGATTATACAGCCAACCGGTTGCACGTAACTAGTAGGTACATTGACCTAGGATACGACGCCTACTAGGGGTGTCTTCATCAGAATGAAATTTTGCTAAATCCTGTGAAATTGCTCAAGGCAAAAGTGAAATAAAACGTTCTAGCCTTTCCCACGTCTGCCCAGCTGGGAATAACATCACACACATCGGTCCAGTAGCGTACATTGCTGCCACGAAAACACTACGAGTTACGCCGCCTATAGGGTGCGGACGGTACATGTGTCCATTTCAAGCTTTATAACAAAAAAATGAAAGAAAGACAATTAATTTTAAAAACAAAGTATAAAGAAAGAGAGCTTAAAGTCTTTTTGAAAATACGCATTAGTCAAGCAGATTAAGTATAATATAGCCATCTGTTAGGATTTACAGAAATTATTGTTACGTAAAGGACAGTTGATATAAAAAAAATTACAAACAGCTGTACAATCCAGAAAATATATGCATTAAGGTAACTTCAGCAGCACATATCTACGAGATTAGAAGAAAATGATGTTTCGGAACCAGAAGCAGGAAAAAAATAGTAAAAAATAAATAGAGGAATCAAAATTCCGCGAGTAGTGGATTGAAACCACCGAAAAACTTTTTCCTACATAATTGTTACTGTTGATTGAAGATGACGCTATCGTTCTTAGAAATACTCTTGAAAATCTCCAGCTCTTCAAGTACATCGAGCCTATGACGTTTCTTTTCTCCATGTAAAATGGAAATTTCTTCAACGCGTTTCTGTTTGTGTCCGGAAATTAGCAGATAATTGTGGAATTGTGTACATTAGTGCCTCTCTTTCCGAACAAATGTTCCTTGCACTTGTCACTAAAAGATCTTCCAGTTTTTCCTATATAATAAACGGGATACGCATCACAAGTAATAATATACACTCCTGAATTGTGTATCGGGGCAACTGTGGACTTGAGATTGTGAACGAGATTTTTTCGCAAGTTATTGTTCCTGGGAAGCTCAACTTTGAATCACTATTTTTTAATCATAAGACGACGAATTTTATACGAAACAGGGCCTACAAATGGAATCGAGAAAACATTTCCGTTCTCGTTACTGTCAGGAATAGCACAGCTGCCTGAAGTGGATACTTCAGCGTCAGGTCTAAATTTAAAGAACTTGTCAACTTACGTGGGATCATAGCCATTATTTTTATTATGTTCTGTTGGGTCTCGCGAACTCATCTCGTGTAGGGTACCTAAGGGATGCAGCGTTCTCGGAATGCTGCACAACAATTCAAGCAAATAACATTACTAGTATTATTTCTATAAAGCAGATTAACAATATTTAGAGATTTACAAGTAGCAGTCACAAACGATGGGCGACATGCAAACAGTTCAGTTCGTCGCTATACACAATGTTCCTGCAAGGTGACACACGTCGCTGATAACTGATCTGCGGGTGCCGGTCTACGACTGTGGCTATACTGTCCACTAATGTTCGTATACGGATCTGATCTGAGTTGCCTAGGCTGGCAGGAACGGCGCTTACACTATGTGATCGAAAGTATCCGCAGCCGGCCGGAGTGGCCGTGCGGTTCTAGGCGCTACAGTCTGGGCCCGAGCGGCCGCTACGGTCGCAGATTCGAATCCTGCCACGGGTATGGATGTGTGTGATGTCCTTAGGTTAGTTAGATTTAATTAGTTCTAAGTTCTAGGCGACCGATGACCTCAGAAGATAAGTCGCATAGTGCTCAGAGCCATTTGAACCATTTTTTTAAAGTATCCGGACACCCCCAAAAACACATGTTTTTCATATTAGGTGCACTGTGCTGCCACCTACTGCCAGGAACATATCAGCGACCTCAGTAGTCATTACATATCGTGAGAGAGCAGAATGGGGCGCTCCGTTGAACTCAACGGACTTCCAACGTGGTCACGTGACTGGGTGTTACCTATGTCATACGTCTGTATGCGAGATTTCCACACTCCTAATCATCCACAGTTCCCGATGTCTCAGTGAAGTGCAAACGTGAAGGGACACATACAGCACAAAAGTGTACAGCCCGACCTCGTCTGTTGACTGACAGAGGCCGCCGACAGTTGAAGAGGGTTGTAATGTGTAGTATGCAGTCATCTATCTAGACCATCGCACAGGAATTCCAAACTGCATCAGGACCACTCCAACTAGTGCGAAAGTTAGGCGGGAGGTGAAAAAACTTGTATTTTATGCTCATAAGCCACATATCACGCCAAATGACGCCTTGCTTGGTGTAAGGATCGTAAACATTGGACTATTGAACAGTGGAAAAACGTTGTGTGGAATGACGTATCACGGTACACAAAGTGGCGATCCGATGGCAGGGTGTGGGTATGACGAATGCCCGGTGAACGTCATCTGCCAGCGTGTGTAGTGCCAGCAGTAAAATTCGGCGGCGGTGGTGTTATGTTGTGGTCGTTTTCTTCAAGGAGGGGTCTTTCACCTCTTGTTGTTTTGCTTGGCACTATCACAACACAGGCCTACACTGATGTTTTTTAAGCACGTTCTTGTTTCCCGTTGTTGAAGAGCAATTCGGGGATGGCGATTGCATCCTTCAACACGATCGAGCGCCTGTTCATAATGCACGGCCTTTGGCGGAGTGGTTGCATGACAACAACATCCATGTAATGGACTGACCTGCACAATGACCTGAATCCTATAGAACACCTTAGTGAGGTTTTGGAACGCCGACTTCGCGCCGGGCCTCACCAACCGACATCGAAACCTCTCCTCAGTGTAGCACTCTGTGAAGAATGGGCTGCCATTCTCCAAGAAAACTTCCAGCACCTGATTGAAAGTATGCCTGCCAGAGTGGAAGTTGCCATGAAGGCTAATAGTGGGCCAACACCGTATTGAATTCAAGCATTACCGATGGAGGGCGCCACGAACTGGTAAGTCATTTTCAAAAAAATGGTTCAAATGGCTCTGAGCACTATGGGACTTATCATCTACGGTCATCAGTCCCCTAGAACTTAGAACTACTTAAACTTAACTAACCTAAGGACAGCACACAACACCCAGCCATCACGAGGCAGAGAAAATCTCTGACCCCGCGGGGAATCGAACCCGGGAACCCGGGCGTGGGAAGCGAGAACGCTACCGCACGACCACGAGATGCGGGCAGTCATTTTCAACGAGGTGTCCGGATACTTTTGATCACATAGTGTATGCTAGAGGGTATCACATAGATTAGCTCCGCAGATGACGAAGAGATTGATAAAATATATTATGAGATATAAGAAATTATTTAGATAGTGAAGGGAGACGAAAACTTAATGGTCATGGGTGACTAGAATTCGATAGCAGGAAAAGCAAGAGAAGGAAACCTAGTTGATTAGTATGGAATATGGGTAAAGAATGAAACAGGAAGCCTTCTGGTAGAATTTTGCACAGAGCATAACTTAATCATAGCTAACACTTGGTTCAAGAATCATAAAAGAAGGTTGTATACATGGAAGAAGCCTGGAGGTACTTACAAGTTTCAGATCGATTATATAATGGTAAGACAGAAATTTAGGAACCAGGTTTTAAATTGTAAGACATTTCCAGGGGCAGATGTGGACTCTAACCACACTCTGTTGGATATGAACTGTAGATTAAAACTGAAGAAACTGCAAAAAGGTGGGAATTTAAAGAGATGGGACCTGGATAAACTGGCTAAACCAGAGGTTTTACAGAGTTTCAGAGAGAGCATAAAGGAACAATTGACAGGAATGGGGGAAAGAAATACAGTAGAAGAAGAATGGGTAGCTCTAAGGGATAAAGTAGTGAAGACAGCAGAGGATCAAGAAGGTAAAAAGACAAGGGCTGGTAGAAATCCTTGGGTAACAGAAGAAATATTGAATTTAGTTGATGGAAGGAGAAAATATAGAAATGCAGTAAATGAAGTAGGCAAAAAGGAATACAAACGCCTCTAAAATGAGATCGACAGGAAGTGCAAACTGGCTAAGCAGGGATGGCTAGAGGACAAATGGAAGGATGTAGAGACTTATCTCACTGGGGGTAAGATAGATACTGCCTACAGGCAAATTAAAGAGACCTTTGGAGAAAAGAGAACCACTAGTATGAATATCAAGAGCTCAGATGGAAACCCAGTTCTAAGTAAAATAGGGAAAGCAGAAAGGTGGAAGGATTATGTAGAGGGTCTATATAAGGGCGATGTACTTGAGGACAATATTATGGAAATGGAAGAGGAGGTAGATGAAGATGAAATGGGAGATACAATACTGCGTGAAGAGTTTGACAGAGCACTGAAAGACCTGAGTCGAAACAAGGCCCCGGGAGTAGACAACATTCCATATGAACTACTGACGGTCTTGGGCGAGCCATTTCTGGAAATACTCTACCATTTGGTGAGCAAGATGTATGAGACAGGCGAAATACCCTCAGATTTCAAGAAGAATATAATAATTCCAATCCCAAAGAAAGCAGGTGTTGACAGATATGAAAATTACCGAACTATCAGTTTAATAAGTCACATCTGCAAAATACTAACGCGAATTCTTTACAGACGAATGGAAAATAATGGTAGAAGCCGACCTCGGGGAAGATCAGTTTAGATTCCGTAGAAGTATTGGAACACGTGAGGCAATACTGACCTTACGACTTATCTTAGAAGAAAGATTAAGGAAAAGCAAACCTACGTTTCTAGCATTTGTAGACTTAGAGAAAGCTTTTTACAATGTTGACTGGAATAATCTCTTTCAAATTCTAAACGTGGCAGGGGTAAAATACAGGGAGCGAAAGGCTATTTACAATTTGTACAGAGACCAGATAGCAGTTATAAGAGTCGAGGGACATGAAAGGGAAGCAGTGGTTGGGAAGGGAGTGAGACAGGGCTGTAGCCTCTCCCCAATGTTATTCAATTTGTATATTGAGCAAGCAGTAAAGGAAACAAAAGAAAAATTCGGAATAGGTATTAAAATCCATGGAGAAGAAATAAAAACTTTGAGGTTCGCCGATGACATTGTAATTCTGTCAGAGACAGCAAAGGATTTGGAAGAGCAGTTGAACGGAATGGACAGTGTCTTTAAAGGAGAATAGAAGGTGAACATCAACAAAAGCAAAACGAGGATAATGGAATGTAGTCGAATTAAGTCGGGTATGCTGAGGGAATTAGATTAGGAAATGAGACACTTAAAGTAGTAGATGAGTTTTGCTATCTGGGGAGCAAAATAACTGATGATGGTCGAAGTAGAGAGGATATAAAATGTAGACTGGCAATGGCAAGGAAAGCGTTTCTGAAGAACAGAAATTTGTTAACATCGATTATAGATTTCAGTGTCAGGAAGTGGTTTCTGAAAGTATTTGTATGGAGTGTAGCCACGAATGGAAGTGAAACATGGACGGTAAATAGTTTGGACAAGAAGAGAATAGAAGCTTTCGAAATGTGGTGCTACAGAAGAATGCTGAAGATTAGATGGGTAGATCACATAACTAATGAGGAGGTATTGAATAGAAATGTGGAGAAGAGGAGTTTGTGGCGCAACTTGACAAGAAGAAGGAACCGGTTGGTAGGACATGTTCTGAGGCACCAAGGGATCACAAATTTAGTATTCTAGGGTAGCGTGGAGGGTAAAAATCGTAGAGGGAGACCAAGAGATGAATACACTAAGCAGATTCAGAAGGATGTAGGTTGCAGTAAGTACTGGGAGATGAAGAAGCTTGCTTAGGGTAGGGTAGCATGGAGAGCTGCGTCAAACCAGTCTCGGGACTGAAGACAACCACAACAACAGTGTATATTCAGTTCTTGCAGGTGCCGCTCTGTCGTGGCGCGGTCCTGATCAGCACACCATTGTCCAACGTCGTTTCATCGCCTTCTCTGGTTTCGTGTTCTTCGTCTTCGTTCTAGCGCTTGTGGTTACGCCAGAACGTGTTCGGCTCTTCGTTAAGGTTGTCACGTGACAAAGGTACAGGCTGTATAATCCTCTGTTGAAAGTGAAATGAGTTCACAGTGAGTCCAAATTGATACTGATGATCACCGACAAAAGTATTGCGGGAATTAACACAATAAAAAGTGTTAGTCTTGCCTAAGTTCATGGCGCCATCTTGTCCACAGATGGCCTCGACAGTGAACATGCAGTTTTGTGGATAGCTTCTACCTTTAACGCATTGTAGCATACGTTTTCTTTCATAACAGTTTGTGGTTTTGCTTCACCTTAGTATTTATCCCAACCCCACACCCACTATGCTTGCGACAGACGTTTACAGACACCCCGCAGTGAGACAGTTTTAAACTGACTGCTGTTACCTCCACTTCTGTCATATTACCTGCACAATGTGCATCTCAGACTAAGATGTTGAAATCGAAACTACTCTCTTCACTGCATACAGCCGCTTGATTTTATGAGCATTTGAGAATCGCAGAATTCTAATGTATTATTCACGAAAATGACCTGGGTCCAAAGGCTCGTAACGTAAAGAATTTTTGCAGTCTACTTCACAAGTGCAGTCAGAGCTGCTCGCATGATAAATACATTTTCTGAAAGAAAATAAAAATCACAGTATCCAAAAAAAAAACTAATTCCGGTAATAGTAAGGAAAGTGACATGATATTACCGAAGAAAACAATGTTTTATGAAACTTCCTGGCAGATTAAAACTATGTGCCCGACCGAGACTCGAACTCGGGAAGGTAGGAGACGAGGTACTGGCAGAAGTAAAGCTGTGAGTACCTGCCGTGAGTCGTGCTTCGGTAGCTCAGTTGGTAGAGCACTTGCCCGCGAAAGGCAAAGGTCCCGAGTTCGAGTCTCGGTCGGGCACACAGTTTTAATCTGCCAGGAAGTTTCATATCAGCGCACACTCCGCTGCAGATTGAAAATCTCAATCTGGAAACATCCCCCAGGCTGTGGCTAAGCCATGTCTCCACAATATCCTTTCTTTCAGGAGTGCTAGTTCTGCAAGGTTCGCGGGAGAGCTTCTGTAAAGTTTGGAAGGTAGGAGACGAGGTACTGGCAGAAGTAAAGCTGTGAGTACCGGGCGTGAGTCGTGCTTCGGTAGCTCAGTTGGTAGAGCACTTACCCGCGAAAGGCAAAGTTCCCGAGTTCGAGTCTCGGTCGGGCACACAGTTTTAATCTGCCAGGAAGTTTCATATCAGCGCACACTCCGCTGCAGAGTGAAAATCTCAATCTGGAAACATCCCCCAGGCTGTGGCTAAGCCATGTCTCCACAATATCCTTTCTTTCAGGAGTGCTAGTTCTGCAAGGTTCGCAGGAGAGCTTCTGTAAAGTTTGGAAGGTAGGAGACGAGGTACTGGCAGAAGTAAAGCTGTGAGTACCGGGCGTGAGTCGTGCTTCGGTAGCTCAGTTGGTAGAGCACTTGGCCGCGAAAGGCAAAGTTCCCGAGTTCGAGTCTCGGTCGGCACACAGTTTTAATCTGCCAGGAAGTTCCATATCAGCGCACACTCCGCTGCAGAGTGAAAATCTCATTCTGGAAATGTTTTATGAAGCTGACCAAAGGATAAATCAATGTAGAAAAGTAATCCAAGGAGCGCAATGAGAGTATGATAAGGAAGGTGTCGGCCCGAGAGTCGGTACAGGTGTTATTGATGAGGGGCACTTTGCAGTCCTCTGTAGCGCTCTTGGAGTGGGCGCACAGCCAGCAAGACATCGACTCAAAGCGCCATATATGTTAGGCAAGGACCTAGCCTGGCATTAAGTTCTTCCGAATTTGTGTTTCTCCAAACTAAGCTCCACTACCACTGGGGATTATCATTTTGGAGAATTCGTTCTGCTTCTCGCTCTTGTTCAAGTTGTCTGAGATAACCGTCTCCTCTACATAGGTTGTACAAAAATATGGAAACATTGCGAGAAAATCATGTTTAAACATAAATGCAGACGCTAGCCCAGCCTGCTGGTTGCGCTGTTGTATTTGACCACGAACGGCAGCTGGGTAATGTCCTCAATACGTTACAAGTGCCTGTCGTGGTAACAACAGAGTTATGTATACCTGTGGGTTCAAATGGCTCTGAGCACTATGGGACTCAACATCTGAGGTCATAAGTCCCCTAGAACTTAGAACTACTTAAACCTAACTAACCTAAGGACATCACACACACCCATGCCCGAGGCAGGATTCGAACCTGCGATCGTAGCAGTCCCGCGGTTCCGGACTGCAGCGCCAGAACCGCTAGACCACCGCGGCCGGCTGTATAGCTGTGACTGCATCGTGTCAGAGCCAAGTGAATTTGAATGTGTGCGAATTGTTTATGCTCGTATAGTGGTTGCTTTCGTAACCATGGTGGCTGAAATGTTTGGTGATCCAAGAGGCACCGTATCGAAGACTTCTACCGCATACAGGGAAAGCATAAGAACATCATCCGATAAGGCACAACGCGGATGGAATGGTGTATTGAGTGATCGTGAAGGACGGTCATTGAAGTGGATCTGAGAGAAAATAAGAGGACGACAACTGCGAGAGTCACTGCAGAACTGAATGTCGCACTCGGGAAAGATGTCAACACCAAAACGACACGAAGGGAGCTCCATAAGCAGGGAATTGCAACGTGGGTTGGAATCCCAAAACTGCTCATCAGTGATGCAAATGACCGTAGCGGGGAAACATGGTGCCCAAGCCGTAAAGCCTGGGATATGGAGCAATAGACGGTTATTTGTTCGGATGTGTATTGTTACACACTGTTTCCAACTTCTGACCAAGTTTACGTCCCAAGACTGGAAGATAGCCAGGGTTCGGTGGTGATTTGGGCAGCCATGTCATGGTACTCCATGGGCCTCATGGTTACTCTGCCATGCGGCCACAATGACCGTGCAGCCACTCACGCATGAAGTCTCGCTTAAAAAGTAAAACGTTGAGATTGTCTAACACGGATAAAACACCTCTAACATAATCTTGCATTTCCTTAGCAAATTCACTGGCATCGCGCTACTGAATTTCTCAGTGTAATCCACGTATAGAAAGCATGTTAAATACCAATTTTCCTTCTTTTTGATGCATAATTAATACGATAAACAAAAAGGAAACCAGTCCCTTGGCTCGCGCCAAACAAATGCCAGCACCGGTAAAAACCCCATTAGTCCCAGCGTATTTACTTGGAATGCACAACGGAATCAACCCATTATCTAGGTCATATTTGTAAAGAATCTCTCGCGTAGCGAACAGACCCACATTATTGGAAAAGAGAACGGAGTATTGCTCTGTATGAGAAGTGCAGAAGAACGAAGACAGAAATTTACATATAAATAAAACTAAAGGACGTCTGTCTTATTATAACATATTCTAAGCCCTAACGACAACTTCAAAGTAAGTTTCTCTCAAACAATCAGAACGCTTTCAGAAAAGATAGCACTCAGGTGAAGCTCATTTCGCTTTTTCCGCATGTGACATTCCGCAAACAATAGATGAAGCTGCACAGATAGACAAAAGGAAGGAAGGTTAGGCCTTAACATCCCATCAACAACGGATCACGAGCTCGGACTGGGGAACGATAGGAGAGGAAATCGTCTGCGCCCTTTCCGTGGAACCACCTCGGCATTCGCTTTAAATGATTTAGGACATCACAGAGAAGCCACATCAGGAGCCCCTTGTGAGTTAACTCTCTACTCCCAAATACGAGAACAACGTCGTAACACTGCCCTGCGTCTAGCGTTAGCGGATCATCCACATCCTCATCTACATACATACTACGCAAGCCACGCTAGGGTGCGAGGCAGAGGGTACCCCGTATCAATACTCATTTCCTTTCCTGTTCCACTGGCAAATCACGTAAGGGAAAAACGATTGTCTACATGTCTTTGTATGAGCCCTAATTTCTCGTATCTTATCTTTATGGTCGTTACGCGAATATATGATGGTAGCAGCAAAATCGTTCTGCAGTCACTTTCAAATGATGGTTCTTTAAATTTTCTCAGAAGTGTTCCTAGAAAAGAACATCGCCTTCCCTCAAGGGATTTCCATTTCAGTTCCCGAGGCATCACCGTAATACTTTCGTATTGGTCGAACTTACCGGTAACAAATTTAGCAGCCCACCTCTCAACTGTTTCGATGCCTTCTTGCAATCCGACGTAGTGCGGATCACAAACACTGCAGCAGTACTCAAGAATAGGTCGCATGTGCGTCCTATATGCGGTCTCCTTTACAGATGAACCACACTTTCCCAAGATCCTCGCAATAAACCGAAGTCGACCATCGGCCTTCCATACCACAATCCTCACATGCTCTTTCCATTTCATATCGCTTTGCAACGTGTAATATTGTAACTTTATTTTGCTATGACAGCGGTACTGCTCGACAATAAAAGCGGGTTAAAAGCTGTGAGCTGTCTGGGGAAGTTAATCTTGCATTACTATGCAACTGTTTCACCAGGTATCCTGTCTAGCTTACCAAATTCCCAACCAGACGAACATTAATTATAATCTTTTAATAGTCATACGACAACCGGTGATATATATATAAAAGAGAGAATTTAAATAAAAAGAAATAAATCAGTTTATATTTGGAAATTTATTTTAAGATTGATCATTCAAATTTCAGCATATTAAAATTGATTCCTAACTAAACTGGTGCCTTATTCAGGAATGTGAAAATGTGAGATTGCAATCTTACGGAACACATCAATTATAGAGCCAAGATTGGGAGACTGCATACAACACTGCATTCATAAAACAACACACAAAGAACGTTGAAACGTATGCAAGAGAAAGTTAACCACTACCAACAGATTCAAATTTTCACCCAAAGAAATTACGTTCGTAGCACAATCCTGTCCGTCATGTAATTACCACACACTGGTATACTAAATTCATATTAACTCTTTGTGAAATCTTCGCGAAAAGAATAGCTGAGGGCTACTTTGATGATTACACCACATGCTTCACGTGCTCAACTTGGTTTACACAAAGAGTGTAACTCCACAATAATTTTGATAATTAAAATAAATTAGATCGAAAAGCAATTTACAAAAGAAAAACCTCGAACAAGTTACTAACGTCTTACTGTTAACCTGACGGGTCAAACAGTTATATAAGCACGTGGTACTGGTCTCGCAAAGTACACCCCACGTGGGTTGAACATAAAGAAAAGTTGCTATATTGAAAAATATTGTCAAGACGAGACGTTATAATCACAGAAGCATTCGCATTTAAGATTGATCTTGGTTAGAGTTACTGATCAACACGTGGTTCCACTTTACTCACAAAGTAGTGACAAAGCAACTACCGGAAAATAATCTGAACTTCACACGAGAATTACACTGCGCTGCAATTTAAGATAACATTAGATATTTTAGAGCTAAACCTGAAATAAAGGTGATTAAATTTTCAGTTAGGCTGAACTTAAGAAATCCATTGTCCTGCGGACTTAGCAGACACGCGCTTTGCCGGAGATCTTACCACTTCAGACGCTCGCCCCGGACCGACTGCCTGGTCCCTTCCTGAGGGGTCGCTCACAAATACAAACGGAAGTGGCCAGAGGGGCAGCTTCCTATACCAACATGACAAAGGACAGACAGGACCATACTAAGGATAGAAACCTCTTTGCTTTTAGAAAGCGTAGCTACCTGTTCCGACGTTGGTCCTACTGTTCTCTAGCAGACAGCCTTGTCTGCTACCCTCAAGCATGCAACTAGAAATACATTTGCTCATTCATCCTCTCACACAGAAGGGAAGGGGGATGACAGTATCTTATCACACACAGTGTATAAAAGAAAGCGGATGTAGGTTCCGTATGAGACTGTGTGACATGAATTACATATAAACTGTGTTTTAAAGTGTAGCAGTGTGACAGATCGTTCTTGTTTATGTGTAAAAGTAACACGTTCCACTACTCAGTCTCCTCCCAGATAGTCAGAAACGCCACAGTAAATTTAGAAGAGGAATTTATGCCGTAAATGACAATAGATTTAAGAAATTAAACATGAAAGGAATCCAACAGAGACCTTTCAAACGTTACGCCAAAATATTTAAACGGGGTGACCGTGTCAAGCAGAGCACTACTAATGTTGTACCCGAACATTACGGGTTTGTTTTTCCTACTCATCCACGTTAAATTACATTTTTCTACACTTAGAGCCAGCTGCTGTTCATCACACCAGCTATAAATTTGGTCTAAGTTATCTTGTATCCCCTCCTACACTCACTCAGCCTCAACACCTTCCCTGCACACCATAGCATCATCAGCAAATAACCACAGATAGCTTCCCACCATGTCCGACAGAACATTTACTTACATGAAAAATAATAGCGGTCCTATTAACAGTTTCCGAGGGCACTTCTCACTATAACCAACACTCTGATGAACACTCGTCGTCGAGGACAACGTACTGGGTTCTGTTATTTAAGAAGTCTTCAAGTCACTCACATACCTGGAAACCTGTTCCATACGCTCGTAGCTCTGATAACAATTTGCAGCGGGCACTGTGTCAAATGCTTTTCGGAAATGTTGAAATACGGAATCTGTCTGTTGAGCTTCATCCTTAGTTCATCGTACATCAGGTGAGAAATGAGAAAGCTGAGTTTCGCATGAACGATGCTTTCTGAAACCGTACTAATCAAGCAAATTTGTGATATTCGACCTCAGAATATGTTCAAGAATTTCGCAGCAAACGGTTGTTAAGGATACTGACCTTCAATTTTAATGGTCCGTTATTTTACGCTTCTTATATACAGGAGTGACGTGCGCTTTTTTCCTATCTCTTGGGACTTTGCGCTTTTTTTTCCAACTGATTGGGACTTGGCAATGAGTGAGAGATTCGCGATAAATGTACGCAAAGTAAGGGGCCAGTGCCGTAGAATACTGTTTGTAGAAGCGAACTGGGATTCCATCCGGACATGGCGAATGATTTGTTTTCAGCTCTTTCACTTGTTTCTCTAAGCTAGGAATGCTTATTACTGTGTTGGCCATATGGGACTCCGTGCGACGGTCAAGCGACGGTATATTTGTACGATTCATTGCGTGTGGGCTGCCGAAGTAGCTGCGTAACATAGCTTTCGGAAGATGTAGATTTGGTCCTTCTCATCGTGCGTTTAACATTCGACACTGCACATATTGTCGACTGATAACCACAACACTATCTTACAGAGATCTTGTGACTGGATCGAAGAATTATTAACTGATAGAACTGAATGCGTTATACTGGAAGGTAAATGTTCAACAGAAACAAAAGTAACCAACTAACCATTACTGTACCCCCTGAAAGTGTAATGGGGTCATATATATTTTCAATATACGTAAATGACTCATCAGGTTCAAAACCACTCCGAGAATCACCGCTGTTGTCCACATATCGGATTATTGTACGAAAATGGAGAGCCATTTCGACAATATTTCTCCTTAGACAGGTGTCATCTTTCTTTAAATATGGGGGGGCGGAGAGGGGTGAGGGGAGACAAATGCTAGATTACGCTCAATACTGAAAGAAATAAGAAATACCGCGGCAATGTCCGATTTCAAGATTAGTGTTAATGTACTGAGCCAGTCACATCACCTATATATCTAGGCGTAATACGACGAATCGACACGAAATGGGCAAGGTCATGAATTCAGTAATAGGTAAGACGAAGGGAAGATTTAGATTTGATATCTCGGCTTAATAATACGACGTGATCTGAAATGGGGTAGGCACGTAAATTGTTTAGTAGAAAAGGTGGAGGGAAAATTTATATTTGATGGGAGGGTTTCTTACATATCACTTCCTGGCCACCCACTTGTGATAGCCATATTTAGTTTTATAGTAGCATCGTCCAGTTTCCGTATGCAGGGGGAGGGGCATTTATTCGACTTAATGGTGGCGGTCGTAACTGACTAGGCTAATTTTAGAGAGAATATTTTCCCGATGAAGGCCGGTGGTTCCAGTCCGTTGCAGAAACTTTACTTAACATCCTGGCAGGAGCTAGCATCTTACAGAAGTGCCGTAAGCAGCAGCAGCAGCCGGAAATGGCAAGTTAGAATGCCGAAACTCTGTTTTTGATTCTGAATGGCTCAGAGGCCTGTGTGTTAAATAATTCCGTGGAGTGGAATCGGGGAGTCGGCCGACAGTCCTCGTGCATCGGATGTGGCGAGCCGACGACTGTCTGGGGCGACGTTCGAAATTGATTATCACTTAGGAGTTCCGGAGTTAGTGAACCTTCGCGATCAACGGGATTACTTTACTAGCACGAAACGCTTAGGAAGCATTCAAAATTGCGTTCCCGGGCGCGGGTGTCGAATTGTTCTTAGGTTCTTTTTTTCAGTCAGTCTTGTCGATTAGAGAGCGTGTTCTGTCAAAAGAGGCCTCACAGCAGAGTGTGGAGTCGTTAGCTAGTTGGAGGTGGTATTGAATAAAAGTGACGGATTTATTTAGAATTATTTCGTGCCAATAAATTTCATTTGTTGCCGTGAGAATTTGAGTGTGGTCTTTTTTGTGAGAAGTTTTCCGTAATTGACACTGAACTGTATTGCTGTTTTGTTGTATGGTGATTATAGATTGGAGTTGTTAGGGGCCAGTTCGGGACGGTGTACTGAACTGTTACCGCTGAACAAACTCCAGTCCAGCGGTCGGATTTCAGAGTCTTTATAAAATCAGTTGGGGTACCTCGGAAGAGCATACAACGGCTTTTTGGCACACTTCTCAATCGATTCAGTGCATGCACCCAGACCAGAGGGAGTGCGAAGTTATACTGAAATGGACTCATACTGCCATGATCTTTGGAAATTTGAATCGATTTTGTAACCACTGAAATAACATCACACACCCTCTCACCCGTGAAGTTTCATTTCGTCCTTCCCTTCTGGGTGAGTTACTTTTCCTGACAGACGGTGTGACTGGATCATTTTCGAGAAAGAAAAACATTCGAAAGGAAAAAGCACGTAGAAGAAAGATCACATAAATGATGCACACAAGCCTCATCTTGCAAACAGTAGCAAGGCGTAATTTCCTTTTCCCAAGGTATACGTAACTATCGTAGTCGATCATAAAAAAACGTAAGGTTTGAACTGTGTTACCGAAAAAATAACCTTGCTGGAATTTAAAAGCGCCAATGAATGAGCAGAGGAATGAGTATTGAATAAACAAAGGGATTACTATAGCATTCGTATAATCTGGATACCATCAATCACAGATACTTACAAGAAAAAGATCGACATTTTCAACTGGCTCCTCCATAACTAAACGCTACGAATTTATTGCGTCGTCTGCAGCAGAGCAGTACAGGAACGAAGAAAGGATGAGTAGCAGACAATGCAGTAGAAAGCGGTAGCATGAACTTGTTACTAAACATCGACAGAATATCCCATCAAACATGTAGACCTGTGAATTAATACTCTCCAATCAGACGCGAGTTTGTCTGCATTCGTAACGATAACGTTACTGTTGTCTTCAGATACCTTTTCAATTACCCTCCCAAGCTGCAATTAATCCCATCGGTCCCTCACCCCAAAAAATATGAAAAATTTCTGACTTTCAGCACTAAAAGACTTTTGAGACGAAATAATTATAAAAGGGATCATTGAAGATTATGTGCTCCAAATGTTTCTGATATGCACTGAGATCATCACTTCACTCGAAGCCTAAACTATCGCTCACGACTTTTTTATCAGCAGTGCATAAAAATCAAAGTAATTATTTAAAAGTTGACAAAAGCAATGGACGAGGGTCGTCCACAAAGTAAGTTCCGTTTCTATTTCTATCCGCGGCAGCGCTTCGGTCGCAGTTCCGAGCATGCGGGGCAGTTACTCTGGCTCAAGAAGAAGACATGTACTTCATTTTCAGATCGCTGCTGCCGACGTGTGCATTGTAGTGCTTCTTCATAATGTCAGCCGTAATTGAAAATGTCGCCGCGTGTGAAATCGTATCTGTGATTCGTTTTCTAAATGCAAAGAACGAAGGAAATTCATCGGCAAATCTGCGAAGTTTAAGCACAAAATATTATGAGTGATTCAATGGTTAGAAGATGGGTCAGACTGTTCAGTGAAGGATGTGATCAAGTGCACGACCTCACACGGTGTATGTGACCAAACACCTCTTACGGGAATTTCACTGGGACTCGTTTGATCATCCTCCGTACAGCCCGGACCTCGCTCCTAGCGACTTTTATCTCTTCTTGCACCTAAAATCTGTCCTTGATGATCAACACTTCAAAAACATATTACCACATGGTTGAATACACAGGCGGCTACCTTCTATGAAGAAGGCGTACAAAAACTTGTGCCACGCTATGACGAGTGCCTATAAAATTTCGGAAGCTATGTAGAAAAGTAGTTTAACAGTTGTAGATTTTTGTGTAACAAATATTTTTTCTGTATCTGTACACGTTTTTTTATATAACTTCTTTGTGGACATACCTCGTATGTGTTCTGTGATGTGGATGAATCCATTTGATTTCATTCGTGCTTATTTCAAGACACAGCGGTGTGATCATTTTACTAAGGGATGCAGAGGGAAATATATAACATTTCGTATACTAGTATATAAACGACTTTGCTCAGCCTGATTCCTGAAAGTGTGTGTGTTTTGTGGTACCTGCCAGCCAGCGAGTCATGTGCTGGGGTAGCGGCGGCAATGCTGCTCTCCTTTTACACCAGAGGGCAGGCCAGGCGAGTCCTTGTGTGTGTGTGTGTGTGTGTGTGTGTGTGTGTGTGTGTGTGCCGCTCTTTTATTATCCTGCTGTGTCCTTTGCGGCCGGTAACAGATCCTTCTTCACAACTGTAATAGCAGCTAAAGCGTCCAGCTAGCGGTGTGGCCTGCATTTCACTACACTGGCAGTTCTTGCAATTTGCTTTGTGACGTGGCACGTTTGAAATGTGTGAAGACCTGGGGGAAAACGATGAATGTTCTTCTTTTGTGGTTTTGAGATTATGGTGCCATGTTGCAGAGGTCTGTGAGTAGTATCTGTTGAAGCATTCATTGGCGCTAAAATGCTTGGGGTCCTGTCTTAATGGCAAATAAATATACCTGAGGAGATGGAAAATCGATAAGAGTCCTCGAGTTTGATGAAAAAATGATGATGGTCCATTCTGCTTTCTTTCTTAGAATATAAACTTATAGCCTATGAGTTTGTGGGACTGGTCGGTAATTTTCCTTTATTTCATTATTGATTTCAACGAAAGATCTGTTGATCTGATCATTGTTAGTGAAGCTGTGTTACTGTTGTCTGTAGTCACAACGTGTGGAGACTGCTGTAAAAATGAATGAAGATACAAGTCCACAACCAACTCAGAATGCTAAGAGAGGCGAAAGCACGGTAGATTATCGGACGTAAAGAAAAGAGTTACGGTACAAACGTATGAAACAGGCGAGGACTGAGTGTGCCAGATTAAAATATTTTGAAAGTGTGTATGAAATTGATTGATGTGTTGTCATAAAACAGTTGAATGCCTTACGCGATCGCGATGCACAGAAGACATATTTAAGAGATTTTATTGACGTGAAATTTGTACAGAGAAGGCGTCCTCGAAAAAGTCCTAGCGAATCTCTTCTTCACGATAATACATACACACACACAAAGCAAGAATGAGGAAAGATAATGGTATGAGGGAAGCTCTTGTTTGCTACAGATCTTTCCTGGTGCTTCATGGGATATCTCCTAGAACCTTACAGACTATCCAGGAACATTTAAAAGTGTGTGCCAGAGTTGTATCAGACGAAAGGGGCAAACACAAAAATCGGGCTTAAGCTCTGAGCGATGGCAAAAAGAATACAATTCACGAGCATATTCGTGGCCGCCACTCGCACTATTCTTGGAATAATACATGTGAAACTTACCTTCCAGAAAATCTGGCCGGTGTGGCCGAGCGGCTCTAGGCGCTTCATGTTCGAATCCTGCCTCGGGGAAGGACGTGTGTGATGTCCTTAGGTTAGTTAGGTTCAAGTAGTTCTAAGTTCTAGGGGACTGATGGCCTCAGATGTTGAGTCCCATATTGGTCAAAAAAAGATCTGATGGAAAGAAGCTTCTTCAGATGTGCATGGATAAAAACCCCAACAATCGTATCTGCGTATTTGACAGTTTTTAATGCAGATTACAATATTTCATTTGGGTATCCTCGACCACATACATGTAGTCAATGTGATATCACGAATGCACGAGAGATTCAGATAAAAGCAGAACTGTCTAGTTTAGAAAAAAAAAAAGAATGTTCCTGGTCTTAAACAATAACTGACGAAGAAATTGAAAAGTCTGAAAGCAGACAAGGAACTTCATTCAAGGAGAGGCCAAGCATTTTATGATAAGAAACGTCTTTGCAAGCAACAGGGTGCTACAAGGAAAGAAAAAGAAGCTACTGTCTTGGATTTTCAAAGTAATTTGCCAGCCCCAAATATAGCAAGTGACATGGCGCACTACAAACGTCAGCTAACGAAACATTTCTTTAACATCCGTGTTTTAGCATGTGGGGAGTCAATATTTGATTTGTATGATGAGACTGTAGCAAAGAAAGGTGCAGGTAAAGTTGTATCGAAGCTTCACCATTTTACATTTCACATTCTTTCGTCGGATCTAAAACATTGTACATATTCTGCGATTTGTACGCTGGACAAAATAAGAACTTTGCTGTTTTCAGATACATTCATTGCATTATGACGGGTTACCAGCAGCTTGAGAAGGTTACGTTGGCATTTCCAGAAAAAGGGCACTCATACCTCGAGCGTTACAAGTATGTGGGTTTGATGTCACGAACTGCTCACACGACGGTACCGAAAGACTGGTATGACGTCGCAGCCGCTTGAAACAATGTCCATTTCAAGTTGTGGAATGCGATCAGTCAATATTTCTACAGTAGACATCATTATTTTCATCTAACGGATTGTACAAAGAGGCATTGCCTGTATCTTCGAGACCGCTGAAGGAAGTAAAGGTAGAGACTAATCAGCCACGCATTGTGTCACTGAGGCCTGGAAGGCACAACAGTTTGTGGGATACTATGTTAATCGCAGAGGTGAATAAGAAGAATTTATCAAGCCTCTCACAACAAGTGTTTTCGCTGGACGGTCTTGCATATTCCACTCCTAAAATGGGAAGATTTGCAGGTATGTCCACTGAATATTTGATAGACTTGTAGTAACTACTATGACTACTACTTATACTGCTACTATTAATAATAATAATAGTAATAGTAATGAAACACTAAACTCTTCGCCGGCCAGTGTGGCCGAGCGGTTCTAGGCGCTTCAGTCTGGAACCGCGCGACCGCTACGGTCGCAGGTTCGAATCCTGCCTCAGGCATGGATGTGTGTGACGTCCTTAGGTTAGTTATGTGTAAGTAGTTCTAAGTTCTAGGGGACTGATGACCTCAGAAGTTAAGTCCCACAGTGCTCAGAGCCATTTTTGAACTCTTCAAACTTCCTTGGTACTCCTTTCCAGGAACTCTCCGTGCTTCTAACAAGAGACGAATCAAAAGTCTTTTTATAAGAAGGTGAGAAAATTATGGGTGAACACGAGATTTAAACTGTGGTGTTATGCGTCAGCGCTAAATTCCGATACTTGTGTTTTAAAGACGTACGTGTTCAATGGTTTACCTGGCTTAAAATGAAAGTTACGTGTAAAGGACTTGGAGTACATGCACCCTTCTTCCCACTTTTGTTTGGTCATTGGTATCTCATTGTTGCATTTTCTCCATCGTTACGGGTCAGACATCCCTAACACTTTTTCACTACATTGTTAGGGTATTCATTGGCCAAATATATTATACTAGAACTGACTTGTGATTACATTTTAACGCAATTTGGGTGCATAAATCCTGAGAAATCAGTGCCCAGAACAACCACCTCTGGACGTAATAACGGCCTTGATACGCCTGGGCAGAGAGTCAAACAGAGCTTGGATGGCGTGTACAGGTACAGCTGCCCACGCAGCTTCAACACGATACCACAGTTCATCAAGAGTAGTGCCTAGCGTATTGTGACGAGCCAGTTGCTCGGCCACCATTGACCAGACGTTTCCAATTAGTGAGAGATTTGGAGAATGTGCTGGCCAGGGCAGCAGTCGAACATTTTCTGTATCCAGAAAGGCCCGTAGAGGACCTGCAACATGCGGTCGTACATTATCCTGCTGAAATGTAGGGTTTCGAAGGGATCGAATGAAGGGTAGAGCCACGGGTCGTAACACATCTGAAATGGAACGTCCACTGTTCAAAGTGCCGTCAATGCGAACAAGAGGTGACCGAGACGTGTAACCAATGGCACCCAATACCATCACGCCGGGTCATATGTCAGTATGGCGATGACGAATACACGCTTCCAATGTGCGTTCACCGCGATGTCGCCAAACACGGATGCGACCATCATGATGCTGTAAACAGAACCTGGATTCATCCGAAAAAATGACGTTTTGCAATTCGTGCATCCAGGTTCGTCGTTGATTACACCATCGCAGGCGCTCCTGTCTGTGGTGCAGCGTCAAGGGTAACCACAGCCATGGTCTCCGAGCTGATAGTCCATGCTGCTGCAAACGTTGTCGAACTGTTCGTGCAGATGGTTGTTGTCTTGTAAACGTCCCCATCTGTTGAGTCAGGGATCGAGACGTGGCTGCACGATCCGTCACAGCCATGTGCATGCTAGTGATACGAGGCCGTTGCGATCCAGCACGGCGTTTCGTATTACCCTCCTGAAGCCACCGAGTCCATATTCTGCTAACAATCATTGGATCTCGACCAACGCGAGCACCAATGTCGCGATACGATAAACCGCAATCGCGATAGGCTGTCGGTTAAATTTCGCGTCCGTAACACGTCATCTTCGTGGTGTAGCAATTTTAATGGCCAGTAGCGTAATAAAGCGTTTCAAATCTTAAAATTCAAACGTATCACTAATATTGAAATGTGACAACCACTGTTATTCCCCCCTGGTCTTCAGGTCTGCAAAGCGTTGTTTGCGATGAGGATTTTGAACTCTGCAGTGAACTAGGTGTAAGACTAAAATTCTGGATGAATTCAGTGACAAGGTTCTCCGGCGACGGTTGTTATCGTTGGTGAAAATGACGCTGTTGAATGGAATGAACTATTTACTGAGCACAGAACACAGATTGAGAGTAAAGCAAAGAAAGAAGAAAGTAATGAACATCAGCAGAAAACAAATTACTCGTAAACGTATCAAAATCTACGACCACGTGATAGAGAGGAAGTAAATGTAGTGTGCCATCGTAGTAGCAAAAATAGCTTACGATGGGCAAAGCGAGGAGAATGGAAGAAGCAGACTAGCACACTCAAAGAGAGAATTCCTCGTCATAATAAGTCTACTAGTATCACTGAAAAATGAAGGTTTGGGGCACAGCCTGGACGATGGATCAACAAGAAAAGAATATAAGCTCTTAAGATGTGGTGCTACAGAAAACGTAGAAAATGGTGAGGACCAATAAGGGGGTCCTCCGATGAACCGGGGAGGTAAGGAGGGAATACGTATAAAATGGAGCAGGGTGATGGAACGTGCCTTAGGTGTAGGGAATAAGTTCCATTGTGTTATTAGGACCCATAGAGAGTGAAAACTTTAGGAAAGGCAGACGCTGGAACACTTGCAGACAGTAAATCAGGACGTTGGGTGCAAGTGGCGCTCTGAGATGAAGGGGCTGACACAGGAGACGAAATACCGGCTGGTTGGAAAGACCGGCTGGTTGGATCAGACAGACCAGAAGAAAGACTGATGAAGCCTGACAACTTAGTTGTGAGTTATTCCACGAAGACACAAAGCAATAGTCAAAAAAGGTAGGATGTGCACTGTGTTCTTGTATTTGACTAGTATCAATGATTGAGACGTCATATTGATGGTAACAGTGATTCAGTTCTGCTGTCCTCATTCGAAAGTACGAACACCGTACAGAGTTTTGTCATATTCACAACAAAAAGTTACGTACTGTGGACGGAAACTCGGTATTGTTATGTGATGCAGCGTGAGTTGAATGAGGCACATAGAATTTTATCCACTCGTAGGCCCAAGCAGGCTACTTCGAGTAAAATTGAAGTAATGCTTTCGATTAAATGTTTTCTAATAGTTTTTAAGTGTTTTGATAATCAATCGATTTTTTTTTCCTTCGAAGGCGGCATTTCTACTTTTAACTACCTTTCTTTCGAACAGATGTTGTTTGGATACAGACGCCAAAAACTCCTAAAACTAAAAAAAAGCATGAAGTGTATTGACATTTCTTTACATGTATGTAGTATTTAACAGCTATTAGTCTACAGCGCATTCACGGAAACTGCCTTCCCCAATGAAGTAAACCAGTCACCTTGACTATTCCGATGACACATGTTTTTATTTTTCAAATATTTCATTTTCACTGAATATTTATGACTTTGGTGTCTACTATAGTGAAATGCAGATGATAAGTTTCAGGTTCACTGAAAATGAAATACTTATTACAATATCTGAGGATTTTCTTACACATTTACTTTACAGATAAAATGACACTATTTCAGAGACTTGTAATGGTTTCATACATATATGATTTTATGTATACAGACTTTCTTTTTTTCAAATTAACCGCCGCAGGAACAGGATGACGGGTAGGGCAGGGGTCGACAACCGGACCTGGCCATCCCGCCGCCGTGCCCAAGCAACGTGTTCGAGGATCGAAGGATCAGGGAGAGGATGTAGTGGGTTTGTCTAAGTTGTTTTATTTTTTTATTTCTTTAATTTTTATAACATTTTCAATTTTTTTATTTTTATTTAGTGTTGTATGTATGGATTTATTTTTGTTTCATTACAAAAAAAGATCAACTGCCGTAGCCGAGCGCCCGAGTCGTCTTCTCGTCTGGTGGGAGGGGTTCCCCCCTATTCCGTTCGTAGAGGATCAAAATGCACGAGGATTCTTCTTCATTTTCAGCGTCTCATACCCGGAACGCCGCAGTGAGCAGGAGGATCCGCAAATAATGAACGTAAATAATTTGCGAAACAGGTGCTGTACTTCGGGTGGCGGCTGAAAGCTGCATGCGTCGTCATCAGTAGGGACCAATAGTCGAGTGTGCCTTTGTGAGCATCGTACTGAAGCGTTGCGTGAAAATTTGTATCAAGGCCGGGAATAGAACTCGGGTCTCCTGCTTACTAAGCTCTCCATTTACGTTCGATACTCAGATGCTGTTCTAGAATTGTCGTATTTACGTTCCATGCTGAGGTAGTATTCCAGAACATGGAAAACCTCGGCGAATCTTTTCGTGTAGAACGGGCAATTTAAAGTAGGCTGGGGACGTCAGTGAGAATTTGGATCGAAGCGTACCAGAGTATTCCGTGCAGTTGTATGAACCGTTGTGCCAAGGTAGTTTAGTGGCTATCGCACGTGCCTAGCTGAGCGTGTTCGGTCAGAGGATTAGCTGCCCTCCATAATAAAAAAACTGAGTTAATGGATGACCGATGAACTTCAACAAGCATCATGGTACGTGCGCCCCGAACAAATACAACGAACACTAACGAAGAAAATGAGATTTGAAACAAAACAAAATTAAGCAAGAGACCCAAGTTCGATTCCCGGACTCTGTGCAAATTTTCACTCACCGTTTCAGTCTGCATACATAAAAACATTTCATTTAGTTGGTCCATTGATAGTAATCTTCCAGTACTCCGTTTCTTGTATCATCCCTAGGAAACATTTAAATCTAAAGAGTAGTATTCAAGTATCTGCCGATCGAAGGTTTTGTAGGCTATCTCCAACCCGTGGATTGTCCCAATGAATCTGTGTGGCTTCTGCCTTTACTACAAGTTGCTTTCAGAGGTCGTTCTACATTAAATCGTTTTACTCACGTATTCCAAGACATTTAGCGAATGTAACAGGTTCTAGTGACTGTTCGGCAATCGTGTAATCGAACAGTAGCGAATCATTCTTCCTAATTATGTGGACTAGGTTACATTTGTTTATGTTTAGAGTTAGACAATCCGCGCATCACGAATCGATACTCGAGACGAGTAGTCATAACTGCAGATGGTTAAAATTGAGCATTAATGCTTGTGTGTGTTCCACCTGAATCAACCTTCTACTTGACCATGTCAGTGTTTCATACTTCCAGTTAGGATGGATGCGGCCAGACAAGTTACGTAACTACTACGCGCCATGTTACTTCGTCGGCTTCTCGGTGTGCGTGCACCACAATACCTCAAATCAGAGATCAAGTGCAGTCAGAATACTGCGAAAATTACTTCTCTGCTTCTACCGTCCGCCTCTGGAACACGCTACCCCGCGCTCTGTGCACAATTCGATGCCCAGTTGCACTTGAGGAAAACCTGAAACCCTCCTGTAAGTCAACCTCATAATATTTTCCTAAAAAATTATCACAA
The DNA here is from genome assembly GCF_023864275.1 of Schistocerca cancellata. Lineage (NCBI taxonomy): Eukaryota > Metazoa > Arthropoda > Insecta > Orthoptera > Acrididae > Schistocerca > Schistocerca cancellata. The sequence goes on from NC_064626.1 coordinate 102,902,791, forward strand.
TTAGTCAGTCCTTCCATGAAACAATTAAACCAAACGCTTCCATCTTCTCCCACTTTTGCTTCTTTCTCTTTGCGTCTCCCGTAACTTACTTTATCCCTCTCTTCAATAATTGTGCTCTATCATGTTCCTGTTCCCTTATTTCTTCAAACAGTTTCCTCACATCCACTGCCGCCAGTGGCTTCGGTTTAGATCTGTCTGGTTGTAGTCTTTGTTGTTCTACTTTTTTTCTCTAATATAAGCTTCGCTTTTTTTCTACTCAAGTTACTACTGTCCTCCGCTATTTATTTTATAGTTATTTCCAAGTGTTGTAGTCCATATTAAATGTAAGTCATTTTTAGAGTTCCTTGCCTCAATCTGTAAGAACGGAGCCCTCACAGGATCGCTTCGTTGTCCGTCTTTCCGTCTGTCTGTCCTACTGTTAAGAATCCTTTTTCTCAGGAACGGGTAGACGTATAAAGTTGAAATTTATGTCAGATGCAATCCCTTGGCGATGTAAAAAAATCAAGTTTCTACGTCACTGCAGTCAAAACACTACGGCCACTTAAGACAGATATTTTGATACGCGCAAACTCACTCATCAGATTTGCTAAGGCTTTCGTGGCCACTTGTTAACAAAGTGCCTATTGGCTTCTGTCTCGGGTTCTTCGGCCGACGTTCATCTAATGTTTTTACTGAGGAGAACCGCATCGGAAATTACCGTGGAGAAGCCCTCGGACGTTGGCGCGCCAGGTACATATAGTCTGCGGCCGACAGCTCGGCTCCAGTTCACCACCGGCAATGGAGGGTGAAGCTTTGACAATGCCGCCACTCGTGCTGGCGAAACGTCAGTAAAAACATTACATGAACGTCGGCCAAAGAACCCAAGACAGAAGCCAATAGGCAGTTTGTCACTCATCAAAACCTTTAGGGTGCTTCCCGTTGACCTAGAATCACGGAATTTGGCGGGAAGCAAGGTTTCATAGTACAAGTACAGAAAAAAATGTGAAAATTGTTCATTTGTAACTATATAACACTAAGAAATATATTTTGTAATTTTTATCCGTCTGTCCGACTATTAAGAACTCTTCTTCTCGGAAACGGGTAGACGTGTGAAGTTCCAATTTATGTCACCTGCTAAGGTTTGTGGTCCCTTGACGGTGAAATGATTGTAAGCTTCTACGTAAATGCAATCAAACGATGCGGCTTTATGTCACATATTTTGACACTCGAAAACTCACTCATCAAAACCTACTAGGTGCTTCCTGCAGCCTTGGAATCACGAAATTTGGCAACAAGCAAAATTTCATAGTACAAGCAAAGCGAAAAATCTGTAACTTGTTAAATTGTAAACGAATCACGTAAAAGACATCTACTGCCATTCGAACATACATTGCATTCATCATCCGTCAAAAGCATAACAGACGAACATCACTGCATGAAAACATAAAATGTAAGTCGTAGTCATCTTTTAATTAAATTTTCTCTCTACAAATATAAACCGAAGTCCCCTGCTCGCAGCTTTTTTATGTCCGGACCAGTCTGGGGAACAATATCTTGGCAGAACTGATATCGATAACAAGCAAAAATCGTTAAGATTCTACACTCCTGGAAATTGAAATAAGAACACCGTGAATTCATTGTCCCAGGAAGGGGAAACTTTATTGACACATTCCTGGGGTCAGATACATCACATGATCACACTGACAGAACCATAGGCACATAGACACAGGCAACAGAGCATGCACAATGTCGGCACTAGTACAGTGTATATCCACCTTTCGCAGCAATGCAGGCTGCTATTCTCCCATGGAGACGATCGTAGAGATGCTGGATGTAGTCCTGTGGAACGGCTTGCCATGCCATTTCCACCTGGCGCCTCAGTTGGACCAGCGTTCGTGCTGGACGTGCAGACCGCGTGAGACGACGCTTCATCCAGTCCCAAACATGCTCAATGGGGGACAGATCCGGAGATCTTGCTGGCCAGGGTTGTTGACTTACACCTTCTAGAGCACGTTGGGTGGTACGGGATACATGCGGACGTGCATTGTCCTGTTGGAACAGCAAGTTCCCTTGCCGGTCTAGGAATGGTAGAACGATGGGTTCGATGACGGTTTGGATGTACCGTGCACTATTCAGTGTCCCCTCGACGATCACCAGTGGTGTACGGCCAGTGTAGGAGATCGCTCCCCACACCATGATGCCGGGTGTTGGCCCTATGTGCCTCGGTCGTATGCAGTCCTGATTGTGGCGCTCACCTGCACGGCGCCGAACACGCATACGACCATCATTGGCACCAAGGCAGAAGCGACTCTCATCGCTGAAGACGACACGTCTCCATTCGTCCCTCCATTCACACCTGTCGCGACACCACTGGAGGCGGGCTGCACGATGTTGGGGCGTGAGCGGAAGACGGCCTAACGGTGTGCGGGACCGTAGCCCAGCTTCATGGAGACGGTTGCGAATGGTCCTCGCCGATACCCCAGGAGCAACAGTGTCCCTAATTTGCTGGGAAGTGGCGGTGCGATCCCCTACGGCACTGCGTAGGATCCTACGGTCTTGGCGTGCATCCGTGCGTCGCTGCGGTCCGGTCCCAGGTCGACGGGCACGTGCACCTTCCGCCGACCACTGGCGACAACATCGATGTACTGTGGAGACCTCACGCCCCACGTGTTGAGCAATTCGGCGGTACGTCCATCCGGCCTCCCGCATGCCCACTATACGCCCTCGCTCAAAGTCCGTCAACTGCACATACGGTTCACGTCCACGCTGTCGCGGCATGCTACCAGTGTTAAAGATTGCGATGGAGCTCCGTATGCCACGGCAAACTGGCTGACACTGACGGCGGCGGTGCACTAATGTTGCGCAGCTAGCGCCATTCGACGGCCAACACCGCGGTTCCTGGTGTGTCCGCTGTGCTGTGCGTGTGGTCATTGCTTGTACAGCCCTCTCGCAGTGTCCGGAGCAAGTATGGTGGGTCTGACACACCGGTGTCAATGTGTTCTTTTTTCCATTTCCAGGAGTGTAGATTCCGAGCCTGGATGAACTATATATGCAGAACCTGCACTACTGGCCATTAAAATTGCTACCCCACGAAGATAACGTGCTATAGACGCCAAATTTAACCGACAGGAAGAAGATGCTGTGATATGCAAATGATTAGCTTTTCAGAGCATTCACACAAGGTTGGCGCCGGTGGCGACACCTACATCGTGCTGACATGAGGAAAGTTTCAAACCGATTTCTCATACACATACAGCAGTTGACCGGCGTTGCCTGATGAAAAGTTGTTGTGATGCCTTGTGTAAGGAGGAGAAATGCTTACCATCACGTTTACGACTTTGATAAAGGTCGGACTGTAGCCTATCGCGATTGCGGTTTATCGTATCGCGACATTGTTGCTTGCGTTAGTCGAGATCCAATGACTGTTAGTAGAATATGGAATCGGTGGGTTCAAGAGGGTAATACGGAATGCCGTGCTGGAGCCCAACGGCCTCGTATCACTAGCAGTCGAGATGACACGGATCTTGTCCGCATGGCTGTAACGGATAGTGCAGACACGTCTCGATCCCTGAGTCAATAGATGGGGACGTTTGCAGACAACAACCATCTGCACGAACAGTTCGAGGACGTTTGCAGCAGCATGGACTATCAGCTCGGAGACCATAGCTGCGATTACCCTTGATGCTGCATCACAGACAGGAGCGCCTGCGATGGTGTAATCAACGACGAACCTTGGTGCACGAATGGCAAACGTCATTCTTTCGAATAAATCCAGGTTCTGTTTACAGCACCATGATGGTCGCATCCGTGTTTGGCGACATCGCGGTGACGCACACTGGAAGTGTGTATTCGTCATCGCCATACTGGCGTATCACCCGGCGTGATGGTGTGGGGTGCCATTGGTAACACGTTTCGGTCACCTCTTGTTCGCACTGACGGCACTTTGAACAGTGGACGTTCCATTTCAGATGTGTTACGACCCGTGGCTCTACCCTTCATTCGATCCCTGCGAAACCTTACATTTCAACAGGATAACGCACGACCGCATGTTTCAGGTCCTGTACCGGGCTTTCTGGATACAGAAAATGTTCGACTATTGCCCTGGCCAGCACATTCTCCAGATCTATCACCAACTGAAAACGTCTGGTCAATGGTGGCCGAGCAACTCGCTCGTCACAATACGTTAGGCACTACTCTTGATAAACTGTGGCATCGTGTTGAAGCTGCATGGGCAGCTGTACCTGCACGCGCCATCCAAGCTGTGGTTGACTTGATGCCCAGGCGTATCAAGGCCGTTATTACGGCCAGAGGTGGTTGTTCTGGTTACTGATTTCTCAGGATCTATGCACTGAAATTGCGTGAAAATGTAATCACAAGTCAGTTCTAGAATAATATATTTGTCCAATGAATACCCGTTTTTCGTCTGCATTTCTTCTTGGTGTAGCAATTTTAATGGCCAGTAGTGTATATGTACAGAACCCTCAGTGTGCTAGTCCTGCTCGCTCTTGGCCAATTTTTCCTCCCGTATCTACTACTTTTTCTGCTATTTACGCTACACTTATTTCTATTTTTAGCATCTCACTTTACACGTCTGTCATTTTATAACCCGTGTGTCGTTTTGAACATAATGTAAATCATGTATAAGGCCTGGTTAGATGTAAGAGAGGACGTGATGTACCTGATCCTGTCAGGATTAATAACTAAAATACATCTCACACGGTTTGTAAACCGTTCAGTAAGCGCTGAAACACTTCAGGCAGTAAATCCAATTCAAAGAGAAAGCGGCTGCATGTCGGTGCAGATCAGTGACGCCAACTGCATAGGCTATCTGATGTCGCAGGCACGATCCGGCAGCTACGGGTCAATTGCGAAGCCACGCCAGAGCAGGCTGTCGAGAGCAGAGAGTTTACGGGCATTGAGAGGCGTTATCTTGGCGACTGCACCGCCAATGATGAATGTCGGAGAAAGTTACAGGCCACAAGAGCGTCCATGCGCCAGACTGATTTATACGGTAATTCGACATGCTGTGATTGTATGGCAAAGCTCAATTAAGTTTCCGTGTCGATATAAATGATTACAAGGTAGTTCTAAACTGAGCAGTGGCAGCAATCGGGCGTCATCGAAGCTTGATCAGTAGTTGTTAGTCAGCAATGAGGGAGCAAGTTTAACGGAGATCTGTGGTATTCGCCCAGCGATAATTTTGAAACCGATGAGGGGTTTGCAGATACACATGGCAAGACAGTGTTCACGTGGGTTGTGAACGCATAAAGCATTGAATTTGTGACGTCGTAACGTGTAACATTCGCGCTGCCTGCTGTTTCTGAGAGTGAACAGGAGGTTAAGGGTGGAAGATTTTTGGATGTACAGTGGACATGGATCAATAGGACGCAAGCTCACATTGTATGGCACAAGCTGAATCTGAAAAACGCCATGTACTATTACGTCGTCCAGAAGATGATGTGCAAATGGTTCAAACGGCTCTGAGCACTAAGGGACTTAAAATCTGCCGGCCGGAGTGGCCGAGCGGTTAAAGGCGCTACAGTCTGGAACCGCACGACCGCTACGGTCGCAGGTTCGAATCCTGCCTCGGGCATGGATGTGTGTGATGTCCTTAGGTTAGTTAGGTTTAATTAGTTCCACGTTCTAGGGGACTTATGACCACAGCAGTTGAGTCCCATAGTGCTCAGAACCATTTGAACCATTTTGAACTTAAAATCTGAGGTTATCAGTCCCCTAGAACTTAGAACTACTTAAACCTAACCAATCTAAGGACATCACACACACCCATGACCGAGGCAGGATTCGAACCTGCGACCGTAGCGGTCACGCGGTTCCGTACTGTAGCGCCTAGAACAGCTCGGCCACACCGGCCGGCGATTATGTGCATTTTTTTTAATTTTTTAATTTTTTTATTAAATTCTATGTTACGTACTTCAGAACGCAGGCTAAATCGAACAAACACCAAGTTGAAATACATTGTTCAGAAGCGCAACGGCCTTTTATGGCGGTTTTAGCATTGTATGTCACGTAGTTTACAAACATTCTGTTTGATAGTATGCTTTTCGTGTTATTTACTGTAATAAGATATCGACAAACATCATGTCGGAGATATTAGTTCGTAGGAGTCCACAGCCAGTGTCAATTTGAATAAAATCATATTGTGTATGGGGCCGCATCATTATGCCAGTGTGATTCAGCTGCTCCTACAGATGTCGTGTTATGGAACAGCTGACCTCCAAAAACCACGAGAGAGATTTTCATATTCTCTCGCACGCTACGCTCAAATTGTTATTCCCACGGAAAAAATGAACAGGGCCTTTTTTTAGGAAATGTAATTTAATTAAACTTTTTACTGGAATACGTTTCCGACAGAGACCACAGTTTTCGAATTATGGAAGAAAAACGTACAAAAGTGACTTTCAAACGCACCTGCACCAGCACACTCATCCCTCACCGGTCAGGTTCTCTAGTATTTTGTTCGTAGCACTCCCTCCTGCCACTGTACAAAAATTTCCAACTACACGAACTGTTACCGTTATTTGACCTTCTTTGGTCTCTATTGACTGGGATATTACGCCACCAGCATAGTCGGCTATTTCGTTAACATTATTAATTTACACGTGTCCGTGAGGATAATGAAAGAAAAACGACTTTTGTAAATGTTACGCTAAAACTATTTACTTTGACAATTCGATCCAAACTTAACCCTAACAAACATAGTAGTTTCGTAGTCGGAAGGCCTGACGAATACAACGGTGTCATTGTTTATTTTATGGTGTTAAAACTCGCATAATTGTAATGGAGAAGTTTCACAAACATTATTTTTACATTTTGTAACTAATCCACTTAAAATTATGACAACAGCGTCAGTCAACGAAGACAAAAAACGGTCAAATGTGGGGAATAATTCCGCAGTCGCAGATTCTTGTACAGTCGTAGGAGGGAGTGTTGTGAAAAACACACTAGACATTCTGACCAGTGGTGGCTGTGTGTGGGAGTCGAGATGCATATGACGATCATTTTTGTACGTTTTTCTTCAATGACCCGAAAACTACGGTCTCTAATGAAAGTGTAGCCCAGAACAGAATTTGACTATGTAAACTTTCTTACAAAAATGTGCTGTTCGTTTTTTTGTGGGACTAACAGTTTGCTTGCAGCGAGCGAGGGAATATAAAAACCTCGCGTGTTTTTGAAGGCCAGATATAGAATTGCAGGTTTCATAAAACGACATCGGTACGGGCCGCTGAATCATCCGATATACTGTCATACTTCAGTTATCAAGTAGCTACCGATGTCACATTCTGAGATTGCGCTGGACAATTCGAAGAGTGTGGTATTCTGGCAGGTGATTGGTAGGCAATAGAGAATCAGCGGCTTGCGGCCAGTGATAACGTTTCCCTGCACGGAACAACACGGAAGTTCTCTTATGGCCGCTCGATCATACTACCGTTGAACCCAGGTCATGTGGGGCTGCAGGCTGGCGGACGACACACGAGGCACAATGCACTGGGATCCCTGGCAACCAGGCCGTAGATAAGTTGTAGTCATCCTCACTATTCATGTTGCTTCAGCGTTTAATTTTTTCGATAGTATCTCTTACTTTTCGCTGCTGCATCCACGGCTGCCGAGCAAGCACACAAGCACAAAATTAAAATATATCGGTCACAGTCCTATGGTGTTCAGTTACAGCTGATTTGTTGTGTTGCTCCAGTCGCACGTATATGTCATGCTCGTATACTTGAGGGCTAAACAGTGTCTCTGTTTCATCAACGTAAACTTCGAATGCTCACAGCCCGAGCTCATTATATTAGTGACGCTAATAACCACAACGTAAACTGAACTCCGGACAGTATTCGGTGCGAGTGGAAACAGCAACAAGGACAAACGAGGTATGAGGTACACTGAAGACAAAAAAGAAAAACGAACAGGAGGGACTCTTTCTATCGCTCGCTAACCTTATGTGAGGGGCATCAGCGACCCTGCACAGAGAAGGAATTAAACAAGTATTTCAGAGCGACCGTAACTGAGATTTGTTGAGGGCTACGATGGATTCCGTAAATGTCATCCACGCTGCAGGAATCTACGTACTTCGATGTTGAATGAGGCTGGATCTATCTTGGTGAAATGGAGAGACATTACGTACGACTGGAACAGAACAACAAGTCAGCTGCGCTTGCTCGGCAGCTGTCGATGCAGCAGGGAAAAATAAGAGAGGATATCGAATTAATATAAGGCTCTAAAAGCTGCCGAGAATTATTCGGGGTTGTATGCCGTGGTCCATGGAACTCTTCTGTCCCTGACGTTTCGTCCAAAGCTACGTTAGACATCTTCGGAGGTGCTCCTAGTTGTGCTGAGTCTTGCCGACTGACGAGTCGGAGGTCGAAGAATGGCCTAAATACCGTGGAAAGTGGGCGAGGTCTGGATGTCACGTGATAGCAGAGATAAACTTTGTCAAGGATAAAATATAACTATCGATCATAGTACGTCAAACATGAAAACTTCTCATCGATTCTGTAGCGCCACTGTCCATGTATAGCTGAGTTTCATAGCTTCTACTTTTCTGTTAAAATTATCCACATGTTTATATATTTCGATGGCTTCTCTATATAGCCGTGGATAATAGTTCGTCATAGTACATAAAACTTCAGTTTCCGAAAATTTCTCTACGTGATTACCCGACTGAAGACCATGTTCCGCCACCGCTGACTTGTCTGTTTTCCCTAGTCGGCAAAGACTTTTATGTTCCTTCAACCGTGTATTGACACTTCTCTCTGTAGTTCTAATGTAGACCCTACCACATGTACAAGGAATCTTGTATACACCACTTGCAGACAGAGGGGGACGTTTATCCTTCACGCAACCAAGTGCTTGGCCTATTTTCTTAGTTGATCTGAAAATCGGTCGAACGTTATGTTTCCTTAAAACCTAGCCGATGTAATCCGTTACTTTTTTAATGAAGGGTAGAGAAACCGTGTTCATCCATCGCTGTTACAAGCATCGCATCCTGCATTACTTCATTTCCTTATTTCTAACATTTTAAAACTGTACGTCGACTTTAGATGACATGCCAGTCATAGATGTTCTTATCTCTGTTTATGAACGTACTTTCAGTTATGTTTTGAACATTGTCCTGCTACACTTTATTAACTAATGTTTCGCCGCAAGGGATATTGGATTTTAGAGAGTAAATTAATATGGAGTATGTCGTTCTTCTTTTCAAACATTCACATACCCATTTCTTCTTTCCTTATTGTCTTTTGGGCATGCAGTTGTAGTAATTAAAGTAGACACAAATGCAGTGAACGAAAAGAAATGTTTAGCGTACATTCGCATTCTCTTTACATCGTTCCTTTCTTGTTGCTCTCATAGTAATGGACTGTTCCTATCGCAATCAGTAAGCGTGAAAGGAAGCTACCGCACAGACAGAGGGATCTATATTTATACTTGGCAGAACTAATTACATACTGACATAATCGTCGGAATTGCTTTCGTTTCCCAAAAGCTATAAATATTTCAATTTCGGAAAAGAAGCTCTGTATTTGGCCAAAATGTCGAAGAAGTAGGTCACTTACGTACTGCTTGTGTCGAGTAAGTTGTGGAGACGGCGGTTTGAAAGCGGACAGAAGAAGTACGAGGAAGGCCGTCCCTTACCTGAGGGATCGCTACTAAAGCTACCTGGCGAAGAGGCAACTGTGGCAAATGTCCGGCGTGGCAAATGTCCGGCATTCGGACTGGCTCCTCTGGTGCAACTGAAACGACCGTCGGCTGGAAACGATTATGATTAACTTCTCACGGTCGGGATTCAGTCATATAATATTTCTTAAAAGACATCATAGTCGCCGTTGACTGTATAAAATATTTATTGTTACTATCGCAATTTCGGCCTTATGGCCATTTTAAAGTAACACTGGAAAGTTACCTAAACACAGAAATACAAAAGTGAAGCACAGGGTATAGCTCTGGTATTTACAGGGTCAGAGAGAAAGCATCCTACGTTTTGGAGGGAAAAGCCGTAATTGTAATAATCTGCACTAACATTTCAAAGAAAACTCGAGTCTCATCGCAAATAGGTAGCCTACTCATACAATTATAGTTGGCACTGACTTCAATCTACCTTCAATGTTGACAAAAATACATTTTCAGAGCGTATTGTAGATAGAAAACAACTTCCGTAATTGTTGTAAATGCCTTTTTAAAAATTATTTTGAACAATTAGTTCACGAGGCCATTCAAACTGTAAATGGTTACGAAAACACACTTGACCTCTTAGCCACAAATAATCCTGAGCATCACGACGTATACAGGGATTAGTGAACACGCAATCGTAGCGAGGCTCAATTCCGTAGCAAAGAAATTCACTAAAACTAAACGCGAAATATATCTATTTATAAAAGCAACGAAAAATTCGGTTGACGTCTTTCTAGGACACAGTCTTCAATCCTTCCAAACTACGTAAGTGAAGACCATATGTGGCTTAAGTTCAAAGAAATAGTATCAACAGCACTCGAGAGAGTCATACCAAACAAATTAATAACAGACGGAGCTGATCCCCCATGTTACACAAAACACTACAGAAAGCTGCTGCAGGAGCACCGAAAAAGGCACGTATAATTTACACGAATGTAAAATGTCTAAGATTGGTGAAGTTTTACTGAGGCTCGAAATTTGGTGCGGATTTCAAGGCGAGATGCATGTGGCGGAAAATCCATAGAGATTCTGGTCCTATGTTAAGTAAACTAGCGGAAAGGCTCAGTGAGTACCTTTACTGCGGGTCGGCAATTTTCAGCAATTGCTGTCAAAATCAACTCAGTTATTTGACGCTGACCTTGATCTTTAACTTACGTTCATTGTCACCTGGCATTGATATGTGCCCGGAGTGCTGCGGTGGCAAAACATCTTTCCACAAATGTGCAGTGTGATTTAGCACATCGTTTCTGAATGCTCAACATCATCTAAAAACACTTAAGTGCGTTGCACAGTGAAGACCCTCGTCCTATGAGAAAAGCAAACAAGGGTTCAACTGAAGATCACAGCCGATAGGGTTGAAATATTGTCTTTCTGCCTATCCCAGGCAGGGAGTGTTGAGAAGTTATCTTTCTGGGGACCAGGATGGGAAAGCCTGATGAAGAGGCAAAGAAGAGCAGTTTCGTAAGCGTGAATGAGCCGAGGAGATGCTCTTGCAGTTCCCGAGGCAGACATTACAAGAGAGGCGTCGTGAGTCAAGGTGTTAATGTTAAAATGAAATATTAAAATTACGTAAGCATACTTCCCGAAAAGAGACAACCAATATGTTACTTCCTCATATGAATGTGTCACGAATAGACTATGATGGTAAAATCAGAGAAATTAGCCCACACGGAGACTTGCGAAAAATCCGCGTTTTCCCGCGCACCACTCACGACTGGAACAGAAAAGCAGGGAAATAATAATAGTACCAAAAGAAACCTCTACCACTCTCCACCAGATAGCTTATTGAGAGTAGATGAAGATATACACTCCTGGAAATGGAAAAAAGAACACATTGACACCGGTGTGTCAGATCCACCATACTTGCTCCGGACACTGCGAGAGGGCTGTACAAGCAATGATCACACGCACGGCACAGCAGACACACCAGGAACCGCGGTGTTGGCCGTCGAATGGCGCTAGCTGCGCAGCATTAGTGCACCGCCGCCGTCAGTGTCAGCCAGTTTGCCGTGGCATACGGAGCTCCATCGCAGTCTTTAACACTGGTAGCATGCCGCGACAGCGTGGACGTGAACCGTATGTGCAGTTGACGGACTTTGAGCGAGGGCGTATAGTGGGCATGCGGGAGGCCGGGTGGACGTACCGCCGAATTGCTCAACACGTGGGGCGCGAGGTCTCCACAGTACTTCGATGTTGTCGCCAGTGGTCGGCGGAAGGTGCACGTGCCCGTCGACCTGCGACCGGACCGCAGCGACGCACGGATGCACGCCAAGTCCGTAGGATCCTACGCAGTGCCGTAGGGGACCGCACCGCCACTTGCCAGCAAATTAGGGACACTGTTGCTCCTGGGGTATCGGCGAGGACCATTCGCAACCGTCTCCATGAAGCTGGGCTACGGTCCCGCACACCGTTAGGCCGTCTTCCGCTCATGCCCCAACATCGTGCAGCCCGCCTCCAGTGGTGTCGGGACAGGCGTGAATGGAGGGACGAATGGAGACGTGTCGTCTTCAGCGATGAGAGTCGCTTCTGCCTTGGTGCCAATGATGGTCGTATGCGTGTTTGGCGCCGTGCAGGTGAGCGCCACAATCAGGACTGCATACGACCGAGGCACACAGGGCCAACACCCAGCATCATGGTGTGGGGAGCGATCTCCTACACTGGCCGTACACCACTGGTGATCGTCGAGGGGACACTGAATAGTGCACGGTACATCCAAACCGTCATCGAACCCATCGTTCTACCATTCCTAGACCGGCAAGGGAACTTGCTGTTCCAACAGGACAATGCACGTCCGCATGTATCCCGTGCCACCCAACGTGCTCTAGAAGGCGTAAGTCAACTACCCTGGCCAGCAAGATCTCCGGATGTGTCCCCCATTGAGCATGTTTGGGACTGGATGAAGCGTCGTCTCACGCGGTCTGCACGTCCAGCACGAACGCTGGTCCAACTGAGGCGCCAGGTGGAAATGGCATGGCAAGCCGTTCCACAGGACTACATCCAGCATCTCTACGATCGTCTCCATGGGAGAATAGCAGCCTGCATTGCTGCGAAAGGTGGATATACACTGTACTAGTGCCGACATTGTGCATGCTCTGTTGCCTGTGTCTATGTGCCTGTGGTTCTGTCAGTGCGATCATGTGATGTATCTGACCCCAGGAATGTGTCAATAAAGTTTCCCCTTCCTGGGACAATGAATTCACGGTGTTCTTATTTCAATTTCCAGGAGTGTAGATGTAGATTTGAGGAGTAAATTTCTGAGAATGTACGTTTGAAGCACAACATTGTATGGAAGTGAATGATCGATAGTCGAAAAATCGGAAAACAAGGGATCGAAACGTTTGAAATGTATTGTTATGGAAGGCTGCTGAAAAATAAATGGAGTGATAAGAAACAAAATGATATTTTCCGCAGAATGGGTAAGGAAAGGTCTATACCGGAAACTTGACTAGAAGAAAGGATAAAATGATAATGTAGAGTGAAAAAGATGTACGGAAAGAGACTGGAATATGTTCACCAAATAACTAAAAGCTTTGGATGTTTAGGGCTAGTCTGAAATGAAGAAGTTGTCAAAGAAACGGTAGTCATTGCCTGCTACAACAAATCATTCAGAAAACAGATGATCTCCCCCCCCCTCCCAAATCAAATAGAGATAATTACGTAGTCAACATATTAAGATTTGAGGTCAGCGCAGTTGTATATAAGATTTGGGTGATTCTGAACTGGTCTCGGGTATGTTGCCAAGCACCGTCGTGCAGATTTTGCGATATTTCGCCAGGCTGGCTTGTTGCCATCCTCAGAAGTTCTGATGAAAGCAGCTGCAATTCGTTATACGACGGGAAACTGTAAAATCATATTTCGGTAATTAGCGAATGGGATGAGTAGCACTCGTTGTATTGTTGCATGGCCTGAACAATCATTTGAATTGTCATTAATTTCTTTTTATCGCTTTGTTCGCAGAGTGTAGTGCACATCATTCCACTTGACCCAAGACAGAAAGGGCTTGTGCAAATCTTTGATGTTTTTGAATAAAATTAAGCCATCCAGATGATCACTGCTCTTATGGTTCAATGAAAGTGACCCTGTTCTATGTAGGAAGTTTTCACGTCTACGTTCACGAGTGTATTTGAGAAATTAATATATAATCGTTTGCACTTCAAAACGTCACCTACAATTTCTCTTTTATGTGAGCATTCTATAAAGTACTATCTAACGGATATATCTATTCGAAAATTATTCTTGGTTATTGCAATCGAAAACAAACTGAAAGAATACTGGCTAGGCCTTTCTCTAACTTCACTTCTGAGCGAGTACAGCGGTGCTGGAAGAACAAGAATTAAATTCCCGTCCGGTCCTTCCCATTATAAGTGCTCCGTTGACCTTTGTATCACTGCAGACGACATCCGTGATGGTTCCTGAATCAAGACGTATTACGATTTCCTCCGGCAACCTTGTTCAGACGATATAGCGAACTTTCTTCAGTGACCTACGCCAGCGGCACATTAAGTTCTACGTTTCATACTTTCCTTCCAACTGAGTCGTTAACCTCCTCTGAAATGTCATGTGCTCTTTCGACCTGCACTGCAAACGATCGTGAAAGGGTTTTAAATGCCAAAGCTCACATCTATATAACTGAAAACCCTAATAGTTACACAGAGCGAGGTGGCGCAGTGGTAAAAGAACACTGGACTCACGGAAGACGGCGGTTCAAATTCTTGAACGACCGTCCAGGTTGTAGGTTTTTCCTTAGTGTCACTAAATCGTTTAAGACACATGCAGGAATGTTCCTCTGAAAAGAGCACGGTTCATTTTATCCCCCATCCATATCTAGTTGCGTTTCTGACGACCTCGCCTCGTTTCCTTATGGTTAAATCAGTATCGAATTTTAATCTAAACAAAAAGCAATTTTTTGGTTAATGTTTCTACATAATCGGCGACGTAGTCTAATCCACTAACGCTCCTATTGTGTATGTATAGATAATCCAGTGGAAGCCATGGATGCCTCTGGAGATACAACTACTAATAAGACTGACTTATTTAGCGATGTGATCGACCTACCTGATGCTCCTCAGGACCAACCATTTTTGTTGAATACCGAAGTACCAGGTGATTATAATTAAAGTACAGCTACTCACAGAGCTTCACCATGAACTGTAATTATAGTATGATAGTGAAGCTTGGTATACATTATCATGCGTTAATGCGGAACTTGTTTTACACTAGAAGAAAATTAGTTCCAATTTTGACCACCAAATGCAAATTTGGCGCTGTAAATGCAAGAAAGATGTATAGAAATGTTTCCATATGTCATGGATTAGAAACATGATGTGGGTAGTAATGGTCAAGCAAGTCAGGAAGGCATTATGTTGGTTTTATTATTAACCACCGTTCAAACGACTTGTTGATTATCAGCACCGGAGACGAGAGATGCTGTACAGCGCCAGATTTGTACCTGGTAAC
The DNA here is from genome assembly GCF_023864275.1 of Schistocerca cancellata. NCBI lineage: Eukaryota > Metazoa > Arthropoda > Insecta > Orthoptera > Acrididae > Schistocerca > Schistocerca cancellata. Next base: position 102,917,914 of record NC_064626.1, read on the forward strand.
GAAAATTGGAACTAATTTTCTTCCAGATTAAATCTGCTCCGCATTAACACATTAGCATAGCAAGTTCCGCTGCCATACCATAATTAAAGCTCAGGCTGGACATCCGTGTATAACTGTCCTTTAATTATAACCACCTTGTAATTTTCCATGCAGCAAAAATCAATGTATTAAACTGTTATTGGCAATCGTTTCTCGCTCGCTGCCCTGTCCTAGCACACCAATTATACTACTTAAATAACTGGATTTGATAGAATTATGAATATACTGATTATTGATAACTCAATAGCAGCATGATTTCTCCGGCAAAATGGATCTATTTACAGCGAGAAGCGGTCTCGTTGCCACTAAACCATTAGTCATTCTTATGGCATATGACGGATGTACGAGTGGACTTCAAAAAGTAAATTACATGTTATTATAGCAGGCAAAGTAACTTTTTTCAATACAGCTTTACACCTCAAAGTGGCACAAATACATGACAGTTTCACAATATTGTTATCAAGTCTCTGTAAAGAACGATCAAAGCGTTCTATCAGTCTCCTTGTAGCTCTTGCAACCACAGCTAAAGAACATGTACATAATATGAACGACAATAAACAATTTAAAATCAGAAATAGTAAAACACTCCATATTATACTGAATGACAAACGAAATCCACAACAGCTGTTTATGGTGTTTTCACTCTATGACATTCGGTTTCATACACTGGAGGTATATCTTCTACATCGACATCTACATCTACATCCATACTACGCAAACCACCTGACGATGTGTGACGGAGGGTACCTTGAGTACTTCTATCGGTTCTCCCTTCTATTCCAGTCTCGTATTGTTCGTGGAAAGAAAGATTGTCGTATGCCTCTGTGTGGTCTCTAGTCTCTCTGATTTTATCCCCATGGTCTCTTCGCGAGATATACGTAGGAGGGAGCAATATACTGCTTGACTCCTCGGTGAAGGTATGTTCTCAAAACTTCAACAAAATCCCGTACCGAGCTACTTGTAAGTAGGCTGTTTATGTTTTCTTATTGGCAACGTTACGTAGCGCTCTGTATGAAAATCACTGGCTGTGCTGTGTGCAGTCTGTGTCCAGTTTGCATTGTTGTCAGTCATTGTAGTGTTGGGCAGCTGGATGTTAACAGCGCGTAGCGTTGCACAGTTGGAGGTGAGCCGCCAGCAGTGGTGGATGTGGGGAGAGAGATGGCGGAGTTTTGAAAATTGTAAGACTAAATGTCATGAACTGCTATATACATTATGACTTTTGAACACTATTGAGGTAAATACATTGTTTGTTCTGTATCAAAATCTTTCATTTGCTAACTATGCCTATTAGTAGTTAGTGCCTTCAGTAGTTTGAATCTTTTATTTAGCTGGCAGTAGTGGCGCTCGCTGTATTGCAGTAGTTCGAGTACCCAAGATTTTTGTGAGGTAAGTGATTTGTGAAACGTATAGGTTAATGTTAGTCAGGGCCATTCTTTTGTAGGGATTTTTGAAAGTCAGATTGCGTTGCGCTAAAAATATTGTGTGTCAGTTTAAGCACAGTCATGTATAATTGTTCTAAGGGGACGTTTCATATGTCGACCCTTATCCGAGGATACCTCACTGGAATCTACTGATTTTTTCTTGTAGTTTGTATAATTAGTGTAGATTGTGTTTATTGCTAGAACGTAATTGTAGAGAGAATCTCCTTTGTAGTTGCAGTCTTTCATTGTTGTACAGTAAAACAGGTGTGGCACGTATGTAAATTTGCACCAAGCATTTCGCAGCTGCGCTTGCAATTAACTAGATATCATTTTCAGTGCTATGTTAATGTGTTCTCTTATTTTGCTCTTCAAATTGTGCTTTTCTGTGTTGTTGTGTGAAATATTGTGTCAATAATGTGTGTGAAAAACGTAATACTAGGCTCCAAAGTAAACTGAGAAATGACAGTGAAGACGAAAGCAGTGTGTTAGCGCCACCGAGTAATGAATTAACTAATGTTCAAAGTAGTAATTTGGTAATTGTACATAGGGAAATGGAGCAGGCTGCAAACAATGGTGTAGACAGTGAAACAATTAGTGAACAGGGAAGCATTATCGATCGATCGGTCAGCAACAGCTTGCCTCAGTAATCCGAAATGACAAGACACAATCTTGCAAATACTGTAGATTCAGGTTTTGCGTCCTCACCCTTTTCTCAAATAAGTCAAGACACATTTTCTGCTTTTCAAACTGCGAATATTTCCGGTTCAAATGCATTGCCGAATAGCACTGAGGAACATGTTTCAGACATCAGTGCATTGTTATTACAATTAATGCAACAATTGGGACAAAAGCTTCAAAAGTTAGACACAATGGAACAAAATCAGAGACAAACACAGCAAAAGCTTCAAAAGTTAGATGCAATGGAACAAAATCTTAAAAAGTTAGACACAATGGAACAAAATCTTCGGAAGTTAGACACCACACTTAACCAAACACGTGAAGATTTAACTACTGAGTTACATAACATTGAATCGAAATGTCAAAAAGTCTGTAATGACGTAAAAACACAAATTTGTAAGCATTTTCAACCTATTTTTTCGCGGCATGAAAATGCATTACAGAATCACAAAGCAGCCATAAAAGAACTGCAAACCATTGTTCATGAAAATCATGAGACCTTGTGGGCTAAAAATGACTCAGTTGCATCTACCGATTTGGTTACGTAACTTGCAAAAACCCAGGAAAACTTAAAGGACACAGTAGATACTCTGAAAATTGGTTCAGAAAGACACATGGAGGAAATTAGTTCATTATCAGAGAAAGTAGTTGAACTACCGGATCAGCTAAATAATTTATGTACGAAGGTAGATGATAATCTGAATGACACAAAACCGGTAGTCTTTAATGACACAGAAGAGTGTGAACAAATTAGAAAATTCAAACAAAATCAAAATCAAATCAATACACAGTACAAAAGAGAAATCCGGGAAGTACAAAATCAGTTACGCAGGTAATACAAGAATTACATATTTCAGAGGACACTCGCGCCCCAATACGGGAAGAGGGACATAGAAATACGGAACAGCCAGAAAATAACACAGCGCAATTCGGAAATTATGAAAGAAATTGGCAAGGTGCACCGAATTTAGAAATGGAACCGCCGAAGCGACGTAACAATGACCGATATGCGACTCGCCGACATGATGATTTTGACTATAAGCTGTTCATTACTACACGTAAATTTAAAACATTTAAGAATTCTGCAACGACATTCATCCACAAGCGTGGCTCCATCAATTCTCTCATTGTTTTCCTCCCAACTGGTCATTAGAGCACAGATTAGAATTTATGTGTGGCTACTTAGAGAATGAACCAGCTGTAAGAATGCGATCGGTCAGTCACGATTGCCACAGTGAAGGAGAATTTTACCATGCCTTCCTCTCAGCATATTGGTCTCAAGCCACACAAGACCGAGTAAAACATGGCATCATAATGATGAAACATTTCGAACAATCTGAATTTTCCAGTCTTGTGAAATATTTTGAAGACATGTTGCACAAGAATCAGTACCTGTCAAACACATACAGCCCCTCAGAGCTCATCCGCATTTGCTTAATCAAATTGCCTGAACATTTACGACATATTATTTTGGCAGGACGTCGCAAAGCCGACATTGAAGCATTTCAGGGACTCTTACAAGAATTAGAAATTGACACAGGCAGTCGCGGGATGCGAAAACAGGAGCACAACAATTACAGGTCACATGCGTCACAATTCCGTGACGACAGAAATAATAACTGGACACGACAAGGCTATTTTTACAACGTAAATCGTGACCAAAACAGACACCACCTATATGACAACCACTGGCAGAGTAATAATAGTTACATAGAAAGATCGCATTTCCGTAGTAATGAATATGACAGAGATTACCATAGAAACAGACAATATGGGAACAAAAACAATTATTATCAAGGGAGACAGAATAACTTCAGACGCAACAGTTCAGCACACAGTTACGATTCTGGGAGAAATTCTCCACCACATGACCAACAAACAAGAAACTATGTAAACTACCGACAAAACGACAGACCTGAATTCCATCAGAACTGGCGAGATTCAAACAGAGCAGGGCACTCTCGACAAGGTGAATTTGCAGAAGTTAGGTCTCCTAATCCCAATAACGATGCATGCCAACAAAGAGACAGACAATGACTCGCACCACAGGGAGCCGGCTGGCTCAGGAAAAAATTACATAGACGCTAACCTTGAGAAAAATTTTTGCATTCTTTACCGATGTTACCATATACCACATGATAATTCCACTGAAGCTGAAATGCTGCGTACTAGGAAGAGTACAGGTTTACACCACATTTCACATGTAAAACCATTTATTGAAAGATAATCTGCTTTTTAACTTTGTCTTTGCCATAAAACTTTTCACTTCACATTACTAGTATGCTTTAGAAATTGTTAACATGCAACAATGTTTGAAGTTAAATATCCAGTCAAGAACCAAGAGAACTTATTTAAACAGAAATTACCACTGCATTGTGATAGTGAACAGATGTCACAGTGTTATTGTGTGTGTACATTCTTGCTTGTTAGTTGCACGATTACGTAACGAATATACGGCTTACATACTTAGAACATATACTGCTAATGAGATTTTAATGCAACATTTGGTTTACTTGAAAATACATTCTGGATTTAAAGTACTTTCTGTGAGATACCAGATGACACAGTGGTTAGTTTATGTGACAGCTACTAATGAGTGACAATTTACAATGTTGCTTTTGCGGTGTTTCTGTTTTATATCTGCACGGTTTTTCTGAATTCTTCTGGAAAGTAAAACATGTTTAATAGTAACTTTGTGGTATAGCTACAATAAGACAGCCTTTTTTTGCTTTGTAGCACAACAATACGTTACAGTGTAGTACTTTCTTGATCATGGTACTGTACGTAATAACCACGATATCTATACGCAAAGCATTTCACTTTTGTTTATCATGAGGTAAGTACATTGACTTCAGCAGAACTTTGCTTACAGAGGACGATAACTATGACACTTCCACAGAATTATCTTACAGCAAGGTGCACATTTAGTGCTACAGTACACGTATTTGAGTGATTAATTTTGTACTTACAACATTTATTTTTAAAGATATTTGAAGTACAATGATACAAAGGTTTCCCGTGATACATTTCATTCCATTGCTGTAATCTGTAACACCTGAGGGTATAATTACATTAATCCTCAGGGGGTACACGCATACTTTGTGTACCATGTGTTTGGCAAGCACAAGGAGCCCTAGCTAATATGGTATTTGCTTATACAACTTTACACATCGGTACCATATTCCTCTAACACAGAATTACACAGGTATCTGATTATTTAACAGAGAAACAAACGTTTTTTTTTACTGCGTCAGTGACAGATGTCTACGCAATTACACAGTTGGATAACTTCACACTCATGAAATTGTAATTCGTCCTTACTTTGTGAACTGTTCATATTTTTTTCGGAACCATTGTGATACTATGAGAGCTCTGAATGATGTATTTGGTATGGGATCATGATTTTAAAGTACGTTTCAGGTAGATGACACTATTGAAATGAACAGAGAATTTTTTTTAGGTTTTGAAATTATTGCAGAAAGCTACAACGTTTTTGAGATTTGACTGAGATGTTATGATATTATTACGATGACCATGTGTATTATGCTGCTGAGATATGTTTATAATCAATAAGCTGATGCTATATGAGGAATGTGATTATGTGTTTATATGTATATGAATAATGAATAGAAGTTAGGGACTCCGGTTTGTGAAAGAGGATGTTGGAAACCGAGAATCGTACTTTAAGAGTTATGAAATGTGTGTATATGCGTGAATGTATCACTATGCTGGCGAAAATTTTTTTGGACATTGTTATATTTACAGGATTTTGTTTCTACAGCTTTGCAACGCAAATTCTTGAATTCTTGACCTGTGAAATATTTTTATATGAGACTGTCACTGTAGCAGAAACTGCTGTCGTAAATATTTCCGTAAGAAAGTTAAGTGACCACCTGCACGTAATGCGTCGTGGGCACCCAGCTGTGTCAGACGCCTGGAGAAAAAGCCATTAGTGTGTGCCTTTTCAGAGGCACAAGTAGAAAAAAAAAGGAGGCCATTATCCTCGCAATTGACATTCCTTTGTAAAAAAGCATCGCAAATACGACACGCTCAAATTTGAAAACATAATATGATTATACTGTGGAGCTCTTAATTTATAATATTTACTAAAATGCCTAATGAAACGATGAGAAACATTTCACGGCTATTGTCTTGCTAGTTGAGAGAAATACCATATGGCTTGCTTTATGTATTCATTTACTCATTTTGTTTAATATCAAGTTTCTAGCTGCAGCAGCATTGGTTAAAATGAAATTTAATAGATGTACTAATATAAATATTTTATGCCTACAGATCCAGTAAATAATTTTATGATCTATTCAAAAAAAACGAAGGAGCATAAAAAGACATTTCCCTTCACAGGAATTGCATACGGAATTTTCTTTTCAACTACTTGGTAATTTTTTTTGGTAGAATAACTTCTTGTGATGCACCACTTTAACTACATACACATTAAGATGTGAATATACATTTCCCTTGTCTGCATTGTTGTCTATAATGTAATATTTTTTCTGCTTGAGCTATGTCATGTTCAGATGTAAGTTATTGCATTTGCTGCTGCTGTTTGCCAGGCATAGTGCTACTAAATTTTACTTTGTATTACTCTGTTAAGCTAGTTTTACTACTGATTTATTTTTCTTGTTTGCTGCACATTGCCTTATATTAGTTGTAATATTGCAATTGCTTTGCTAATTTCTATAATACTGCTTGCTTCGCAAATCTGCATTTTTTTCATTGCTGTTTGAGTTAATTGTTTTGTGCTGCAGCATTGCCTCGTTCCTTAGTTTAGCATCTGAGCTAACTTCCTGTTAGCTTAAGAGGGGTAGACTATATAAGAAACTGACTATGGAGAATAGCTAAAGAATGCATTGCGAAGTTATATGAAAAAGATTTGGGCCAAAATGAGTATTGTACAATCAGAAATAATTATTTTGAAAGAAATATGAATAGAATACAGGAAGGAGGTGTAGATAGGACTTTTTGGGAATAATGATGAATGAAGGGAGATCTCCAAGAAGCAAAGAAAGTTTTGTTTGCAAAATACTGCAATAAAACAAAACCTGTCCTTTCCTTGTGTTATCCCACTATGTGTTTATGTACCCTTGTTTATTCGTCTTTTTCCTGTCTTTATGTGTTTAGCTGATGTTGTTGTGTTGTAGAATTTTTCTAATACTATGTTATTTACCTTGTAAATATGCTTAGACATTATTTATGTGTTCTGTTTTGTTGCTCATGTGTGAAGTTGATGTTTCAAATGTTATTCTGATCTTTTATGTATGTACTTATGTCATAATTCCTGTAACACTGATGTATCTGTTTATTTCTATTCTTTTGTAAAGCCTGTACTACTACAGATTCATCTGTATTGTTATGTTATTTAATGATGTATTTTGTATCTTTGTAATTGTATTCTTATGTTATAAAATTGTAATTGACACCAGTTCATCATATTATTAACTTGTAAGCATTCATTTCACTGCACACGTTTCTGTTGGTCATAGTATACGGACAATATGTGAGAAATAGGGACTGTCAGTGTTTGCACGTGTGTTAATAATTCAGCAAGGGACTGGATAACAGCATTGCTGGTTCTAAGGACATTTCAAAAAAAATTTTTTTTGTGCGTGCACAAGTGGTGGTTTATGGACTTGCTATCTTCTCTGCAAGACTCTTCGATGGTGATTGTGCACCTGCACAGTCGCAACAGATGGCTGCTGGCCGTCTCTACAAGGACTACAGTGGGTCTCCGTCTTTGATGGCCCACAAATACCATTATCTCTACATGGACTGCAGTGGGACTGCATCTTTGATGACTCACCAATACCATTATTTCTACAAGGACTGCACTGGGTCTGCACCTTTGATGACTCACCAATACAGTAATCTCTAACAGGAATACAGTGGTCTGCTCTGTGATGACCTACCTACCAATCTTCTTCAAAACGTCGAATGACTCTGCTGTGGGTTTGCTCTGTTGTGGCCCATTACCTGTCAGCATGTCAAGAGTCAGCACTGTCCTTCCGTTGGAAGGACAACACTACTTCTTCAAGACTGCATGGAAATCCACTACTTCCGTGTGCATTGTCTTTTACTGCTCAGACTTTGAGAAAAAAAACGGAAGTTTTACTGTGATGCATGATCAGGACTGTCTTTATGGACTGTGAGAAAATTTTAGCTTTTGACCAACATTGTATTAATAAGTGTGTGCATTTGATATCTTTCTTACTGTAATTATGAAAAAAATTTTCAAATCTGTATTGGCCAGTGCCCAAAACAATTTGTAAAATTTTTTGTGATGAGCATGGGGGCTATGTAAGCAGGCTGTTTATGTTTTCTTATTGGCAACGTTACGTAGCGCTCTGTATGAAAATCACTGGCTGTGCTGTGTGCAGTCTGTGTCCAGTTTGCATTGTTGTCAGCCATTGTAGTGTTGGGCAGCTGGATGTTAGCAGCGTGTAGCATTGCGCAATTGGAGGTGAGCCGCCAGCAGTGGTGGATGTGGGGAGAGAGATGGCAGAGTTTTGAAATTTGTAAGACTGGATGTCATGAACTGCTATATACGTTATGACTTTTGAACACTATTGAGGTAAATACATTGTTTGTTCTGTATCAAAATCTTTCATTTGCTAACTATGCCTATTAGTAGTTAGTGCCTTCAGTAGTTTGAATCTTTTATTTAGCTGGCAGTAGTGGCGCTCGCTGTATTGCAGTAGTTCGAGTAACCCAGATTTTTGGTGAGGTAAGTGATTTGTGAAAGGTATAGGTTAATGTTAGTCAGGGCCATTCTTTTGTAGGGATTTTTGAAAGTCAGATTGCGTTGCGCTAAAAATATTGTGTGTCAGAGACAAACACAGTCATGTATAATTTTTTCTAAGGGGAAGTTTCATACTGAGCGTCTCTCTTGCAGAGTCTTCCACTGGAGTTTACCTATCATCTCCGTAACGCTTTCAGGATTACTAAATTATCCTATAACGAAGCGCGCAGCCCTCTGTTGGATCTTCTCTATCTCTTCTATCAATCCTATCTGGTACGGATCCCACACCAGTGAGCAGTATTCAAGCAGTGGCCGGACAAGTGTACTGTAATCTACTTCCTTTGTTTTTGGACTGCATTTCCTTAGAATTCTTCCAATGAATCTCAGTCTGGCATCTGCTTTACCGACGATCAACTTTGAATGATCATTCCATTTTAAATCACTCCTGATGCCTACACCCATATAATTTATGGAATTATCTGCTTCCAGTTGCTGACCTGCTATATTGTAGCTAAATGATAAAGGATCTTTCTTTCTATGTATTCGCAGCACATTACACTTGTCTACATTGAAATTCAATTGCCATTCTCTGCACCATGCGTCAATTCGTTGCAGATCCTCCTGCATTTCAGTACAATTTTCCATTGTTACAACCTCTCATCCGCAAAAAGCCTCAGTGAACTTCCGATGTTATCCACAAGGTCATTTATATATATTGTGAATAGCAACGGTCCCACGACACTCCCCTGCAGCACACCTGAAATCACTTCGGAATACTTCTCTCCATTGAGAATGACATGCTGCGTTCTGTTATCTAGGAACTCTTCAATCCAATCACATAATTGGTCTGGCAGTCCATATGCTCTTACTTTGTTATTTAACGACTGTGGGGAACTGTATCAAACGCCTTGCGGAAGTCAAGAAACACGGCTTCTACCTGGGAACGCGTGTCTCGTGGACGAATAGCGCGAACTAGGTTTCACACGATCGTCTTTTTCGAAACCCATGCTGATTTCTACAGAGTAGATTTCTAGTCACCAGAAAGATCATTATACTCGAACATAATACGTGTTCCAAAATTCTACAACTGTTCTGCGTTAGAGATACAGGTCTATAATTCTGCAGATCTGTTCGACGTCCCTTATTTGAAAACGGGGATGACCTGTGCCCTTTTCCAATCTTTTGGAACGCTACGCTCTTCTAGAGACCTACGGTACACCGCTGCAAGAAGGAGGGCAGTCCGCGTACTCTGTGTAAGATCGAACTGGTATCCCATCAGGTCCAGCGGTCTTTCCTCTTTTGAGCGATTTTAATTGTTTTTCTATCCCTCTGTCATCTATTTCGATACCTACCATTTTGTCATCTGTGCGAGAATCTAGGGAAGGAACTACAGTGCAGGCTTCTTCTGTGAAACAGCTTTGGAAAAAGACGTTGAATATTTCGGCCTTTAGTCTGTCATCCTCTGTTTCATTACCATTTTGGTCACAGAGTGTCTGGACATTTTGTTTTCATCCACCAACCGTTTTGACATAAGACTAAATTTCTTAGGATTTTCTGCCAAGTAAATACATATAACTTTACCTTCGAATTCAGTGAACGCCTCTTGCATAGCCCTCCTCATACTACATTTCGCTTCGTGTAATTTTTGTTTGTCTTCAAGGCTTTGGCTACGTGTATGTTTGCTGTGAAGTTCCCTTTGCTTCCGTAGCAGTTTTCTAAGTCGGTTTGTTGTACCACGGTGGCTCTTTTCCATCTCTTACGATCTTGCTTGGCACATACTCATCTAATGCGTATGGTATGATGGTTTTGAACTTTGTCCACTGATCCTCAACACTATCTGTACTTGAGATAAAACTTTTGTGTTGAGCCGTCAAGTACTCTGAAATATGCTTTTTGTTCCTTTTTGCTAAACAGAAAAATCTTCCTACCTTTTTTAATATTTCTATTTACGGCTGAAATCATCGATGCAGTAACCGCTTTATGATCGCTGATTCCCTGTTCTGCGTACACTGTTTCAAATAGTTTGGGTCTGTTTGTCACCAGAAGGTCTAATATGTTATCGCCACGAGCCGGTTCTCTGTTTAACTGTTCAAGGTCGTTTTCAGATAAAGTACTTAAAAAAATTTCACTGGATTCTTTGTCCCTGCCACCCATAATAAACGTTTGTGTCTCCCAGTCTATATCTGGTAAATTAAAATCTCCACCCAAAACTATAACATGGTCGGGAAACCTACTCGAAAGAATTTCCAAATTTTCCTTCAGGTGTTCTGCCACAACAGCTTCTGAGCCAGGGGGCCTATAGAGACATTCAATTACCATGTTTGACCCTGCTTTAACCGTGACCTTCACCCAAATTATTTCATATTTCCGATCTCCGTCAATTTCCTTCGATACTATTGCACTTTTTATCGCTATAAAGACGCCTCCCCCTTCACTGTCCAGCCTGTCTCTGTGGTATACATTCCAATCGAGTTTAGAATTTCATTACTGTTTACATCTGGTTTCAGCCAACTTTCTGTCCCTAGTACTATGTGGGCATTGTGACCGTTTATTAGTGAGAGCAGTTCTGGCACCTTTCTACAAACGCTCCTGCAGTTTACTATTATCACATTAATATTGTTGTTCCCTGTTGCGTTTTGCCTACTGCTACCTTGTCGCGTCTCAGGAGGCGTCTTGTCGGCCCTAGGGAGGGAATTATCTAACCTAAAAAAACTACATGTGCACCCCACACGTACTCCGCTACCCTTGTAGCCGCTTCCTGCGTGTAGTGCACGCCTGACCTATTCAGGGGGACCCTACATTTCTCCACCCGATAGCGGAGGTCGAGAAATTTTCACCCCAGATCTCCGCGGAATCGTCTGAGCCTCTGGTTTAAGCCTTCCACTCGGCTCCAAACCAGACGACCGCGATCGGCTCTGGGAATGATACTACAAATAGTTATCTCAGATTCCACCTCGCGAGCGAGGCTTTCCGCCTTCACCAACTCCGCCAATCACCTATACGAACTGAGGATGACCTCTGAACCCAGACGGCAGAAGTCACGGGTGCCAACATGAGCAACAGTTTGTAGTCGGGTGCCCCCAGTGCTCTCTATCGCCGCCGGTAGGGCCTTCTCCACATCTCGGATGAGACCACCCGGCAAGCAGACAGAGTGAACACTGGCCTTCTTCCCCGACCTTTCCGCTATTTCCCTAAGGCGCTCCTTCACCAGCCTAACATTGGAGCTCCCAATCTCTAATAAACCCCTCCCCCCGTGTGCCTGTTCGGACCTTGCTGAAGGAGCGGCTACATGTCCACTCACAGGCAGAGCAGGCGACGCCACACAGCCAGCCTCCACATTGACCCTCCACATCCTGCGATGCGAACGTCGCTGAACCCGCCACTCCCCTTGAGGAGAGGGTGGCCCAACCGTGCCTGGTACCCGCGAAGATGTCTCAACAGCAGGGACCGTGGGTGAAGCATGTAACACCTGATGTGTACCAAGTGACGCACCAGACTCCCCACTGCCGCTACACTCCCAGGCAGCAGCCTGAAGACGGCTGACCGCGACCATCAGCAGTAGAGAGGAGTAAAACTGTTCTTTTCAGAGATCGGATCAGAACTGTTCACTACCTGAAATGAACTAGCTCTTTTTCATGACTCACCACTCATTCACAATAGAAAATAAATGGAAGGCACATTGCCCTTTATACTTGATTTATTCCAGTTATATACCTGTATTTTGATCTTATTTGATCCTATTTTGAAGTAACTCAGATAATAAGTAAGAATTTTGTATTGTTTATTGAAATTTCGACGATATGACAAAGTTTTTGATTATTGGTTTATTTTTCACTATCGTGGTTTTGGCTTTGTAGCCATTATCATGGTCAAAGGTGAAATAGTCATAAAATATCTGACATGTCTGAATGATTGTAATATTGTGACAACAATCATTCAGACATGTCAGATATGTAATAAATATTTCACCTTTGCACGTGATAGTGGCTACAGAGCTAAAATAGCATGCTGATAACGACACTTTTGAGTGCCCCGCCAAACAAACCTCCACATCAATGAAGGAAAACTCACTGATGGTTTATATTACATCCTGAGTCACTTTGAGATAGAAAAGTTATACATTTCATCTGGTGGAAAAAATAAAAGTATTACAATAAAATTCTAAGTATTTTTATCAGGTAGGAAAATTTTGAAAATAAGACTGATTAATATTATGTAAAGAAACTTTAATTGCATAAAAAGTAACATACAAAAGTGCAATATATTTTAGTATGCACAGTCGACACACACAATGAGTATATGTTATAGGAAAAACTAATCAATGTTCTGGTTTATAAATAAAATTTGTTCAATTTTACTCCAAGTGAGTCTGTTCCTTCTGTTGTTGCATATTTGTCCTGCTTTTGAGAAGATACACTCACAGGGAAGTGATGTAGCTGGGATGCATAGCATTTGCAGGACTAGTTCATACAGTGTTGGGTACAGCAACCTTCTAGTGCCCCACCAGTTTAGTGGATCGCTGTTTCTGCACTAATATGCCTCAGACAAATATTTGTCTAGTTCGACAATTGCTGCACATCTCGGGTCATGACTTCCTTGGAGCTGATTTATTGTTTCATCAAAGTCCTCCCAAATTGAAGAGCTCTCGCCTGTTATGGTGGTAACTGGTTCAGATCGTTGATGTGTTTCTTCTTGTTGAGCTAGCAGTGATTTCGTTTTTTCTATGACACTCGTGTAGCAGTCATGGAATGTCGACTCATCAGCAAATCCTTGATTTTTGAACCTTCCTTCCGAAGACGCCTAAAATCGCAAAATCGGTACTACAATAAGAAAAAAATATATAAATTTGACTGTAAGACCAAAGTGCTGCATATAGCCTTACGCAGAATAAAACGAGAAAAATATTGGTGTATCACATTTTGTGATACGTTTATTGGTTCGCTCGTAATTAAAGCGTAAATTCGAGTGTCCATAATAAAAAATTCTATAGTAAGAGGAGTTGTGAGGAACCTAATGTGGTCAGTTTAAACAAATAAAAATAAAATAAAACAAATGATGTATACATAACATAATTATTTAATATACATACCAGGCATTACTACGAAGAACAATATCCAGTAGAGACGAACTCCGATGCAGAGGCGCTGAGTCAAACAGGTCGAGCTGCGAGCTGTATTACTGCGTGAGACCAGTGACACCTGAGTTGCTTTGCTCAACGCTCTGGCTGGAGTCGAGAACGGTGGGGTGAGCGTTGAGCGGGCGAGTTCTGAGGGTGGGGGGAGTGGTGAACGGCCACCAGTCACCCGCTCCGAAACAAATCGTCAGTTCACTTGTGAGCAGGTTGTTGCAAGTAGTTCTTATGTTCTCCACTAGGAGGCTCTCTGTCCTGTTGTTCGCATCAACTGCCCAGAGGGCAGGACGTGCGACTGAAACGATTGCCGATGGAGTGCGATACTAAGGTGCGCCAGACACTGCACGCGGCAGAGGAAGCCCAGAGACCGCACGGCATATGTAAAACACAAAATCCAATGGGGCACTGCACTATGCAGGCAACCAAGGCAGAAGCAGGGCAGAAGCCGACGCTGGCTGTGTTGTGTGGCGTGCACTGTGCTCTGACCAGCAGAGGGCCTGCTGATCTGCTCCGACTCTCTCTCTCTCTCTCTCTCTCTCTCTCTCTCTCTCTCTCTCTCTCTCTGCCGTGGGAAACGTTTGGAGCTACCGTTCTTTTTTTCTGAATCACTGATTCTTCACTCCTTTGAAAGATTCAACTCTATGAATCAGTTCAGGAGCGGATCCCCCATCTCTAATCAGCACGTTCAGCTGTTAGCGAACAGTGGCCAGCTCCTCCTGCGTCCGTACACAGCAGTCACACATCCTATTCATCCTAAGAAAAAAATGGCTCTGAGCACTATGGGACTCAACTGCTGTGGTCATCAGTCCCCTAGAACTTAGAACTACTTAAACCTACCTAACCTAAGGACATCACACACATCCATGCCCGAGGCAGGATTCGAACCTGCGACCGTAGCAGCAGCGCAGCTCCAGACTGGAGCGCCTAGAACCGCACGGCCACCGCAGCCGGCTCATCCTAAGAAATCAACAATTTACTGTAGAGAGTTAATCAATTTTTAACTAGACTGCTAATTCACTAAAGGTGGCTGATAGCTGACTACACTGTGGTTACTAGACACTTCTCGTTGGAAACAATGAAAATAAGCACTAACTGTCTGCGGATTGTATTCAAAACAAACACGAAATCTATGGAACACTATTACTAGTACTCGTAAATTAAAGCTTCCTAAAAGCAAAAACACACGGAAAAAGAAGTGACAAGTAAGAAAAACACAGTTAGTACTTAAATTTACGTAGCTTGCTGCACAGCAGATGTGAAGCAGACGGCAGTTACGATGACACTCATCTTCAGGTCATATCTCCATATAGAATGAAACTACAGAAGTAAAAGCACTAATTGTCCGCATAACCTACCGAGCAAGGTAGACAGTAAAGCAATGTACTCACAAAACTAATATTTCACGCGCCATGACTTCCAAGGTGCAAGTGCGCATGAAAACGTATCACTCCTCTGTAAAATCTTGGGCGAATCGGCACATGGGCATCCGACCCAAACCATGCATTATCAGTAAAATATCTACAAAACTGTCCATGCGTGCTTCGTATCGGATGCCCATCTGCCGATTCATCCAAGGTTTCACAGAGGAGTGACAGCTGCAAAACTCACTGCAGAACTGAATGTCGCAGTGAACACTGTCACAAGCAAAACAACGGGAAGTGAGCTCCATAAGCTGGGAATTGTAGGCGAACTGGAACTCTAAAACCACTAGTCAGTGAAGCAAATGACCGTAACAGGGGAACATGGTGCCGAAGCCATAAAATCTGGACTACGGAACAATGGAAGAATGTCTAGTGGTCGTATGAATCTTGTTTCACACTGTTTCCACCTTTTGGCCGAGTTTACGTCCCAAGAATGAAAGACATCGGGGGTTTGTGGATTATTTGGGCAACCATATCGTTGTATTCCACGGTTCCCACAGTTACTCTGCAAGAATGCATTACTGCCAAGGATTACGTGACCATTTTGGTTGATAGGTCCATCCCGGTGGTGATGCTTTGCTCCCAGACGACAGGGCCCCACACAGTTCGGATTGTCTAGGACTGATTTTCTGAGCATGAGGATGAATTGTCGCGTCTTCCCTGGCCACAACAGTCACTAGAACCCGATATTATCGAGACTTTGTGGTGCACATTCGAGAGGTGAATGAGTGACCGCCCTCGAACTCCAGGTCACCTGAACTTGCCACTATTTTGTAGAATGGCTTCCGTTGAAAACCGTACAGGGCCTGTATTTATCCATTACGAGGCGACTGGAAGTTGGTTTGTACACCAACGGTTTTTCTACACCATATAAGGCATGGTTATGTGTTGTGTTTTCGGCGTTTGCGTATTTTTGTCCGTTCCTTGTATGTGAAGACAAGTAACATTTCCTTCCTCCGGTAACACTGTTTTAAGAACACAAAAATATGTTGCGAACATGCTTGTTGAGACGATGTATGTTGTTCCTCAGGCATAAAAGCCTATGAATAACAAAGAATTTTGAGGGAGTTGAATGTTAACAATTGTCTCGTTAGAAGAGTTTTCAAATACATTATGCTTTCTAACTTGATATAGTTTCGGTGTCTGTACTGCACTAAGCAAAAGTCACAAAACATAAACGATTATTTTGTAAAAAGCTGGACATTGTGGATACAAACGGATGCTATTTCTCATAAAAGCATAATGAAACACGTTACACGTACTGTTGAGGAAACGTCATAAAACTAAATTGTTTCTGAGAAACTGATGTATTGCCTTCCACTGCTGTGAAATCAGTGAACTAAATAACTCGCAGTGCAACAAATACAGGAACCCAGGGAAGAAGTATTGTTCTGTCATTCGCTAACAAGAGACAAATATCAATAGAATGCTTTGTTTGTTAACCTTTTACTTGCCCAACTGCGAAAACGGTAACAGGCATATTAATACTGGCAATTCTAACACAAGTCATCCAATGGTTTAAATCAACGATTGATTTCAGGTACAGATTAGGAAAACTGTAAATGTAGGCTCTACTTCGCACAGTGCATAATGACAGAGACTCCGCTGTTCTGCCTAAGTCACGTAGCATGTTTGTGTCACACCTCAACACGGCTGAGATTGGCATGTGCGCGGCCTATATGTGTGCCTTCTGTGGTCTATGAGTTTGTAACGGCAGACAGAGCACGTTCTACTGAACTACACTGAGAAAGGTGGCTTATCTTTACGTCCGCTAAATTGGGTGCTGGACGTAGCAGTTCCCCGTGACCAAAACTGCATTGAGAAAAAAGTAATCTAGTAAAGTCATGAGTGTGGAGCAAAATTTTTTTCTGTAGTTTATTACCACCTTGTCAGTTTACAGACAATTTCGACACAGAATAGGCCACATCGGTCTTGGCGCCATGTACTGCCCCTTGTCTGCTTCATCAACTGCCAATAGTAAAGTACTATAGAGAGTTTCAAGACCTTACGACCAACTTTGTCTGGCTACAGGTCAAACATGTACGATGATTTATTGAAGAAACTTATTCTTTCTGCTTATCCGTTTATGTGTTCTATACGTTAGGGAGGCACATTGGTCATCGTAAGCTACGTAACGTAAAAAGCTCGTAATTAATTATTGCGGTGGTTGTAAATCCTCAATTTCCCTAATTAGTTGTTGATTACAGGATTGGTTCTCGACATACGTAGATGGACAGCGCATTGTTTAACTCAATGACAAGACTACGTTTTACGGTGAGATGAACGGTTACGGAGGAAAGGCTTTTTATTATGGGAGTCGCTTTCCTCTTCATAGAACCAATGTTACATTTTGTCGACATATTCAATAAAAAGGCAATCAACGTCCTGCGCGTGTTAGTGGTGAAAGGTGTGATGCGAGAACCAACTGGGGATGCCAAAGTAGACTGCGTACTGTGATGCGTGTTACAAGCACAGGTCGAACAACCGTTTGTAGTGTACTGAAGGAGTGATGACCGGCCGATCTCGCACCTCCTACTGAATTGTTGTAATGATTTCTTCATCACGACGCTAGTAGTGGTCCTTGTAGCCAGACGCGTGCTGTTCACATATGAGGCCTATTTTACATATATTGATTTAACTTTTGGGATAGTCTGGAACTGTGAGAACACTGGAGAGACTACTTTTAGATCTCGCCAACGTACGTACGGCGTGTAGATGATGGAATGGTTCGTGATAATCTCCTACACCCTATACTTTGCTTACCTGGATCAAGTTATCGTCAGTTCATGGAATTACTGGACATAGAACTGCACGTCTTCGCAGCAATGTCTGGTTGAAGCACGGCGCCGCACTAGGCCCAGACGTAGGTGTGGCCCTAGCCAGCAGCCCGACCGCTGTAGTATCTCAGTTTACTTCAACAAGCTCTGTTTTCGTTAACATTTACGCAATGCTTCGTTGAACACTTCGGCTGTCAGAAAGGAATTATATCGTATTCCCATTTTGGAATTGTTTGGAAGATTACGCATGCCGGTTTTTACAGGTGATATGATTTTAATTGTGCGCTTCTACTCGTGGACTAAACGTTAGGATTCAGTTTTTCGAAACATTTGCAAAGATTCCTTAGGCCAATAGCAGATTTTTGACCTGTGTCAGTGCAGACGACTGGACACTCTGTTATTCACCTGCAGCATGAGGCTAGCAGTAGTGACTTCTTTGAGCCACATACCTGTTCTGGCGTAACATCAAGCGCCGGCACGTGGGCATGGAACGTAACCGCAGAGAGGGCTGTGAGACGGCGTCAGCCAATAGTATGCTGACTAGGACCGCACCACGACAAGAGCGGCCTCTAGAAGAAGAGAATGTAAGCGCTGCTCCAACGAGCCTCGGCCGCACTAGAAGGGCTGCACTAGAAGACGAGCCGTCATCCTAAATGTTTAGCTGAGACTTGTACCTTATATTAATTGCTTGTATGGAAGTTGTATATAGCGAAGGTCACTGATTATTGCGACACTTCATGGTAGAAACGCAAGTTAAGTATTGTCAACTCAATTACTGTAATAAACTGCTTGTATTTTATCTAGCTATCCGAGAACACAGCTTCTCCCGGCCAGCCAGCCAGCCCTCCGGTGGCAGCAGCAGTCCAGCCAACAGCAGTCCAGCCAGCAGCAGCAGCAGCAGCAGCAGCAGCAGCAGCCGCCACCGCCGCCCCGGCCCCGGCCCCGGCCCCGGCCCCGTCCGCGGCAGCAGCGTCCCTGCCTCTCGCCGTCGCCGTCGCCGTCGCCGTCGCCGTCGCCGTCGCCGTCGCCGTCGCCGTCGCCGTCGCTGACGCCGTCGCCGTCGCCGTCGCCGTCCGTCGTCTCCCAGTGTGTGTCCTGTCCTTTTAGTGCTGTGTCTTTTCTTTCTTCTTCTTGTCGTCATGTCCGCCCCCACCACCACCGTCACTACTACCACCACCGCCATCGTGTATACGTCCCCTTCCGCCGCCTCCACCACTATCACTTGGTGTGCCCAGTCCCACCCCCCTCCTTCCATCCCTCCCCTCCTCTCTATCCCTTCGCCCTCGCTCTTTGTCGCCCCCTCTCCCGCTTCTTCCTCTCGTTCTGATCCTTTCCCCCCACTCCCCCAGCCTGTCACTGCAGCTCCGGCTAGGGTGGTGGCCCGTCGGGCCACTGCCCACGCCCAGCTCTCCCCGTCGCCATCGCCGTCACCGCCGCCACCGCCACCGCCGTCATCATCGTCGCCATCACCATCACTGCCACATTCGCCTGCACCGTCACAGTCACTTTCTCCGGCGCCGACTGCTGCGTCCGTGCTGGGACCTGTCCCTTCCCACCACCTCCCCATCGTTCCCGTCCCTCTTATCACCACCCGCCCATCTGCCGCTGTCAAACGCCCTAGTGGCGCCTCCACTTCCTCTACTCCTAAAAAGGCTCCACCCCGCCCCCCATCCCCACCCCAAAATGCCATGGACGTCTCCCCACCAGGCCCCGCTCCCTCCTCCTCCTCCTCCTCCCCACCCGGTCTCTACAAATATCTCCTGTCCCGTCCCGATCCTTCCTTCCTCGAGGCCCGGAATCTCTCCCTCCTCCTCCGCCAACATTTCCCTGGCGCCCCCATCTCTCTCCTTACTCCCAGACGGGATTCTGTTCTTATCTCCTCCCCCAGCCCAACCCTCCATACTGACATCCTCTCCCGCCTCCCCATCACCCGTTTTGGCCCTCACGCCTCCCTCACCCCTGCTCCCTCCCCATCTCCTACCCTCCAACCCCAACCCCCGCGTCGCCCGCCGACCCTCACCGCCGTGATCACTCGGCTTAGCCCGTCGATCATGGAGGAGGAGGTGCTGGCGGAGCTGAAGGCCCATCCCACCCTGGAGGTGCGGGCGGTCCGCCGCATTTTCAACGCGACCGGCCCCACCCGCCTTATGCGGGTTTTCTCTGAGGACGCCCCCTCCATTGACCGTCTCCTGAAGGAGGGTGCCCTCCTCTTCAATCAGCGGTACAAGGTCGACCCCTCCCATTCCCCCCCTCAATCCCTGCGCTGCCAGAGGTGTCTGCGCTACAATGCACATCCAACAGCAGAGTGCCGCGAGGCCCCAACCTGCCCGCATTGTCGGCAAGCGCACTTCCTCCGGCAGTGCCCCAACCTCCAATCCCCTCCCTCCTGTAATACCTGCAGCCTCCCCCACCCCACCTACTCCCAAAAGTGTAAAGCCCGACCCCCTCCCACCACTCCCCTGAACGCCCCCACCCCTCCTGGCAATTCCCTTCGTCCCCCCCCCACTGCTGAGGACATCATCAGGTTCCTCACCATTGTCCTCCAAAACGTCCATCCCTTTCAGCGCCCCCACACCTTACAACAGATCTCCCTCGCCGCCCGTTCCATATTCCACCTTAAAATGTACGCCACCTTTTCCAATAACCAGGCCCATTTCACCTTCTCCCGCCTTGACACCCTCGTATAAGTCCTTATCATGGCGCGACAGCATCGTATCCTTTTCAACAATATCCGCTCCCTTCCCGCCAACAAGTACCTCTTCCTGCACACCCTTGCTACCCACCGTGTGGATGCCTTCCTCCTCAATGAAACCTTCCTCCAACCCCACCACTCCATCCACACCTCCCCCTATCTCCTCCACCGCTCCGATAATCCCCTCCCAGTCGCGCGTGGCGGAGTTGCCATTGGCCACCACCGCCAGATCCCCGTTCGGCTCCAACCTCTCCTTCCCGACCCCACCGAACACCTGATCCTTAGTCTCTTCTTCCCCGGCCTTACCATTACCTGTGCCACCATCTATGTCCGCCCCAACGCCCCTCTTCCTTTCGACTTCCTCTCCCACATCGACCGTACCTTCTCCTCCTATGTGATCGCCGCCGACCTCAACATCCATAGTCGCTCCGCTGCCCAGTTACGGCGGTGGCATCGGTTCCTCTCCTCCCTTCAAGGCGACCTCATCCCCATCCCCCAGCACACCCGTCCCGAATCCAACTCCACTCCCGATGTTATTCTCTCCTCCCCCAACCTCCTTGGTCGCATTACGGTGGATGTCCTGGAGCCTATTGGTAGCGACCATCTCCCTGTCCTCCTCACCGTTTCAGACGGCCGTCGCCCCCGCCCCGACCCTCGTCATGACCCTCCCCCTAAGTACATCCATGACTATTCCCGTGCCAACTGGAATGCCTACCGGGATACCCTCTCCACTCAGGTCGATAGCCACCCTCTCGCCTACCGCCGTCCCGATGATGTCACCCATGCCGCCTCCTTTCTCCAGCAGACCTTGTCTGAGGCCGTGGAGGCCCACGTCCCTACTGTCGCCATCTACCCCCACCGTCCTACCTTACCACCACAGGCCGTCCTCCTCCTCCGTGAATCCCGTCGTCTCTACCGTGCCTTCCTCCGCACGCGTGACCCGGACACCCTACGACACCACCGGCAACTACAGCGACACATTCGAAATTTGCTCGCGGCTAAGAAACGCCGGGACTGGCGACAGACATGCACCCGTTTAAATGCTACCCTCCCTATAAACTCGTCCAAGTTCTGGACCGCCTTCCGTCGCCTTACCGGAACTAAACCCTCCCCCTACTATCCTCTTCTCCACGATGATCACCCCTTCCCTGACGCCCTTAGTAAGGCCAATCACTTTGCCTCCTACCTGTCCGATGTGTTTTCCATCCCTGATGATCCCCAGTTCGATTACTCCCTCTTCCCAGATATCCGCGATCGAACTGACACCTCTGTCCCTCCCCTCGCTCCTGGTTTCCAGTACTTGGACAACATTCCACACACGGACCTTAATGCCCCCATCACCACACAGGATCTCATCACTACACTCCGCACCAAACGCAACACCGCTCCTGGTCATGATCGTGTCGCCTACCGTCACCTTCGTGAAGCTCCTGTCTCTTTTCTCTCCACCCTGGCCAGGCTCTACAATGTAGTCCTGTCCACCAGTTACTACCCCGACCTGGGAAAACCTCCCGTATCCTCATGTTCCTCAAACCTGGCAAACCGCCGTCCGCCGTCTCCTCCTACCGTCCCATCAGCCTTACCTCGGTCTTCAGCAAGGTCCTGGAATCTATCCTCACCCGCCGCATCCACCAGCATCTCCGCCAGCACCGCCTCCTCCCCGTTACCCAGTGTGGCTTTCGGCCGTCCTTCTCTTCCGACGATCTTCTCCTTCACCTCACTCATCTCCTTTCCGAACAGCTCAATTCCCGTCGCTCCGCAATCTTCCTCTCTCTTGACCTCGAACGCGCATATGACCGCGTATGGCATTCCGGTCTCCTCTTCAAGCTCCAAACCTTCGCCCTTCCCATTAACTACGTTCGTCTGATCGGTTCCTTTCTCTCCCGCCGTCCTTCCCATGTCACCATCCATAACACCGATTCCTACACCTTTTTCCCCTCCGCCGGTGTGCCCCAAGGCTCCGTTCTCTCCCCCCTTCTGTACTTGTTGTACACGGCGGACATGCAGCCGCCGTCACCCCCCGTCCACCTTCTCCAGTTTGCCGATGACACCGCCTTCCTTGTCCTTGCCCCCACCCTGCGACGCTCCCAACACCTTCTCCAATCCCATCTTGACCGGTTCACCGCTTGGTGCAACCAGTGGTTGCTCAAGGTCAATCCTTCCAAAACCCAGGCGATCATTGTAGGCAAAACCACTCCCTCCTTCCGCCTCCTTGATTTCTATCTCACCGTTTATGGCCGTCCCATCGCTCTCACCCCCACCCTTAAGTACCTTGGCGTCACCCTCGACCGTCGCCTCTCCTGGACTCCCCATCTCCAGACAATCCAAGCCAAGGCACGTTCCCGACTCCGTCTCCTCAAGCTCCTTTCCGGCCGAACATGGGGTCTGGACCCCTCCACCATCCTCCACACCTATAAGTCCCTCATCCGCCCTATCCTCTGTTACGCCCATCCAGCCTGGATCTCCGCCCCCCCCTTCCTTTTATAAATCCCTCCAAATCCTTGAACGCCATGCTCTCCACCTTGCCTATCGCATCCGTCTCCCTTCCCCCACGCGGATCCTGTATGACCTTATCCCCTTCCCCCACCTCCTCCTCTTCCTCGAAAGGATACGAATCCTATACACCTCCCGTAAACTCGATCCTCCTCACCCGCTCGTCTCCCCGATCCTCTCCCACCCCCGCCCGCTGCCGCGCCTGTACTCCCATGTCCCACCCGGTCTCCATCTCTCCACCCTCCATACCCTCTCCCAAGGTGGCTTCCGCCAGCTCCCTCTCCCTGATGATGTCCTCGCCCCCTCCATCTACCCCTCCTATCAACTTTGACCCTGCCCCGCTCCCCCACTTCCCGTGTCCTTTCCTTTCGGCACCCTCCCTCCCTTCTCTTCTCTTCCCTTCTTTTTCCATCTCCCTGTCCCCTCCCTTCCCCCTCTTCCCCCGGGCTTCCTGTCCCCCTTCCTCCCTCCCCCCTATCTCCCCTGCCCGTGGCATCTCTGCTCTCCCCTCTCGCTCTCCCACTCCCCTTCCTCCTCCTCCTCTCTTGGCAGGTCCCCGGACTCGCACACGTCTAGTGAACTTTCGCGCGCCGGAGATCGTCGCCTTTTGTGTCTCGTGTGTGTGACGTCGTATAGTGTTTTTGGTGTCCGCCGTCCCACTCCTACGTTCACTTGTGTCGTCGGACTCATCAGTGTTTTGTGCGCCGTGCCAACGTGTTTTCAGTGTTGTTATCGTCACATGTGAACGACACCGTGTTTTTATGTCTCTGTGACCTCTCTCTTTTGCCCGTCACTTTGTTCATTGTCATTCACCGTGTTTTATACTCTTGTAAAACGCTATGGCTGAAGAGCGGCGTAGTGTGCCGCTGCCAGCCTACCTGAGTTGTACAGGTTTTAAAATAACAATAAAGTAAAAAAAAAAAAAAAAAAAAACACAGCTTCTCACCCTCGACCGCCGCCTCTCCTGGACTCCCCATCTCCGGACAATCCAAGCCAAGGCACATTCCCGACTCCGTCTCCTCAAGCTCCTTTCCGGCCGTACGTGGGGTCTCGGCCCCTCCACAATCCTCCACACCTATAAATCCCTCATCCGCCCTATCCTTTGTTACGCCCATCCAGCCTTGATCTCCGCCCCCCCTATCTTTTATAAATCCCTCCAAATCCTTGAACGCCATGCTCTCCGCCTTGCCTATGCATCCGTCTCCCCTCCCCCACGCGGATCCTGTATGATCTCATCCCCTTCCCCCACCTCCTCCTTTTCCTTGAAAGGATATGGATCCTGTACACCTCCCGTAAACTTGATCCTCCTCACCCGCTCGTATCCCCGATCCTCTCCCACCCCCGCCCACTGCCGCGCCTGTATTCCCACGTCCCACCCGGTCTCCATCTCTCCACCCTCCTTACTCTCTCCCAAGGTGGCTTCCGCCAGCTCCCCCTCCCTGATGATGTCCTCCTCCCCTCCATCTACCCCTCCTATCAACTTTGACCTTCCCCCCCCACCTCCTGTGTCCTTTCCTTTAGGCAGCCTCCCTCCCTCCCTTCCCTTCCCTTCCCTTCTCTTTCCTTTCCCCCTTCCTCCTCTCCTCTTCCCCCAGGCTTCCCCTCCCCCTTCCTCCCTCCCCCTCTCTCCTCCACCCATGGCATCTCCTCTCTCCCCTCTCCCATTCCCCTCCTCCTCCTCCTCCTCCCCTCCTCCACTCTTGGCAGGTCCCCGGACTCGTACACGCTCAGTGGGCTTTCGCGCGCCGGAGATCATCGCCATCTGTGTGTCGTGTGTGTGCCTCGATTTGTGTTTAGTGTTCTGTCCCCGTCACGCATCAACTGTTCACGTGTGCCGTCGCCGTCGTCCGTGTTCTGTGCGCCGTGTCACCAAGTGTTTACTGTTTTTTCGCGTCCAGCGTGTACGACTTCATGTTTATTGTTTTTTGTATCTCCTTTTTTTGCCCGCCGTTTTTACTGTCTTGTCTGTATCACCTATCTGTCTTGTTATTGTTCTACTTAAGGCTGAAGAGCAGCGTACTATGCTGCTGACAGCCCGCCTGTATGAGGTGATGAAAATTACAATAAAGGAAAAAAAAACACAGCTTCCTAGGCATCCTCTATTACACGAGTACGCAGGATCCCACTATGCCCTTTTGGCGTCTGTTGTTGATTGTAAGAGAAAGCCAGTGCGCGTTTTTCCGACAGTACCGCCTTTCATATTACTTTGCAAGAACGATCACAGGAAATGCACCAAGATCGAGGCCTATAACTGCTTAACTACAGAGCGATGAGAGAGGCCAAAATGGACACTCAAATCAGACCTGACTCCCGAGTCTGCTGACACGAACTAGAACATCTTCATTGAAACACCTGGTTAAATCCGCAGGACAGAACAGGTAGTTGGAATTGTGGAAAGGGGCCAAAAGTAAGTGGCTGTCAGTTACACTCGAACACATGTAACTTTATTTAGTTGCCCAAACAATACAGCGCAAAATTTCCGAGGTTAACTGTTGACTGAATATGTCACACAATCTTATGGCTGAAGGCACAACCTCTTTAATTCTTAAAACGGCTGAAGGTCCATTATATAAAACCAAACTAAAAGCATACACAGTCAAACCATCGGCTATGAGGCATTAAAATACACAATCAAACACCAATAAGAAAAGGCAGTACAGCCAACGGCGCTCAGAAGTTTTCGGGGGTGGGTCTGCACTTTAAATATTAACGTTCGCTTAGGGGAGACAGGTAGTCGGCCCAACTATATCCGATCCGCCGGCAACCCAACCAAGAGACAGTCAACGGACCCACCGACAAGACGACTTGCTTTCCATCCGATCAGTACACAAGGAACTCCAATGCCAAAACGTAAAAGGCGTAGCCCGCCACAACCAAGTATGCATAAGCTGTCAAAACTACACGCACCTGTTGGGCAGGGACAACACGGCGAGCAAAAGACACTGCCTAAATTTTACGTCAGCGGCCAGGACAGGTAACCGGAGCCGTAACGGCCACAAGGCAGAAAATTCCGCTGGTGCAATTGGACTTCAAATAACCAAAATATAGTTAAACTCCACCGGATGGTGGCCAAACTTTCGCCAACTCGAACACTCCCTGTTGCTCACGGGAATACCCCCAACAGCCAACCAAGTAAACCAGCGGCACAATGTGAACAGACTGGCTTCGGTAATTAAACCACCACTCAACTTTGATCTTCGTACATCCATAGTTGAAATGGAGGATAGTGGGATGTCTGCTGGTTCAACGTTGTAACAATGTCATCTCCAGGCACATACAGTTGTTGACGTCAACTGCGTGCGGCTGATACTAGAAATCAGTGGTGAGATATGGAAGCGCTCCGTGTGGAAGGTGGATAGTTACTACGTTGTTACAACGTTGAAACTTGTTGCCAAAATAAAATCGACACCTTAAATACAGCTGCAGGAATTTCTTCATTTTTAATATAAACTCAGCTTTGATATCCTTGGTCGGTGAGCCACGAACCCCGTAGCAATCGGAACAGCTCCCACACACTCCGACACTGCGTAGAGACCACCAGCGGGCCCGGCCCACTGCGCCGCGCGGAGATTTCCTGGCTGATCCAAACCAACCGACAGACTGCCGCACACCGGCTAGCCGGAAACTATAAGCAACAGACCAAAGATAGTACAAGGTGCGAATATCGATACACACTGCTGCTGACACACACCGCGGGAAGCCAGAGTAACAATCAAGGTTTAAACCGATGCATAAGCCGTGGCCAGGACGGCTCACTCATCCATTGGTGGACACATCTAGCTTAGGTGTAATTACATGCCTAAGGCAGTGCGCCACCGATCGAAAACCTAGCACAAAACGCACGAAAGAATTTTACTTTCAGTCCTTCTGTCACGCATATGCAGCAAATACCTCGTCAGTACATGATGAAATTCCGCTTAAACGCACCAAAGTCAAGCTTACCGTTATTACCCGACAGCCATCTGTAGGCTACTAAATTCCTTCTCCAGAACCTAAATCAGTTTTTTTTTCTTTATTGTGATTTCATTCCCCTGCCCCATATGGGCAGGGGAGGGCTGTCAGCAGCACAATCCGCCGCTCTTCAGCCGAGTGACATGACAACTAAAACAAGAATAAAATAATACATACATAAGGAGATAAAAAGGGGAACATAAAACAGAGTAAGGGGAGAAAATGGAGGTAAAAATACATTGACACGTAGACGTTCATTGGGGACAGTTAAAAAAGTCACCAGAAAGTTAAAACACACAGTTGGCGATTCTTAAAACACAGAGAAGACACTGGATGCCCATGCAGAGGTGAAAAGTTGGCCACAGTATTAAAAACACTCCGAAACAACACACTTAAAACCCACTTGGAGCACACACGACGAAGAATAAAACTACCAGGTGGGACCTGTCGAGGGAAAGGTCAGAGAGGACGGAAAAGGAGGGGAGAGCATGGGGCAGCTGGAGAAGCGGCGGGATGAAGAGAGGAGGGGCAACCGTGGCTTCACGAAAAGTCAGGAGACACATGTGGCGGGAGAGGAAAAGGGAAGACAGGGCAGGAGGGAGCGCAGAGACACTGAAAGAAGGCACAAGAGATGGAGGGGGAGTAGGAGGGGAAATCCGCTCAGAAGGAGGGAGGGGGGGGGGAGGGGGAGCCCTGAGGAGGAGGCAGGAAGAGGGGGTTAGAGTTGGTAGGAAGGGTAGATGTCAGGGCGAAGCTCATCATCCGGGAGGGGTGGACGGTGGAAGTTGTGTTGGGAAAGGAGATGGAGGGTGTGGAGATGGAGAGAGGGAGGGACACAACGGTAAAGGTGCGGCAACTGGTTGGGAGTGGAGAGGAAGGGAGACACCAGGGGGTGAGGGGGATCAAGGCGGCGGACAATATATAGTGTGCGGATGTGTTCAAGGAAAAGGAGAAGGTGGGGGAAGGGGATGAGGTCATAGAGGATGCGCGTGGGGGACGGAAGGCAGATGCGGAAGGCGAGGCGGAGTGCATGGCGTTCGAGGATTTGGAGGGCTTTATAGAACCGGGGAGGGGCAGAAATCCAAGCGATGCTGGCATAACAAAGGATGGGGCGGATCATGGATTTGTAGGTGTGAAGGATGGTGGAAGGATGCAGACCCCACGTTCGGCCGGACAGGAGTTTCAGGAGGCGGAGGCGGTTGTGAGCTTTGTTTTGGATGGTAAGGAGATGGGGAGTCCAGGTGAGGTGGCGGTCGAGTGTGAGGCCAAGGTATTTGAGGGTAGGAGTGAGGTGGATAGGACGGCCATAAATGGTGAGGTAGAAATCATGGAGGCGGAAGGAGCGGGTGGTGCGGCCTATGATTATCGCCTGGGTTTTGGACCTAAATCAGCTATTATGCGACTTTTTATGTCCATCGTCCGGTGCAGAAGATGAAGAGAGCGCGACATCACCTCACATGACCTACACACCGGTACAGGTCGTCTCGCCACAGCGCTGACGGCTATCAAGAAGCGTTATAAGAATTGTTTCACACTCTTACACATTAATCAGAATGTAAGTCTGAGGTGCGTTTACACATGCGCGCCTTGCGGCTGTAGCTTGTCCCACACGGAAGTAGAGGCGCCCAGTGTGAACACAGGTGTGAGTGGAGTCACTCGCACGCACGTGATGAGGAAGACGCATGCAAACTGCACGCGTGCCTCTACTTGTGACTGGGGCAAGCACAGTCACGCGGTGTTTAGGCGCTCGGAGCACAGATGTAAAAGTACCTGAAAATGCACTGTTCCTTGGCGTCGCACGTCGCTCGCCTTTCAGTCACTCACAGAATCATGCAGTAAGGCGCTGAACGATCCGTTTGCCATGGAAGAGCGGCGTGAAATTCTCAAATCGGGTCCACGTCATAATTCAGCTGCTACGGACGTTGTCCCAAACGAACTCCGTTCCCACTGTCGGTCACTTATAGGTGAAAAAATCATCAAAATTATTAGCACGCTACTTATTCCTGCCACCTTCACACACGGATTTATAGTTTTTACCCGGAAATACTTTCACCAAATTATACTAATTGATGCAAATTTTATGTTGCTCACGAAAGAATTTGAATGGCAGATTACAGGTTTACCTACTAATCCAGGCCACCTAACTGCGGAACTACACTCCTGGAAATGGAAAAAAGAACACATTGACACCGGTGTGTCAGACCCACCATACTTGCTCCGGACACTGCGAGAGGGCTGTACAAGCAATGATCACACGCACGGCACAGCGGACACACCAGGAACCGCGGTGTTGGCCGTCGAATGGCGCTAGCTGCGCAGCATTTGTGCATCGCCGCCGTCAGCGTCAGCCAGTTTGCCGTGGCATACGAAGCTCCATCGCAGTCTTTAACACTGGTAGCATGCCGCGACAGCGTGGACGTGAACCGTATGTGCAGTTGACGGACTTTGAGCGAGGGCGTATAGTGGGCATGCGGGAGGACGGGTGGACGTACCGCCGAATTGCTCAACACGTGGGGCGTGAGGTCTCCACAGTACATCGATGTTGTCGCCAGTGGTCGGCGGAAGGTGCACGTGCCCGTCGACCTGGGACCGGACCGCAGCGACGCACGGATGCACGCCAAGACCGTAGGATCCTACGCAGTGCCGTAGGGGACCGCACCGCCACTTCCCAGCAAATTAGGGACACTGTGCTCCTGGGGTATCGGCGAGGACCACTGGTGATCGTCGAAGGGACACTGAATAGTGCACGGTACATCCAAACCGTCATCGAACCCATCGTTCTACCATTCCTAGACCGGCAAGGGAACTTGCTGTTCCAACAGGACAATGCACGTCCGCATGTATCCCGTGCCACCCAACGTGCTCTAGAAGGTGTAAGTCAACTACCCTGGCCAGCAAGATCTCCGGATCTGTCCCCCATTGAGCATGTTTGGGACTGGATGAAGCGTCGTCTCACGCGGTCTGCACGTCCAGCAGGAACACTGGTCCAACTGAGGCGCCAGGTGGAAATGGCATGGCAAGCCGTTCCACAGGACTACATCCAGCATCTCTACGATCGTCTCCATGGGAGAATAGCAGCCTGCATTGCTGCGAAAGGTGGATATACACTGTACTAGTGCCGACATTGTGCATGCTCTGTTGCCTGTGTCTATGTGCCTGTGGTTCTGTCAGTGTGATCATGTGATGTATCTGACCCCAGGAATGTGTCAATAAAGTTTCCCCTTCCTGGGACAATGAATTCACGGTGTTCTTATTTCAATTTCCAGGAGTGTATGTGAGGCACACCCATGACACCTACACCCATCACAGAGACACTACCAGCCTACATCCACATATTACTATACTGTGTAGCCTGCAAGTCACTGCACAGTCATGGTGGACAGTATATCGAAGCAATATTTTCGACTTCCTTTCTATTTTCCAATCGCGTATAGAGTGAGAGAAAAATAGCTTTCTACACGTCTGTGTACTTGTGCTACATACGGGGCGAACATTAATAAAACCGACAAACTGTAGGGATGGATTTCTGCAATTCTAGCAGATGGGTAGCGATGACTTCTTGAGATTTTAACAAAGCTTACGACCAAGTGGACGCATGTCCACCTCATGTCGCGCCGCTTTGCACTTTTGATCCCTATTTACCGGATTTCAAGACAAGGTATCCGCCAGACATCAATGAAACTCAAAATCAGTGCTTCCCTTACAAAGGCAGTACCTCTCTTCAGACTGCTGCAGTAATAGCTTTTTTTAATTCTAGTCAAATAAGAACGTTCATTTTCACAATTACTATCGTAATAACTATTATTCGATTTTTAGGTGATTTAAATCAAACGCCACTACAATAACCTTCAGAATACTCATGAATTATATCATTATTTGAAATACACACAACATATGAATGATTTTGTGTTATTTTTTTTATTAAGACGCACGTAATATAAAATTTTAAGAAGAGTACTACATTCGTGAAGTCGTCAGAGAACAGAAGGGTCGGCCCCTAGTTAAATTCATTGATTCCCTCTCTGAGACGGTTGCTACAGAGGAAAGTAATTGATCATGTGTTTCTCTTTCGTACGTCTTTAAAGCCTAATCCACCTCTATTAAAAAAGTGGGCAGATAAACTTCGTTACCTCTGCAACTATTGCACTATATATTTTTTTCGAAGTTTCTCGTACTTGTGGAAATTTATAACTAAATTTGTATAGAGCTCGCTCGGTTACAAGATAGGAGTTTCACAATTTTCTTACAGTAGATTTTCCAGCCAACTTCTTCAGCGTTGTGCATCGTTACGTTTGATATACACTTTTCCCTATAACTTTCTTCTGTATTCACAATGTCGTGGTACCCTTATATTAGATGGAGAAAATACACGAAAGAGCACCTTCCTGGTTTCCTCTTGTGCGATTCAGCCAATAAAAATTAATATTAAACAGTGGGATCTGATGAATCACGCACACGTTGGAGATACCCCTGAATTACCATCCTGTCTCTGGAAGAATGTAATAAATCACCTGTCACCTAGATCTGCAACGCAAAGCGCGGCGCTGACTGAATTTTGAAGTGGGCGACCTCCTAACACAGCCAACGTCTGCCGACTCACGCTGGCACAAAAGCGCCAGGTTACAGCGGTCGCAGGCAAAAGCCGTAGCCTGAATTCACGTGAAGCGTGACAGTCCTACAGCCAGAAGCGATGGAATTATCACAACGGCGTATGTTGACCACATGGAACTTTTGTGTCTGGTCAAGAGAGGAAGTTCCAATGGCTGGGTAGATGAGTCGTTCCTGTAACGAACAAGGCCTCATCGTCTTCCGGCAGACATTTCTGTTATTCACCCACGCTATAAACTTCATTTTTGGGCAACATTCACCCATTATTTTTTTGTTATAGCAGTTCAAAAAATGGTTCAAATGGCTCTGAGCACTATGGGACTCAACTGCTGTGGTCATAAGTCCCCTAGAACTTAGAACTACTTAAACCTAACTAACCTAAGGACAGCACACAACACCCAGCCATCACGAGGCAGAGAAAATCCCAGACCCCGCCGGGAATCGAACCCGGGAACCCGGGCGTGGGAAGCGAGAACGCTACCGCATGACCACGAGATGCGGGCTGTGTTATAGCAGTATTCCACACCATACGAAACTGTTTCCAAACTTTTTTGTACACGGCTAGAATGCAAATGAATGCCATTCTGAAAACAATATTATTCCCCTTTTCAGAAAAGAACACAAATACCTGAACGGGAAAGGTGCGTGCGAGCGCGCGCGCGCGCGTATGTGTGTGTGTGTGTGTGTGTGTGTGTGTGTGTGTGTGTGTGTGTGTGTGTTTTTAGAAACGCATAGACTTCCTCCAGATGAACTGATGATTACGTACTGGTGCCTTCAAGACATGTAAATTAAGTAATTCTAATGACACAGAAACAATTTGGTAACGCGATCTGACTTTCGAATTGAATAGAAAGTATTAAGCATGGATTAATTATAAAGTGATAGTTAATCATCAATTAAAGCTTTAAATCTTGACTCTGGTTCCTGCATAGCCTCGTGAGAGAGTTTGCGACAAGTTGAAAAAGAGAGAGCGTGAGAGGGAGAGATTGGGTGATATACACTCAAGCGCCAAATAAAGTGGTACAGGCATGTGTATTCAAATAAAGAGATATGTAAAGAGGTCAAACACGGCGCTGCGGTCAACACCTATATCTGATAACAAGTGTCTGACGCAGTTGTTACCTCCCTTACTGCTGCTACAATGGCAGGTTATCAACATTTAAGTGCGTTTGAACGTGTTGTTATAGTCGGCGTACGAGCGATGGGACACAGCATCTCCGAGGTTGCGATGAAGTGTGGATTTTCCCATACGACCATTTCACGACTGTACCGTGAACATCTCGAATCCGGTAAAAAATCATATCTCCGACATCGCTACGGCAGGAAAAAATCCTGCAAGAAGGGGATCAACGACGACTGAAGAGATCGTTCAAAGTGACAAAAGTGCAACCCTCCCGCAAATTAATGCATCTTTCAATACTGGGCCATCAATAAGTGTCAGTGTGCGAACCATTCAACGAAATATAATCGATATGGGCTTTCGGAACCGAAGTCCCACGCGTTTACCCATGATGGCTGCACGACACATAGCTTTACTCATCACCTGAACCCGTCAGCACCGACATTGGACTGTTGATGACTGGAAACAAGTTGCCTGGTCGGACGAGTCTCGTTGCAAATTACATCGAGCGGATGGACGTGTACGGGTATGGAGACAACATCATGAATCCGTGGACCCTGCATGTCACCAGGGGACTGTTCAAACTGGTGTAGGCTCTGTAATAGTCTGGGACGTGTGCAGTTGAAGTGATATGGGACCCCTGATACGTCTAGATACGACTCTGACAGGTGACACGTATGTAAGCATCCTGTCTGATCACCTGCATCTATTCAGGTCCATTGTGCATTCCGTCGGACTTGGGCAGTTCTAGCAGGAAATGCGACAGTCCGCATGTCCAGAATTGCTACAGAGTGGCTCGAGGAACACTCTTCCGAGTTTAAACACTTTCGCTGGCCGCCAAACTCCCCAGACATGAAAGTTATTGAACATATCTGGGGTCGCTTCCAACGTGCTGTTCAGAAGAGATCTCCACGCTCTCGTACTCTTACGGACTAACGGACATCCCTAAAGGATTCATGGTCTCATTTCTCTCCCGTGCTCTTACGGACTAACGGACATCCCTAAAGGATCAATGGTCTCACTTCTCTCCAGCACTACTTCAGACATTAGACGAGTCTATGTCTCGTCATGTTGCGGTACTTCTGCGGGCACGCGGGGACCCTACGCGATGTTAGGCAGGTGTACCAGTTTCTTTAGCTCTTCAGTGTATGTATATACGGGCGTATGAGAAACCCCTTCCCTCAAAAATATTTCTCTCTTTCATACCGCCTTTGTGTTACGTGACTGATCTCATTTGTACCGATATTGCAGTACACGCGAGGTGCTCATTTGCTTTCACCGTCCTTAGTGGAATGCGTAAGTTCTAATAAATGCTCACCAATCTGCAGTCTTCTATAGTTGTCGTCCCCTGCGCATAAAACAGCACGTAGCTCGTGAATCCATTATCCTGAGGCTGTAAGAAACTCTTGGCGAGGAACTGTTATTGTAGAAATAATTAAACTTCCAATCAGTTTGTTTATACGGGCTGCCACTCCCTTTATATTAGCATAACACAAGAAACTGCACAATCACATTCCACTTTAGAGTGATGAATACTTTCTATTCTTCAACAAAATAATGAATTGCGTATTTCTGTAATTACTACCACACTGTTCTCAACTACAGGTCTATATAACCATGCATTGCTAATAAAATCTTGACACTGACTGCGGCAGACAACATATCTGTCCTCCGACACTGCCGAACCAGCTCTGAGCTTACAGCCGAACCACTTTACCCGCCATCCACGTTAGGCGCAATCCGAAGATCACCGAAGTGCTTCGTCTGTCTTTTCGTTTAGCAGTTGTTTATTATTCTGCTGGTTATTAATACTTTTGAAATAATGGAATGATAGCATGCTACTGAGAGATGCTTTAATTTGAAATGCAAGTAAATACGCTGTTTAGTCTGTGTAATATTAGTAACAGAAGACTATCATTTTGGCGCGCAATTTCCGAACGCAGCAGCCAATCGTGGAGGAGTACCACGATTTAGGCGGTCTTTCTCACGATACGCCTACCGAGCAAATCCTCTGTCAACGGTAGGTCACTCCACATTGCGTCGTCTTGTCACTGCTACCTTCTGAACTGCTCTAAAAAGAGCTTTTTGTACTTGAGTATAATGGCTGCCAAGCCAGAAATATTACAAGTTTCACCAACAGCAGTGAGCAATGCAGTACACGATCTACCTTAATCAACACTTGAAACCCCATTGCATGCAAAGAAGGATTGTTTAATACTAGCATTGTTTAGTGGTACCGCGACAGCTCAGTGCCTGTTCGTCACAGTAATAGTGGACGGTGATTTTAGCTCTGTAAGATGACAAGACGGCGGGCAAGCAATGTGGAACGTTTAAGTAACCGAAACAGAAGGAGATGACAAGATTCGTAGTTAGATGAATCCGAGAGAGATCAATAAATAAGCAGAATGAGATTTTCACTCTGCAGCGGAGTGTGCGCAGACATGAAACTTCCTGGAAGATTAAAACTGTGTGACGGACCGAGACTCGAACTCGGGACCTTTGCCTTTCGCGGGCAAGTGCTCTACCACTTGAAAGGTAGGAAACGAGGTACAGGCAGAAGTAAGGTTGTGAGGACGGGGCGTGAGTCGTGGTTGGGTAGCTCAGCTGGCAGAGCACTTGCCCGCAAAAGCCAAAGGTCCCCAAGTTCGAGTCTCTGTCCGGCGCACAGTTTTAATCTGCCAGGAAGTTTCAATAAATAATCAGTTAATCGTTACTAAATACAACAAGATAACTTTACAGTCCATTAGGAATACCTACAATTGCGAGATTTGAATTTACAACCAGAAGGAACATGGTCTTGGTAATGCATGATCGTAACTAAATGAGAAACCTATCTTATACTTCAGCAGAGGGTAATTTCCTTAAATTTACGATATCAGCGAACGAAATAATGCAAGCGAGATGCAATAACTAGCTTCCAAACAGTTACGCATAAGCAGTCTACACGGTCCAGTCACAGCCTACGATGGACGTCAGAGTGCAATAACCATTCACAGACGGCAGGTAGCAGCATTAGCAGTGGAGGGTACACATCAAGGTGTCAAAAATCATGGGATTCCTCCTAATATCGCGTCGGACCTCCTTTTGCCCAGCCAAGTGCTGCAACACGGCGTGTCATGGACTCAAAAAGTCGTTGGAAGCCCTACAGAAATAGTGAGCCATGTTGCCTCTATAGCTCTCCATAATTGCGAAAGTCTTGCCAGGGCAAGATTTTGTGCACCAACTAATCTCTCGATTATGTCCCATAAATGCGCGAAGGGATTCACGTTGGGCAATCTGGGTGGCCAAATTATTCGCTAGATGTGTCCAAGATGTTCTTCAAACCAATCGCGAGGAATTGTGGGCTGGTAGAATGGCGCATTGTCATCCATAAAAATTCCATCGTTATTTGAGGACATGAAGTCTATGAATGGCTGTAAATGGTCTCCAAGAAGCCGAACATAACCATTTCCAGTCAATGAACAGTCCATTTGGACCGGATAACCCACACCATTAAGGAGCCACCACCAGCTTGCACAGTGCCTTGTTGACAGCTTGGGTCCGTGTGTTCGTGGGCTCTGGGCCACACTCGAACCCAAACATCAGCTCTTACCATCTGACCAGTCCACGGTTTTCCAGTCGTCTGCAGTCCAACCGATATGGCCATGAGCCCTGGACAGGCCCTGCTGGCGATGTCGTGCTGTTAGCAAAGGCACTCGCGTCTGTCGTCTGATGCAGTAGCTCATTAATGCAACATTTCACCGTACTGTTTTAACGGATACGTTCATCATACGTCCCACATTGATGGCTGCGGTTGTTTCAGACGGTGTCGCTTGTCTGTTAGCACTGACAACTCCACGCAATCGCCCCTGCTATCGGCCGTTAAGTGAAGGCCGTCTTCTGCTGCCTTGTCCATGGTGAAAAGTAATGCCTGATATTTGCTATTCTCAACACACTCTTGACATTATGGATGTGGGAATACTGAATCCCGTAACGATTTACGAAATGCAAATTCTCATATGTCTAGCTGCTACTACTGTTGTTGTCGTTGTGGTCTTCAGTCCAGAGACTGGTTTGATGCAACTCTCCATGCTACTCTATCCCTGCTAGCTTCTTCATCTCCCAGTACTTACTGCAACCTACATTCTTCGAATCTGCTTAGTGTAATCGTCTCTTGGTCTCCCTCTACGATTATTACTCTCCAAGCTGCCCTCCAATACTAAACTGGTAATCCCCTGATGCCTCAGAACATGTCCTACCAACTGATTCCTTCCTCAAGTCAAGTTGTGCCACAAACTCCTCTTCTCCCCAATTCTATTCAATACCTCATCATTAGTTATGTGATCTACCCATCTAATCTTCAGCATTCTTCTGTAGCACCACATTTCGAAAGCTTTTATTCTCTTCTTGTCCAAACTATTTATCGTCCATGTTTCACTTCCATACATGGTTGCTCTCCATACGAATACGTTCAGAAACGACTTCCTGACACCTAAATCTATACTCGATGTTAACAAATTTCTCTTCTTCAGAAACGCTTTCCTTGCCATTGCCAGTCTACATTTTATATCTTCTCTACTTCGACCATCATCAGTTAGTTTGCTCCCCAAATAGCAAAACTCATCTACTACTTTAAGTGTCTCATTTCCTAATCTAGTTCCCTCAACATACCCGACTTAGTTCGACTACATTCCATTATCCTCGTTTGGAGTTTATTGATGTTCATCTTATATTCTCCTTTCAAGACACTGTTAATTCCGTTCAACTGCTTTTCCAGGTGCTTTGCTGTCTCTGATATAATTACAATGTCATCGGTGAAGCTCAAAGTTTTTATTTCATCTCCACGTATTTTAATTCCTACTCCGAATTTTTCTTTTATTTCCTTTACCGCTTGCTCAATATACAGATTGAATAACATCGGGGATAGGCTACAACCCTGTCTCACTCCGTTCCCATCCACTGATTCCTTTTCATGCCCCTCGACTCTTATAACTGCCATCTGGTTTCTGAACAAATTGTAAATAGCCTTTCGCGCCTACTACTATACCGCGTTAAAGGTCTGTTAATTCCCGTCGCGTGGCCATGATCACGTCGGCAACTATTTCAAATGATTAACCTGAGTACATCCAACTCGGCCATTGCACTACCAAAAAATGGTTCTAAGCACTATGGGACTTAACTTCTGTGGTCATCAGTCCCCTAGAACTTAGAACTACTTAAACCTAACTAACCTAAGGACATCACACACAGCCATGCCCGAGGCAGGATTCGAACCTGCGACCGTAGCGGTCACGCGGTTCCAGACTGAAGCGCCTTTAACCGCACGGTCACACCGGCCGGCTCATTGCACTACCCATTTATATCTTGTGTATGCGATACTACCGCCATCTGTATCTTTGCATTTCACTATCTCATGACTTTTGTCACCTCAGTAAATAAGGCGCGTTGGCTGAAGGAGTAAACAGTGTAGTCGTTTTAGTAAAGCGGAAAAAAAATGGTTCAAATGGCTCTGAGCACTATGGGACTCAACATCTTAGGTCATAAGTCCCCTAGAACTTAGAACTACTTAAACCTAACTAACCTAAGGACATCACACACACCCATGCCCGAGGCAGGATTCGAACCTGCGACCGTAGCAGTCCCGCGGTTCCGGACTGCAGCGCCAGAACCGCACGGCCACCGCGGCCGGCCTAAAGCGGAAACAGAGCCCAAAAGGGCATGACCATTGGCTTTCGAACCAAGGGTGGAAACATTTCCGAAACGGACAAGTTCGTGCGCCACCGTGATTAAAGTACACTGTGTATGACAAAACATCGCTGTCCAAAACCGGCACAGGGGCAACTGTGAAACAGGTGATCGACGGTTGCAGGAGGTGTGTACGGGTGGATGGACGTGCATCTGTCGAGCAGCTGTCCGCCCAGATGAACCGGGGGACTACCAAGTGTCCGCTCAACGACCAACTTGCGAACGTTGCTGCATGTTGGCCTCCGCAGGAAACACCTGTGTTATGCACCCATGCTGAGTGCTGGTCATCAGCGACGAAGGCTGAAATTTGTACGCTACTAATGCAACTGAACGTCCGCTGAGTGGCGACAGGTGGACTTTTCAGAGTGACCACGTTTTACGCTCCACCGAACATATACGTCGGAAGAGTCCAGGTCGGAGGGCATTCCCTGGATGATCTCGTCAGTCTGGGACGCACAATGGACGAGTGCAACTATGTATCTACCCTTGGGGACCGTATTTCTCCTCGTCACGAAGGCGTCTACCAGGAACACAAAGCAATGTGTCACATAGCTCGCAGTGGACGTGCGGAGTTCGAAGAGCATCAGGATGAGTTTATCGTAGTACTCCCTGGCCATCAAGATCGAGAATCTGTAGGATCACCTCAATCGGGCTGTTCCCGGCATGGAT
The DNA here is from genome assembly GCF_023864275.1 of Schistocerca cancellata. Taxonomy (NCBI): domain Eukaryota; kingdom Metazoa; phylum Arthropoda; class Insecta; order Orthoptera; family Acrididae; genus Schistocerca; species Schistocerca cancellata. The sequence goes on from NC_064626.1 coordinate 102,957,392, forward strand.
CCTGAGCCGAAAAACCTAGCACAACTGGCCGCGGCATTGGAGTAGACATGGCTCTGCATTCCTGTCGGTACCTTCCAGAGCCGTGTTGACTCTCTTCCTGCACGTTTCGTATTGCAAAAGGTCGTTACTCAGGCTTTTGACAGGTGGTAATGGACAGTGTATGAGCACCTACACTCCTGGAAATGGAAAACACATTGACACCGGTGTGTCAGACCCACCATACTTGCTCCGGACACTGCGAGAGGGCTGTGCAAGCAATGATCACACGCACGGCACAGCGGACACACCAGGAACCGCGGTGTTGGCCGTCGAATGGCGTTAGCTGCGCAGCATTTGTGCACCGCCGCCGTCAGTGTCAGCCAGTTTGCCGTGGCATACGGAGCTCCATCGCAGTCTTTAACACTGGTAGCATGCCGCGACAGCGTGGACGTGAACCGTATGTGCAGTTGACGGACTTTGAGCGAGGGCGTATAGTGGGCATGCGGGAGGCCGGGTGGACGTACTGCCGAATTGCTCAACACGTGGGGCGTGAGGTCTCCACAGTACATCGATGTTGTCGCCAGTGGTCGGCGGAAGGTGCACGTGCCCGTCGACCTGGGACCGGACCGCAGCGACGCACGGATGCACGCCAAGACCGTAGGATCCTACGCAGTGCCGTAGAGGACCGCACCGCCACTTCCCAGCAAATTAGGGACACTGTTGCTCCTGGGGTATCAGCGAGGACCATTCGCAACCGTCTCCATGAAGCTGGGCTACGGTCCCGCACACCGTTAGGCCGTCTTCCGCTCACGCCCCAACATCGTGCAGCCCGCCTCCAGTGGTGTCGCGACAGGCGTGAATGGAGGGACGAATGGAGACGTGTCGTCTTCAGCGATGAGAGTCGCTTCTGCCTTGGTGCCAATGCTGGTCGTATGCGTGTTTGGCGCCTTGCAGGTGAGCGCCACAATCAGGACTGCATACGACCGAGGCACACAGGGCCAACACCCGGCATCATGGTGTGGGGAGCGATCTCCTACACTGGCCGTACACCACTGGTGATCGTCGAGGGACACTGAATAGTGCACGGTACATCCAAACGGTCATCGAACCCATCGTTCTACCATTCCTAGACCGGCAAGGGAACTTGCTGTTCCAACAGGACAATGCCCGTCCGCATGTATCCCGTGCCCCCAACGTGCTCTAGAAGGTGTAAGTCAACTACCCTGGCCAGCAAGATCTCCGGATCTGTCCCCCATTGAGCATGTTTGGGACTGGATGAAGCGTCGTCTCACGCGGTCTGCACGTCCAGCACGAACGCTGGTCCAACTGAGGCGCCAGGTGGAAATGGCATGGCAAGCCGTTCCACAGGACTACATCCAGCATCTCTACGATCGTCTCCATGGGAGAATAGCAGCCTGCATTGCTGCGAAAGGTGGATATACACTGTACTAGTGCCGACATTGTGCATGCTCTGTTGCCTGTGTCTATGTGCCTGTGGTTCTGTCAGTGTGATCATGTGATGTATCTGACCTCAGGAATGTGTCAATAAAGGTTCCCCTTCCTGGGACAATGAATTCACGGTGTTCTTATTTCACTTTCCAGGAGTGTATTTCACAGTGCGCAAGCACTCGCCCAGATACCTACATAAGGCGCTATCTTGGGTAAATAGTGTCACGAAAACTTCTTTCATTTTAGCAAATAAACTGTAATGATCTCACGAAGTTACATGTGTATAACTGCGTGGACGTCCGCCAAACGGCAGCCTTATCACAGGACACAAAGGGTACCTCCCACTGTTTCACCCAGAGGCAGAACAAGTAAAACTTCATCAGGTTACCCTCCAATCAGAGGCTGTTGCACGCAGCAACCGTTATTTTGATTTGTAAATAATAGATTTCAGCTATCAGTCGTCCTCTGGAATTTTTATTGGCAGATCTAGATTTCGGCTGGCAACTAGCCATTCTCAATGCACTGTCCTTTTTTTGGTCAATGTATGTAACGCCTGTTGGTCTGGCTTTGTACACAGTTCATGGAATACTCATTCCATCTATCACAAAGCGAAAAAAGGGGTCCAACTAAAACATTCATATTTCTTTACGTACTACACGAATATGTAGTAAAAAAAATGGGGGTTCCTATTTAAAAACCGCAGTTTATATCCGTTTGACCTATGGCAGCGCCATCTAGCGGGCCAACCATGGCGCCATCTGGTTTCCCCCTTGAAGCTAAACAAGTTTCGTTCTTTGTAGTTTTTTCGTTTGACGCTTATTTCGTGAGATATTTGGCCCGGTCACGATCAATGGAGCACCTTGTATATATATAAAGTTTTGGAGAGCGGCCTCACTTATAATTCTAAGCTAAATGCTTGAATTTGTGTCATCGACAGGTTCAACTACCTTTCCCCAAACCAAACTTTAACCTAAGACATGATGGTAAATTTCAAAATGAAAACTACTCCAGGAAGTAACCAATCTTCCATCGCTATTCATGGCGGTGCAACTAGGCCTTTGGATTCTGGAGAGCCTAGAACATCATGTAAGGAAGAGTCGGAGCTTCCTAGTACTTCTTCAAAGATAAGACCCAAGAAAAAACATCTACTGGGGACTCTGAATATCAACACACTTACGAAAGTTGGAAAACTAAAACACCTAGCGGCCACTCTCAATCAACGCAACATACTTATATTAGCTCTTCAAGAAACAAGGTATCTGGATGAAAATGCATTTGAATCAGGTGGATACAGGATCTACAAAGGAAAACCAGCCATTAAAAATTCCAATAATACGACTATATTAGGGACTGCATTTATGGTCAAACAGCAACTTACGGAATCAATAACTAATTTTAGCTCCCAATCAGAACGAATTTCATTTCTGACGATCAAGTCAGGCAATAAACGCTACACTATTATAAATGCACATGCACCTATTAACCAACATAACAGAACAAATGTTGACAAAGTGGAAGATTTTAGGGAAATGCTTGAACACGAAACATCCATATTACCAAAAGAACATATAAAAAATTTTAGTGGGAGACTTTAATGCACAAGTTGGCAAAGAAATAAAATTTAAATCAGTAGTTGGAGATTATCCAGCACATGCAAGAACCAACAGAAATGGGGAAAGACTCATAGATTTTTGTAGACAGTTTAATCTAAAATTATCTCGACATGTTTCAGGAAACTTGCAAGAAAGAAAAAAACGTGGGTATCACCTAATCCAAATCAAGGTGAATATCAGTTGGACCATGTGGCAATAACAACTCGCAACTACAAGGAAATCTTGGATGTCAGAGTGAGGAAGGGCCTAAACATAGACTCAGATCATTATCTGACAGAAATAAAGACCATGTTCCAACCAAACAAACCTAAACCAAAACCAAGAAGATTTCCAAGAGTAAACACTAAATTTCTCCTGCAAAAGCAAGACAAATTCTGTCATATACTAAACAAGAAAAATGGATAATTGGGAAGAAATTAAAGAAACAGTGATAGAGTCAGTTAAAGAAATGGGACAGCCACGAAGAATACCAAAACACAGATGGTGGGACGAGCTGTGTGATGAAGCAATTGACAATCGACTAAAGGCATGGAAAAAATGGAACAGTAATAAGAAACACGAATACTAGGAAGAGTTTAAAGAAGAAAGGAAAAATACAGCAAAAATCATCAGATCAGTGAAAAGAAAATATTACAAAGACAGATTAGAAGAAATGGATTCTGATTTCAAAAGGAACAATACTAGAGACTTCTATAAGACTTTCAGAGAAGTTTTAACAGGATTCCAGTCACCAAGTTTACATTTTAAAGATAAAAATGGAAAAATGATTTTAAGCAATAAAGAGAACTGCCAAATCTTAGCTGAATACTTTGAAAATCTATTAAATTGTGAGGAGCCTAATGACAGGTTACAATTTCAAAAACCACAACATGAAAGTCCACCGTCGGAACCACCTACAGTAGAAGAAATAGAAAAGATTATCAAAGCATTGAAGAATAACAAAATGGTTCAAATGGCTCTGAGCACTATGGGACTCAACATCTTAGGTCATAAGTCCCCTAGAACCTAGAACTACTTAAACCTAACTAACCTAAGGACATCATACACACCTATGCCCGAGGCAGGATTCGAACCTGCGACCGTAGCAGGCTCGCGGTTCCGGACTGCAACGCCAGAACCGCTAGACCACCGCGGCCGGCGAAGAATAACAAAGCACCAGGTGAGGATGGGATAGTGGCAGAAATGTGGAAACTAGGGGGCTTATCCGCATGTCAGAAAATTCACAAAGTAATTAAAGACATTTGGACAAAAGGAATCATACCCAGTGACTGGAAACAAGCATTGATCCACCCTCTCTATAAAAAAGGAGATAAAACAGACACCAACAACTACAGGGGCATATCCTTGTTACCAGTGACATACAAAATACTTTCTAAAGCACTTTTAAATAGAATAGAGGAACAAGCAGGACCTAATATAGGAGATTATCAAGCAGGATTTAGAAAAGGTAGATCATGTGCAGAACAGATTCTTAATTTAAAAACAATTTTGAGAGTGAGAGCTACACAAAATAAAAATACAGTAGTTACTTTCGTAGACTTCAAGAAGGCCTACGACTCAGTTGACAGACAAACACTATTCCAGATACTTTATGAATCAGTGATAGATGAAAACACCAGAAGACTTGTTGAACAAACGCTCACAGATATAACATCAAGAATTAAGTTTCAAGGCGAAATTTCTGAACCATTCAAAATCAAAACAGGAGTTAGACAAGGTGACGGACTGTCCCCAATTCTCTTTAACTTGGTTTTAGATAAAGTAGTAAAAACATGGGAAAACACATTAAAAAACAGAGGCACAAAGGGTAAAAGCATGGGCCAAGGAAAGAACAAATTTGAAATAAAATGTTTAGCCTTTGCGGATGATATGGCATTGATAACTGAAAACCGAACAGACGCAACATTTATGCTTGATATGTTACACGAGATTGCTGAAAAGACTGGGCTAAAAATATCCTACGAAAAAACCGAGTATATAGAACACAAACATAATACAGAAAAGTTTATGAAAACAAAGTATGGAAAAATTAAAAGAGTTGATAGATTCAAATACCTGGGGGAGTGGATCCAAGCCAATGGACTGGATCATGATCATCATCATCATCATCAGTCAATTCAATCATTAGATGATGTGGCCTCTTCGAGTCGTGGATTCAGGTAGGCTTTCAGAAGTCTTCTCCAAGTGGGACGGTCTTGGGCAGTTCTCTGCCAGGTGTTACCAGCGATCTTCTTGATGTCTTTGTCCCATCTGTCTGGTGGCCTTCCTCTAGGCCTCCGGTGCTCTCTCGGACTCCACTCCAGTACTAGCTTCGTCCACCTGTTGTCTTTTCTTCTTGCGACGTGGCCAGCCCACTGCCATTTCAAGGAACCTACTCTCTCTAAGATGTCATTAACCTTCGTCACAAACAGAAAGGACAGGATGGACTGGATAACACAACAAATAAAGAAAGAATAAAAAAGTTGGAATTTGCATATAAATTAACACAAAACTACTACAATAAGAAATCAATATCCATACAAGCAAAGATTAAGCATTATAATTCAGTTATTAGGACACAAGCAACATGTGGATCAGAGTGCCTAACATTGAATAAGAAAGTCGAATTAAGAGAACTAGAAAAAAGAGAGAAAAATATTAAGGAAAATTCTAGGTCCTGAGAAAAACAAGGAAAATAGGTGGATTAAAAGGAGAAATGAAGACCTATACAAAAATACAGAAAAAATCACAGATACAATGAGGAAGAGACGGCTAAAATTTTATAGACATTTAAAAAGAATGGAAGAAACACGGATTACAAAGAAATTTTTTAATTACGTTAGTAAGCTGAAAAAAACTGTAGGATGGATAGAAGCAGTAAAGAAAGACGCCAACAAAATAGGTGTTACAGAAGAAATAATACGTGACAGGAATAACTTTAGGCTACTTATAGAAAACGCAAACTATGAAGAAGATGCGCCAAAACCTCGACCCAAGAGAGTGTGGACAGATGAGCAGAGACGAGCAGTTGGCGAGAAAATGAAGAAGTACTGGGAAGAACGGAAGAAAAAGAAACACCATAAGTCTTAAGTTGTATGCGGTCCATAGCTGGCCAAATTCATAAATAAAAAATAAAAAAAAGTTTTTTCGTTGTGCAACTTTTGAAGGGCTAACTTCAGCCGGTGGCAGCGACGTGTATGACCGCAAGAGAGAATGATCCAGAGACTCTAGCTACCCAACTCACGACGGCTCCTGCGTATTACTGCAACGTTTCCCCTCGCTTGAGTCCGTGTGTTTCAACACGGACGTCGCGGCTGCACGGCCAGCGGCGGCGGAAGACATCCCGCAGCGGATATAGCTCTCCAGATGCTGCGGCTCTCTAAGGCTTTGAGCAGCCGGATACGACACCTTTTTACTGCGTACCACTTTCGTCAGCCATCCTGGTTTCATAACACAACTCGTGCCTCAGGTAACTGAGGTCTCTGCATTTCATCATCGTGCAAGGTAAGTTCGCTCTCATCTGACAGAAACGTACTGCGTCGCGCAGTAAGAAACGCAATTAAGTAGGGCTGATAGACCCCGATAACCGAACTGGAACCGAGTTTAATGTTACTCCGTTACCTGTGATCCTCGCGAGCGTTTATGTAGTACGGCGTGCCTGGTAGCGAATGTTGACTTAGAGTCTAGTTCCCACAAAAATTAATATTTTCTTCCTCATATCAACTTTCTTTCCCTAAAATTAGTAGCTTCAGCTGCTTTAATTATTAGGAAAGTCGCAAGGTGAGAACTCATAGGTATATGTGTGCTAAAAATGTAAATTTCGTGTGACTAGGGCCTCCTGTCGGGTAGACAATTCGCCGGGTGGAAGTCTTTCGATTTGAAGCCACTTCGGCGACTTGCGCGTCGATGGGGATGAAATGATGATTAGGAGAACACTACATCCAGTCCCTGAGCGGAGAAAATCTCCGACCTAGCCGGGAATCAAACCTGGACCCTTAGGATTGACATCCTGTCGCACTGACCACTTTTTTTAACTCGTTTTGTACGTTGAATTTCTTCGTGGCGGACGTTCGATGACAGCCGGTTAGGTTGTTCGTTGATTCGTCCACTCAGTTTTTTATTACAGAGGGCAGCTAAACCCTCTGACCGAGCACGCTGAACTACCGTGCCACCTACCACTCAGCTACCGAGAGCGGACTATATGTGTGCTGAAATGAGAAGTGTTTAGCTGATTCAAATAAAAGTTTGTTTGCGGAATCACGGTGCGGCCCAACCGACTTACAAGCTGCTGAACAATATTTGTTTCTTATTACGCAAATACAGTTATCATGTGACTCATCCTGATAATAAGATATGATGTGCTGTACTGCAGGATTAAATGAAGTAGCACTTAAACGTATTTCAAGGCAGTTGGGTATCTTCATGATTATGAGACAGAGGAAAGGGGCCGGTCGCTGTGTCCGAGCGGCTCTAGGCGCTTCAGTCCGGAACCGCGCTGCTGCTACGGTCGCAGGTTCGAATCCTGCCTAAGGCATGGATATGTATGATGCCCTTAGGTTAGTTAAGTTTAAGTAGTTCTAAGTCCAGGGGACTGATGACCTCAGATTTTAAGTCCCATAGTGCTTAGAGCCATTTGAACCATTTTTGAGTGGAAATGGGCCACCAAGGGCTATTCACGAAGGCGATAATACACTCCTGGAAATTGAAATAAGAACACCGTGAATTCATTGTCCCAGGAAGGGGAAACTTTATTGACACATTCCTGGGGTCAGATACATCACATGATCACTCTGACAGAACCACAGGCACATAGGCACAGGCAACAGAGCATGCACAATGTCGGCACTAGTACAGTGTATATCCACCTTTCGCAGCAATGCAGGCTGCTATTCTCCCATGGAGACGATCGTAGAGATGCTGGATGTAGTCCTGTGGAACGGCTTGCCATGCCATTTCCACCTGGCGCCTCAGTTGGACCAGCGTTCGTGCTGGACGTGCAGACCGCGTGAGACGACGCTTCATCCAGTCCCAAACATGCTCAATGGGGGACAGATCCGGAGATCTTACTGGCCAGGGTAGTTGACTTACACCTTCTAGAGCACGTTGGGTGGAACGGGATACATGCGGACGTGCATTGTCCTGTTGGAACAGCAAGTTCCCTTGCCGGTCTAGGAATGGTAGAACGATCGGTTCGATGACGGTTTGGATGTACCGTGCACTATTCAGTGTCCCCTCGACGATCACCAGTGGTGTACGGCCACTGTAGCAGATCGCTCCCCACACCATGATGCCGGGTGTTGGCCCTGTGTGCCTCGGTCGTATGCAGTCCTGATTGTGGCGCTCACCTGCACGGCGCCAAACACGCATACGACCATCATTGGCACCAAGGCAGAAGCGACTCTCATCGCTGAAGACGACACGTCTCCATTCGTCCCTCCATTCACGCCTGTCGCGACACCACTGGAGGCGGGCTGCACGATGTTGGGGCGTGAGCGGAAGACGGCCTAACGGTGTGCGGGACCGTAGCCCAGCTTCATGGAGACGGTTGCGAATGGTCCTCGCCGATTCCCCTGGAGCAACAGTGTCCCTAATTTGCTGGGAAGTGGCGGTGCGGTCCCCTACGGCACTGCGTAGGATCCTACGGTCTTGGCGTGCATCCGTGCGTCGCTGCGGTCCGGTCCCAGGTCGACGGGCACGTGCACCTTCCGCCGACCACTGGCGACAACATCGATGTACTGTGGAGACCTCACGCCCCACGTGTTGAGCAATTCGGCGGTACGTCCACCCGGCCTCCCGCATGCCCACTATACGCCCTCGCTCAAAGTCCGTCAACTGCACATACGGTTCACGTCCACGCTGTCGCGGCATGCTACCAGTGTTAAAGACTGCGATGGAGCTCCGTATGCCACGGCAAACTGGCTGACACTGACGGCGGCGGTGCACAAATGCTGCGCAGCTAGCGCCATTCGACGGCCAACACCGCGGTTCCTGGTGTGTCCGCTGTGCCGTGCGTGTGATCATTGCTTGTACAGCCCTCTCGCAGTGTCCGGAGCAAGTATGTTGGGTCTGACACACCGGTGTCAGTGTGTTCCTTTTTTCCATTTCCAGGAGTGTAGAAATGAAAAACAGGCATCTACACAAAGACGCGAAGCACGTTTGCTGGACACCCTTCACTGCCAGGGGACAAACGAGAGGAAAGTGTTGCCATAGACACGCAAGAAGACGGCAAATCAGAAGGCAACATGCCTGCACAGAGATGTTTTTTATAGCATTCATTTTCCTCGATATAGTGCCATCATTCAGCATGTATAGGAAAACAACTGGTGATTCTTATACGTTTGCAAGAGCTCAGCCTTCTTATCTTTCAAGGCGGTTCCGTTCTGAACTTTCTCAGTTTGGCCATCGTGGGGCATAAAAGTTTCAGAATTGTTCGGCTATGGTGTTGTTGGGTATGCGTTCTACAATTCTTTAAGGCACTCAACAACTACTCACTTCTGGTGATAACGAAGGAAAAGATGCAACACATGCCCGGAAAGGCTATTAGGTACAGCCTGTGCAAGTCATCTTACACTGATTGCCAACGGATAACGTTAATAATTAGGATACAATCGAAAGCAACGTTGATGCTGCCAATCTTAATCTCCGGCATTCCTCAGTTCCCAAACTGTATCCTTCTATCTCAAGGGTTCCCTCTTCAAAAATTACCAATTTGCCGTCCCGTAAACATTACCAATCTTTGTCATTGACTCTTTTGCTTTACTCAATATTAATGGCACTTGAAACAAAACTTCCTTATTGTCACTTAAAACCAGTTGTCACGAAGAACATTCTTAATAAATCATTTATTTTCCAATTTGTCACATTTCCTGCAGTGATGAGGTGAGCAGCATAATTTTGTGTTATCACAATACCTCCTCAATATTTTGGACACATGTAACTTATGTACAAAAGTTAGAGACACTATTTTTTGATTATCCCGACAAATTTTAGAACTGTCACTTTGAGTGTTCGGCATTTCCTCTCTTCAGTTATTGATTAGACTCACTACTGTCGTACTAGAGAATCTGAAAATGACTTGTTAAACAGACCAAAAACAATCGTCAAAATCTAATAATTGTAATTTGCCACATATGTTGTGTTTAAACAGGATCACGATATCCTCTTCCATAAAAGGTTTCCTTGCATTACATTACGAAGCTTTGCGATTTAGACAACACAGCTCAAAGAGGCGCATGCGAGGTTTCCGGCAAAATAGCCGTCGTTATTTCGATTGTTTTGATATCGACCTTTGTTTGTTCATAACTTGTCCTAACATTTTCGTTACTACATTCTTATTACACGCAACATCCTCGACGATCAGTCCTAATTATTTAGTTTTTGAACTTCCCTACATTTTTCCCCTTTTACAATTTCTTCCAGTGACAAGTTACTTAGCAGAAATCTACTCTTCGGTTGAATGCTTTTCATGGTCCTCATAGCCGTACCACGTTATCAGTACCCCGTATTTTTAACATTTCACTATAGCTCCTAATTTCAAACGTTTCCGGTTCCTTTGTCTCCACTTTTGGTACTACTCACGTTCCACGTAATGCTCTCTCGCAGACATACACTCTCAGGAATACCAGCTGCATTACTCGAATTGTTCCATACCGGGTATCAAGCAATGCTGTTTCATTGAAGCAAGTTTTCTTCGTCTGCTCTAATTTACTTTTGATATTTTCCTAGCTTCGGCAGTCTTGGCAGTTTTGTTTCCTACGAGAGTCGCCCAGAAAGTATTCCCTTTTTTTCCCTTCAACAGTTATTTACTGAACACAGTGAAACGTGTACTCGAGGAAGAATGATGTTTCCTCTATACTCACTATTCTCCCACGTAATCTCATTCCCATTCTACAGCCTTCCGCCAGCGAGACACAAGGGCGCATATGCTCTGTCGTAAGCACTCGTTATTTCGCTCACGAAGTCATTTCTCCACTGCGCAAATCACTCTTCGGCATCCTCAAAATACCTTCCACGAATGGCATCCTTTAGTGGCCCAAAGAAGGGGAAGACCGAAGGAGCTAGGTCAGGGCTGTTGGGTAGATTGGGGAACACCGTCCAACACTGTTTAGTGATGTGTTCAAAAGTCCTCAAACTTGTGAGGCCGAGCGTTCTCATACTGAATTAAACAATTGGATGCGCTTCTTGTGTTTGATTAATGTGTTCACATGTGCTTCAGAATCAAAGTGCTGCCGCCTGGCATTATATCAGTGAGTATGACACCCTCACAGTCCCAGAAATCAACGATCATGACCTTACCGGCGGAAACTGTTGCTTTGAATTTTTTCTTCTAATAACAAGTTGCAATCCTGCCTTTCAGAACCTTCGTAGTACAAAACTGCGTTTCGTAGTCTTAGACCACTTGCTCTGACGAGCGTTTAGGGATTATGGGGTAATCGTTTGACCATGCAGTTTACCCTCTTGCAGTACTGAAATCAGATTCAGAGTAATGTGTACCTGATACAAAATGCGGTAAATAATAATGAAGTGTAATACTTGAAACGTACAAATACACTGACAGAAAAAAATCGCACCATCAATAAATAATAAATGTAGAGTAATAGGTAACATATTTAAGTGATTAACATTGCAAGAAAGGTTAATGTAAGCGTGAGATATGCCATTGGACTGTGAAATGCAAGTACATTAACAAACAGAATGTGTAATGGAATCACGCAAATGTACATGTATCGTGTTGTACAGATGACAAATGTCAGTTTGTGGGATAGAGTAGCATGCCTGCTGAACTTGGTCAGTCAATACAGGGACGGTTACTGCTGTTTGTGAATGACAGAATTCTAGAATTATCAGCCGTCATTTCCCTTCAGTCCACTGGTCCAGATCATCTGATCTTAATTCTTGTGCTTTTGGCTGTGCGGTTATCCAAAAGATGTTGAGTTCAGAGCTCTAATTACAAATGTAGCTGACTTGAAGACAAACATTGTGCAACACATTCTGAAAGTGACCCCCGAGACACTATGATCTGTTTTGGAATATGCTGCTTCTCGAGTTCAGCTTGTGGCGGACAATGCTGGACAGCATTTGGACATGTCTTGTGGCAATCTCGCGACAATCAGAAACTGATATCACTTTGTTTTTTTGCGGTTTTGGGGATCAGGAAAATTAAAATTCGATTTTTCCTATTCAATGAGGTACAGTCTTACTGTTTTGGGGCTTACCTAAATACACTCCTGGAAATGGAAAAAAGAACACATTGACACCGGTGTGTCAGACCCACCATACTTGCTCCGGACACTGCGAGAGGGCTGTACAAGCAATGATCACACGCACGGCACAGCGGACACACCAGGAACCGCGGTGTTGGCCGTCGAATGGCGCTAGCTGCGCAGCATTTGTGCACCGCCACCGTCAGTGTCAGCCAGTTTGCCGTGGCTTACGGAGCTCCATCGCAGTCTTTAACACTGGTAGCATGCCGCGACAGCGTGGACGTGAACCGTATGTGCAGTTGACGGACTTTGAGTAAGGGCGTATAGTGGGCATGCGGGAGGCCGGGTGGACGTACCGCCGAATTGCTCAACACGTGGGGCGTGAGGTCTCCACAGTACATCGATGTTGTCGCCAGTGGTCGGCGGAAGGTGCACGTGCCCGTCGACCTGGGACCGGACCGCAGCGACGCACGGATGCACGCCAAGACCGTAGGATCCTACGCAGTGCCGTAGGGGACCGCACCGCCACTTCCCAGCAAATTAGGGACACTGTTGCTCCTGGGGTATCGGCGAGGACCTTTCGCAACCGTCTCCATGAAGCTGGGCTACGGTCCCGCACACCGTTAGGCCGTCTTCCGCTCACGCCCCAACATCGTGCAGCCCGCCTCCAGTGGTGTCGCGACAGGCGTGAATGGAGGGACGAATGGAGACGTGTCGTCTTCAGCGATGAGAGTCGCTTCTGCCTTGGTGCCAATGATGGTCGTATGCGTGTTTGGCGCCGTGCAGGTGAGCGCCACAATCAGGACTGCATACGACCGAGGCACACAGGGCCAACACCCGGCATCATGGTGTGGGGAGCAATCTCCTACACTGGCCGTACACCACTGGTGATCGTCGAGGGGACACTGAATAGTGCACGGTACATCCAAACCGTCATCGAACCCATCGTTCTACCATTCCTAGACCGGCAAGGGAACTTGCTGTTCCGACAGGACAATGCACGTCCGCATGTATCCCGTGCCACCCAACGTGCTCTAGAAGGTGTAAGTCAACTACCCTGGCCAGCAAGATCTCCGGATCTGTCCCCCATTGAGCATGTTTGGGACTGGATGAAGCGTCGTCTCACGCGGTCTGCACGTCCAGCACGAACGCTGGTCCAACTGAGGCGCCAGGTGGAAATGGCATGGCAAGCCGTTCCACAGGACTACATCCAGCATCTCTACGATCGTCTCCATGGGAGAATAGCAGCCTGCATTGCTGCGAAAGGTGGATATACACTGTACTAGTGCCGACATTGTGCATGCTCTGTTGCCTGTGTCTATGTGCCTGTGGTTCTGTCAGTGTGATCATGTGATGTATCTGACCCCAGGAATGTGTCAATAAAGTTTCCCCTTCCTGGGACAATGAATTCACGGTGTTCTTATTTCAATTTCCAGGAGTGTAACTTTGCCAGAAATGTCGACAGCCGAACACGTGCAGCCGTGCTCATTGAATAGTACTGGCGGTGTAATGAACAACTCAAACCACAGCTGTCGTATTGCGGTTTATCTATCACTTTAGCCAATCCTGTTTGTGTTAAGACGGCTTCAGGGTCATCTATTGGTAAAATGTTCCCTTTTTTCATGACGTTTCCGCCTGTGTCAATAATATACTCTTCAAATTCGACATTATGAGCAGCGGTTCTCTTTCTTGTAGCGTTTCGATTCTGGACCATTAATTATGGAGACCCTGTACTTAGGCAATATCGTAATAAAAAAATTAAATAATTAGCTAATGTTGTATCACGTTTTAAGGGATGTCTTAAGATGAGAGTGTGATAGTGAGAAAAATAAACGAAGAGAGTAAGATTATGTTTTGTAAATCTCGTCGACTACTACACAAGTTGCGAAGGACAGGTTGTAATGGTCTCCTCAGCCAAAAGAAACTTTCTGAATGGTAATGTGACTCCATGGGACGCCTGTCTATTTGACATGAGATATGACTGTCATTATCGTAAGACAAATTATGTCAGGTGTTTCTATAACGGCACCGGATAATTTCGATATTGTTCAGCTTCAAAGGAATACGAGATGCTTTCACCTAATCTGTTGTACCCTACATCCTGGATGATGGCTAATAAACGAAACCAGTAGATGACTAATGGGATAAATAAACAGCTGATGGTTAAAATGACTTTTATAGAAAAAAACTTTCCAAATGATAATAGTCTGTCGTACTGCCCGTCAGTGGTTGGGTTAAAACAATCTTTTATTTCACTACCACTGCACAGTTCCTGCTATGCAGCCGCTTACAAGTTGGTATTAGAAAAACGAACATTCCATATCTGTTGTTGTGGTCCTTAGTCCAAAGACTGGTTTGGTGTAGCTCTCCACGGTACTCTATCCTGTGCAAGCCTCTTCGTCTCCGAGCAACTACTGCAGGTCACATCCCTGTGAATCTGCTTAATGTATTCATCTCTTGGTCTTCTCTCCTCCCCCAAAACAACCCAACTCTTCCTCTACATTTTTAGCCCCACGCTTCCCTCCAATACTAAATTGGTGGTCCCTTGATGCCTCAGAACGTGTTCTACCAACCGATTCCTTCTTCTAGTCAATCTGTGCCACAAATGGCTCTTCTCACCAGTTCTATTCAGTAAGTCCTCATTAGTTACGTGATCTACCCATCTACAGCATTCTTCTGTAGCACCACATTTCAAAGGCTTCTATTCTCTTCCTGTCTAAACTGTTTATCGTCCATGTTTCACTTCCTTACATGGCTACACTCCATACAAGTGCTTTCAGAAAAGACTTCCTGACAAATCTATACTCGATGTTAACAAACTTCTCTTCTTCAGAAACGCTTTCCTTGCCATTGTCAGTCTACATTTTATATCCTGTCTACTTCGACCATCATCAATTATTTTGCTGCCCAAATAGCAAAAATCATCAACTACTTTAAGTGTGTGATTTCCTAATCTAATTCCCTCAGCATCACCTGATTTAATTCGACTCCATTCCGTTATGCTGATCTTCATCTTATATCCTCCTTTCAAGACACTGTCCATTCCGTTGAACTGCTCTTCCAAATCCTTTGCTGTTTCCTATAGAATTACAATGTCATCGCAAACGTCAAGGTTTTTATTTCTTCTCCCGGTATTTTAATTCCTATTCCTAATTTTTCTTTTGTTTCCTTTACTGTTTCCTCATTATAGAGATTAAATAACATAGTTAAAACACAAAAGGAGAGTGCTCTAACTTCCTTTGCTGCTTCGCAGCGGCGTGGCATCCTAGCGGTGGTGGGCTTGCTTCTGTGCCATGCTCCGCAGTTCAGAAATGCGCCCTCTGTTCCATTCCTCGTGTTGCCTTTTGCCTTACCGCACGTCTCAGACAGGAAAGTTCCTATAATTTAAATACTAACGCTTTCGTTTCTTTAGGCTCGTTTACTTTATATTTTGAGACAGTTGTTTAGCATATGTCAGCTTCAAGTTGTCTGTTTCGAGTTGGTCTATTCTCCTGCTGCTTTTCTGAGTTCTGATTGCTGGGCTCCTATCCTACCTGATTCTGGCATTTCAAAGTTACAACTAACAGTGTGTAAGGCTTTTTTGTTTTACAGTCCGTGAACTCAAAGGTAGGCTGTTAGATGTGGAGCAGATATTACAAACATAATTTAGACCTTGAAGTTGGGACAGAATCTGGAAACACAACTACAAATGGGAGTAATATCGTCCGTAAAAATAAAATAATAAAAAATATTTCATATACTGTTTTCTTGTATTTTTTTCTCCAAGACTCGCACAAAAATGTTTCAGTATGGGACGTCTAATCCTTTGTATCATTAAGTCAGTCAGTCTTGGTTAATGTCAGATAGGTCCGCCAGCTCTTCATATTGACACAATGCAAACCGCAGACCATTTATCTGCGCTTCTCTCTATTGGCGGAATCGAACTTCTTGCCCACGCTACCACACTAAAACGGTAATCCTCGTTTCCCTCAACGGTAGAGAAAAATATAAGAATGTAGGCAGAAATGTACATTTCTTCCTCATCAGTGGCCTTACCCTATCTCAGTTCGAGATTACCAATTGGATGACTGGTTTCACGTTTTATTAAAAGCTTACGGTCTAATTTCTAGGCACGGTGGGAGGTGGAAAGCGTACGAGATGTTACAACTGGTCGCTTTGATGCATTACACAAGTACCTGCCTTATATCATTTATTATGTTACCTTTCTACCTTTACATTTCCCTTTGTCTTTTACCTGGTAAGTTTTATTGTTACGCTTATTAAGAAGAAGGAAGAGAAGTCCATGTGGGCATTACCTTGTATATAGTTTTCGCATTCTGGTTTACAATATTTTAATTACATCCTGACTGTTACGTCTATTGTTATGGAGAAGTAAGTTGATGACTGATTCGTGCTAGAGAACAGGCTCCTATCTTTTAATGTTTTTTGTATTTACCTGGTCATTCATTATCGAGATGTTCTTTCTTTGCTATGTTCGTAAGGGGAAATAGAGGACTGCGCCTGTGCGTCGCCTCATTTTGTTTTAATGTAGTCATTAATAAAACTTCGTCGTATATGATTATGTGCAGTTAATAAAGTTCCTGCTTATTGTAAGGGCGTAAGTCCACAACTTTTTATCTTTTAATAATTTTATTCAGACGCCCTATTAATGAGGAAGATTGGGTGTACACTTTTCTTGTGTCTGAAGTAGCATATCAAGTACTACAAAAACTTTCACGAAGATATTGTTACATTTTTCACAATGTTCCTCCACTGCTGCTATGTATTAGGCAGAAGACAGGAAGTTATGGATGGGTTTGTTATTTTGCTATCGCATTCTGTCTAAAATAAAATTATTATAAAAATATTATCATATTTAATTAATATAGTAACTGTTGTGGCGTTGCAAGACAGCCACGCCACTCGGAAGTAGCCGAAATGCACGCGTTAACTCACGCCGGCTGGCGTGAGGTCTGAAACAGGATACTTAATGAATGCTATAAAGAAAAGTACGTAGCTCCTCGAATACTTAACTTTATTCCATCATTGAAGTACATCGCTCTTGACGATACAATTGAGAGTCTTTAAATACAAGCACTGTAAGGCTAATGGCGCCTTGCTAGGTCGTAGCCATGGACTTAGCTGAAGGCTATTCTAACTGTCTCTCGGCAATTGAGAGAACGGCTTCGTCAGTGTAGTCGCTAGCAAAGTCGTCGTACAACTGGGGCGAGTGCTCGTACGTCTCTCTAGACCTGCCGTGTGGTGGCGCTCGGTCTGCAATTACTGACAGTGGCGACACGCGGGTCCGACATGTACTAATGGACCGCGGCCGATTTAAAGCTACCACCTAGCAAGTGTGGTGTCTGGCGGTGACACCACAGTAACAACTTGTAATTATAATATCGGATATTTGTGTGTTAAGATGGCAGTAGATATGACCTTGCTATGAACTGTGCAGACAGATTAAAGGAACACTAATCTATGTTTTCCTTGTTGCACATTCCTGCCATGTTATTTTCATAAGTTAGCAAAGGCTTTTTTATTTCCTCGTCATTTCCAGCATATGTCGTCGCTCAGTTCTATTTGTGGTAGCTGGCCCCGAGGTGTCGCTGCCCACAGTCCAGAATCCTGTTATACTGCTAAGTGGTGTGCTGCCTTACAGCTGTTTAGGAAGCGCCTTGAGTCAAATAAATGCGAATGCTTCGCCATCCGCTGTCAGTCTCGTCAAAAAGCTTCTGGGTTTACGGTAGTATCATCTTAAAAAATGCTTAAAATTGTAAAATACTAAGTAAATTTTGTATTTGTGTGTGAAATCTTATGGGACATAACTGCTAAGGTAGTCAGTCCCTAAGCTTACACACTACTGAACCTAAATCACCGTACGGACAAACACACACACCCATGCCCGAGGGAGGACTCGAACCTCTGCTGGGACCACGTGCACAGTCCATGACTGCACCGCCTCAGACCGCTCGGCTAATCCCGCGCGGCTTGTGTGGATCCACAACCGCCAGGCGTTTAATAAACGCAAACGTGATCCGTAGTAGTCTGTAATACGATTTTTATTTAATCGTACGGTTAGCTGCCGCGCGGGATTAGCCGAGCGGTGGCCGGCACGGTAGCTCAGCGTGTTCGGTCAGAGGGTTAGCTGCCCTCTGTAATAAAAAACTGAGTGCACCGATCACCAACGAACTGAAACGGATGTCTTACGGCGTCCGCCCCGAGCCAATGCAACGAACGAAAGCGAACAAAATGAGATTAAAAAAAAAAAAAAGCGGTCTAGGGGGTGCAGTCATGGACTGTGCGGCTGGTCCCGGCGGAGGTTCGAATCCTCCCTCGGGCATGGGTGTGTGTGTTTGTCCTTAGGATAATTTAGGTTAAGTAGTGTGTAAGCTTAGGGACTGATGACCTTAGCAGTTGAGTCCCATAAGTTTTCACACACATTTGAACATTTTTCTTTTCGTACGGTTAGCTAATTTCGACTACTGGTCATTGTCAAGCACCTTCAAAACCAACATGGAGAAACACAGCGTTGTCTGCATACATTGCCATGTATAAATAACATCTTACACACCTCACATTAAGGTAAAACATTACTGCTTTATCTTTTATCTTAATGTGAGGTTAGTAAAGTGTTATTTATGCATGACGATGTATGCAGACAACGCTGTGCTTCTCCGTGTTGGTTTTGAAGGTGCTTGACAATGACATGTAGTAGAAATTAGCTAATCGCAGGATTAAATAAAAGTCGCATTACGGCCTACTACGGAGCATGTTTACATTTATTAAACTGAAATAAATAATATTGCAGCACCCATTCCCCAATTGATTAGTCTTCGACCCGAGGGAGGCCTCTGCAATACGGCCGATACGTCGGTTATTTTATTATTTTAGCATTTTAAATAATTTACAAAGAACTTTGAGTCATGTCCGCAATTGTAAAAAACAGCCAATGTGGCAATATGTTGTTATTTGCACTCAGGTGATAAATGTGAGAAGATTTCCGACCTGATTAAGGCCCCACGACGGGAATTAACAGACTATCGACGCGGAATGGTAGTTGGATCTAGACACACGAGACATTCCATTTCGGAAAACGTTAGAGAATTCAAAATTCCGAGATCCTCAGTGTCAAAAATATGCTGAGAATACCACATTTCGAGCATTACCTCTCACCGCAGAGAACGCAGTGGCTGACGGCCTTCATTTAAAAACCGAGAGTAGTGGTGTTTGCGTGCAATTGTCAGTGCTAAGATAAAAGCAACACTGCGTGAAATAACCGCAGAAATCAATACTGAAAATCACTGACTGTGGTGTGAGCAGTCTGTGGCTGGTTGGCATTCAGTTGGATGTGAACAGCGCGTAGCGTTGCGCAGTTGGAGGTGAGCCGCCAGCAGTGGTGGATGTGGGGAGAGAAAAGGCAGAGTTTTCAGAGCGGAAGATCTGGACGTGTGTCCATCAGAAATAGGAAATTTGTAAGACTGGATGTCATGAACTGATATATATATGACGACTTTTGATCATTATTAAGGTAAATACATTGTTTGTTCTCTATCAAAATCTTTCATTTGCCAACTATGCCTATCATTAGTTAGTGCCTGCAGTAGTTAGAATATTTTATTTAGCTAGCAGTATTGGCGCTTGCTGTATTGCAGTAGTTCGAGAAACGAAGATTTTTGTTAGGTAAGTGATTCATGAAAGGTGTACGTTATTGTTAGTCGGGGCCATTCTATTGTAGGGGTTATTGAAAGTCAGACTGCGTTGCGCTAAAAAAAAAATATTGTGTGTCAGTTTAGTGTTGATGAGAATAAGTAAAGAGAGAAATGTCTGAGTACGTTCAGTTTTTTTTCATCTGTTTCAAAAGCAAATAACGTAAGAGGTTTACCAGCACTGTCATTATTAATTTTTCTAAGGGGACGTTTCAAGGGCTATGGCAGCGGACGACCGACGCCAGCGCCTTTGATAACAGCACCACTCGCTTGAAGTGGCTCTCCTGGGCAAGTTCAAATGGTTCAAATGGCTCTGAGCACTATGGGACTTAACGTCTCAGCTCATCAGTCCCCTAGAACTTAGAACTACTTAAACCTAACTAACCTAAGGACATCACACACATTCATGCCCGAGGCAGGATTCGAACCTGCGACCATAGCGGTCTCGCGGTTCCAGACTGTAGCGCCTAGAACCGCTCTGCCATTCCGGCCGGCTCCTGGGCAAGTGAGCATATCGATTGGACCCTAGACGATTGGTAAATCGTGGCCTTTTTTCAGATGAGTCCCGATTTAAGATGGTAAGAGCTGATGGTAGGTCTAGTGTGTGGCCGTGGAGCTAAGTCGTCAACAAGACAGTGTGCAATCTGTTCGTGGCTCCGTAATGCTGTGGGCTGTGTTTACGTGGGTCTTCTTTTCCAAGTGAACCGATAATTGACTGGGACTGGATATGTCTGGCTACTTGGAGACTATTCGCAATCATTCATGGACTTCATGTTCCTAAATAATGATGGAATATTTGTTGATGATAACGCTCCATGTCACTATGCCACAATTGCACGCGTTTGATTTGAAGAACGTTCTCGACAATTCGAGCGAATGATTTTTCCGCCCAGATGGCCCGACATGAAACCCATTGAGCATTTATCGGCCGTAATCAAGAGATATCGCATAACTTTTGTTACCTCAGTATGGCCAGTAAACGGATAGTTGCCAGCCTGGTACACAGAAAGCGGCGTGAAAAGAAAAAGAGAAAATATCGAGAAAGAACTCAAGTACAGCTATAGTTTGCTCAGAATATGGTACGTGAGATTCTCTTCTGCTGACAATGAACACACGAAATAATAATGAGCCCACCTAAAAGACGTGTCGAATACGGGTCCCTCAAACATTGGCCTGAGCTTTCTGAAGTACGGCAGGGGAACGTTAGCAAATCGCACTAACAAGTCGTGAACTTCGATAGCGTGTCTGCCTCGTTGCAGCGCGGGAACGAAGGTGTCACGCGGCTCATTACGCCTTCAAGGTACACGCAACTCCCATCAACACCGACCAGCAGCTTCGTG
This sequence comes from Schistocerca cancellata, assembly GCF_023864275.1. Lineage (NCBI taxonomy): Eukaryota > Metazoa > Arthropoda > Insecta > Orthoptera > Acrididae > Schistocerca > Schistocerca cancellata. The sequence continues at coordinate 102,978,643 of NC_064626.1, forward strand.
AGCCGAAAGGCGTGCAGCTTTCAGAAACACAGGCAGTTTTATGGCACCGCTTGAGTAATCAAATGAATCTTATGTCCGTAAAGGGAAACAGAACGCTTTTTTCTCTAGCTCCCTTACTGGTTCTAAGTTAAAAGAGCCTCTTTCTTAATGTTTTTCATCATAAAAAGCTTAACAAAACAAAATAAAGGAATCTTGTCTACGCTGGTGGTATTATAGCTTTGGTTAGAAAAAAATACATGTTTTTTCTACTTATTTTTTCAGTGCGTCACATACTGTGGAATCTGCTAGATTTAAGAAAGAAAAACCTACGTCATTTAATGTCTTTCTGTTATTGAATGGCGGAGCATATTGACATGTGTCGTATACGTAAGTACTTTTAACACTCTTAGGACAGAAACAGCAAAGAGTGAAATTTCCGCACAAATCATTGCGAAAATGTATCTAAAATCTGAAACTCTACCAAGTCTTGAAAATTTTTCCTACATGTTCATGAAAATTCGTGAAAATTCGTGAAATTTTCCGCGAGTGTAGTAAATATGAACACTTAAAAACGCAGTCTGGATTCAACAGAAATATTCCTGAAGTGGCAGAACTACTATAAGGGCAACAAAGCGGCTACTATGAAAAGATAATGGAAGATTTTCAGGTTTGGACAGTGACTACAAATACTGTTCAGTAGACTATCGTCGCGTACTAAGCGTTGCCTTATTGGCTCGGCTTATACAAGGCAAATATCCTTGTCTTTTGTAGCTTATGAAGCACTAAAAACCGAATAATCTAGGAGCTGATGTGATGAAGAAATCGAATTGCGGTGATGTTGTTTCTGCAGCTGCGTGTCTCGCAGAAACTACAACAGGCGGTCTTATGCTTAGACAGTTCTAGAAAAACAACGGCAAAACCGCTGCAAAATAAGCGCTGTGACCCACGAAGGTCACGCAATGTAAGTAAATGGGACTCATTTCCAAGACGGAATTCTAAATAAATGTCGAAGCAGGTGAGCTACATGTTGTCAGAGTCATACACAAAGGCTAAAAAAAAAGTAGCAACTACGGGCACTATGGTCACACAAATGAAGAATTTAAGAAAAGTAGTGAATTTACGAACGCCAAAACTACTGGAAAAGCTTTATAACAAAGAAAATATGGTCCTACAGAATGAATTACTCCTTATGGGCGAATGTAATACATCATATCCAACAGGTGCAACATCACAACTCTATTTCGACATGGAAAATAATTCCAAAATAAAGCTGAATTTCGAAATTTTACGAGTGAGAGAGAGAAATTTTGTCACTTATATCCAAGGACGCAGGGACTAAAACCGGATGTTTGCTTCAACATGCGGATGTAAAATAGATTGGACCACAAAAAGGATTCAACGTTCTCTCAGTTATACGAATGGAAACGCGACACGAGATGTTAGTTCGACTTTGCAAGGCCTTGAAACACACTTAAATCCGAGCAATATAAATTAAATTCGAATGCACAAAGCATGCTGCAACCTCACCAAATCTTGTGAAGCAATAGGTTGAATGCGCCCATCTCGAAACACACAAGAGAAGCGACTATTACGTCCTCTCGACGAAGAGACAGAAACTAGAGCAGAGGTTTTTTCGACCACACCAGGTTCTGTAAAACGAATTAAACCGCTAGCGACCTAATTGGCCGTCAGGTGGTCAAAGCTCCGACAACGAGCAACACACATAAGGGTTGTTTTACAAAGCCACGGCCGATTTCGCACGGAGTTCCTCGCGCCAGTGAAAGACCTGCTTGCGTTGACGTTTCGGACCGGAAACTGGCATCACGTGGCTAGCTGCCGTACACGCCGGGGTACAACAGAAGAACAGCCGACGCGGAACTCTATGCTTGAGCGGAATATGATTGTGTATATTCGTAACTATAAAATTCGTGCACTTTTCCTCATTTTAATCCGTCATTTATCTATATGCTCTAAATAAATTAGCGAGTACACTAAAATGACTGAGTGCAATTAAAGGGAAAAATATGGTACTAATTACATTTCAGTTATACTTAAGAACTTTCGCCTGACAGAAAGAGAGCGTGAGAACTTTCGCCTGACAGAAAGAGAGCGTGTGAATGCTATTTTTGTAACACACAGTACTCAACATTAATTGTAACGTAAACAAACACTTATCTGTTAGCTTTTGGTGTAAGACACGAAACTCCCGTATTTTTCTAGGCATCTGTCTCACTGGTATACGTTCATTGTCATCTTCATCCCAGCGAAGTTAAAACTGTAAAGATTTATTCAGTCTAAAACCGAATTCTAGATTACCGCCATAAGTAGGGTCATGTCTGTGTACATCGTCTCTTTCTGATAATGACTCACACAACTTTTGTTTGCTTTTGGAGTAAGGCGTTTCTTTAGCGTACAGTTGTAATACAATTAATATTGTAAATCACTGAGAAGGGAGGCTACTATGATTCAGTCATGTATTTAATATTCCTTTTTATATCTCTGGTTGTTTTCTTTCGCCCCAGGAATACTGTTAGTGTACAGTATAGTTTCCACAGTGACTAATACAAAGAAGAAAACATTAACAGAAGAAAGTGTAGCATGTAAGCAATTGTTTTTAACTTAGAATGGTTCCTAATTTGTGAAGGATAAAACCACTTTTAATAGCTTGCTATGTACCCGCTGAGTGTCTGCCCACCATGTTAGTTTGACATCTAGGTGTGTGACTAGTGCTCTGACAGCACAATTCTTAACTCTGTCCCTGAGTTCGTGATGGAAAATGTAAATAGCATCAGTTTCAATGTTATTTAAATTTGGATGTCATTTGAAAAACAATTAAGAGTACCGGTACCTATTATGCCTAGTGTCTTTCCCGCCTTAAATATGGCGTCATATTCTGGGGCAATTAGGCAGCGGCTAAGCGAGTTTTCAGAGTTAAAAAAAATGCCATTAGAATCATAAAAAATGTAAACCTAGAAACTCCTCTAAGCCTCTTACATTATAAAGCCTCTCGTTTTTGGTTGATTGGTTGGTTTGTGGATTAAAGCGACTAAACTGCAGTGTTATCAGTCCCCTCGTTTTTCAAAAGTAACATTAGTTGTTGTGACATTATGTCTGAAGGCCGGCTTGACACAGCTCTCCAAGCTACTCTATCCAGTGCAAGCCTCTTCATCTTCGAAAAACTACTGCACTTCGCATAATTTTGAGTCTGCGTACTATATTTGTCCCTTTAACAGCATAAACCATATAAAAAATAAGCAAATTTCAGTGGCACATATAAAACAACATAAACAAAAGCAAAAAATAACAGAGAAAGCATGAGAAATGAGAACAAGCAAGCAATACGTGAGTAGGCAAGCGTAGCACATATCTAGCAGCTACTTTCACAAGGATAGAACCCGCACAGCCAGGTGTTCTCTGTAACCGGCTGTGTATGGTCACGTGATGTCAATTTCTGGTCCAAGACGTCAGCGCATCCAGGCGTTTTACTGGCACGAGGCACTCCCCGAATTCGCTAGTGAGCGAGATTCTCCGAGGAACAAGTGACTCGCACTTGGCTCCCGGACGCCAAAATATGAAACAAGCAATGGCAGAGCACCCGTGATTCAAATGTACGCTGGATAGGATGAAGTGTACCCCTCAGTGTTTAAAAGACTAGTAACGTCGCCCTTCTAAGGACGTATGCAGTCGGATACGCCGCATTTGGCAATAGCTGTATGTGAAGGACCGTAGCCTGCTGAACGATCGCTAGCCTGTACTTCACATTAGGTACCACTCACAGTGATGCTGGTTGACAGCAGTATGTCAGAGCCACTAATGTGGGCTGCTTCTCCTTCAAGAAGCACCTCAGTTGTCTTCTCGACGCCGAGTGGGCTCTATTTCCGTTTCCCTCACTCAGCCGACTTTCTTGTCGCTACTGCAGATCTGACAAGGGTCCTCTGAACGGCAAGAGGCTACTGACTCTCAGCCAACAATTGCAAACAGGACACAGAAGAATTTGATACTAGATGGAAAAGATAAAAAAATGTGTGTGTGTGTGTGTGTGTGTGTGTGTGTGTGTGTGTGTGTGTGTGTGTGTGTGTGTGTGTGTCGAAAGTCAACGCCATTTAGAGACACTTGGCTCTCGTTGATACATGACGTGAGTTTCTATTGAGGTACGAGAATCACATCTGCCGCTTTCACGTAAAATTCATCGTGTGTGTGGAACAGAAATTCCCGCCAACTTTGAATTTGTGTTTATAGAGTAGATATGCCACTAATGTTCCGCCCACACAAAGTATGGTATTGACTCATACAGAAAGAAACACCTCCCTACCGTTGCGACGTACTTGTTGGCTCCTTGTTTTTCGCCTGGCAGATGTTTCGTTTGCCTGAAACAAAGTCTCTCAGAAGCATTCGGCACTTTTTGTTATTCCTTTGAACCGATAGACTGGTGTTTGTAAACCTACCAACTGTGCCTCCCATCTGCCGGTGTGTGTTAAGTATATTACTGTTTAGCTCATCTCAGAGATGTCGGTTCCGGACATAATGTTGTGACAGCCATTCTTCAGTGAATAATCAATGTTAATTCCCATTTGCGATATTGTTATTAGGAAAGAATTCGGTCCCAACACTATAGCTGTCACCGTATTAATTTTTTGTATTAATTTGTCTCACAAATCACTTTAGAAGAAAGAATAATTCAATACTTAGCAGTATTGAATCCGTAATTAATCTTTCATTCTGCATCACAGTAAGTAATCTTTCGGAACTTCCAGGCAGATTGTGTGCCAGACCGGAAATCGAGTCCAGTGCCTTGGCGTTTGCGGCCAAGACTCTTACCCAATGAGTGTTACTTCTATCAGAACTTTTTCCTACTTTGGAAACTTACAGAAATTCTTCGACATACCTTGCTAGTCGAGCACTTTTTTTTTTTCAGGAAGGCAACTGCACCAAGGTATATGTATAGTTTCCGTGATGTGTGAGAAGTAGGAGGGAGGTATTGCTGTGCTCAGTAATACTGTTCAGTGTCTGGTGCCTTTGTGGTGTCGTCCGAAGAGCGGGGTGCTGGCGCAAGGTTGGTACCTCTCAACGAAACCACAAGAGAGTGCAGTAGCTGAATGGCGGCACCTACAAATGAGCAACGCAGGCATAGCCACACCACGTTCAGCTTCTCCGCGCCACCGCAACGTCTCGTCTACTTGCGGCTGAGCAGAGGAAAGCTCGACCCAGTTAAGGGGCTCCGGAACGCCCTATACTTGCAATGTTAAAATAACGCTTATAAATTACATCTTTCCTCACAAAGTATTTGAGGTAGGAAGTTGAACTTTTTACAGATTATTTATTGGAATATGGGCTACAACTTAACACAGGGATTTTACAAAATTTTAGTTCAGTTATTAAAGATGATTTTTTTTCAATTGTAATGAAAATTCACATTTTTTTGCAATTTTTTATTTATATATTCAAAAATATACAGTTTTTTGGAAAAAGGGCTGTGTTAAATTATGCAGAAGGTACTGTGTAACATTTACTGAAAGTTTGAAACAAATATGTTTGGAAGATCTTTAGAAAACATGTAATTAGTATGAGAAAATAAAAGTTTTGGAAATCGAGCGACAAAGATTGGATTAACTTTTTAGTGCATTCCAGGCCCATAGGATGGATTATCTTCATCCTCTGCAAACTCCTCCTCCAGCTTCCTCTTGTTCCTCCTCCTGTTTACTCTTGCTTGTATTTCTAGACTCTTTACAGCCCTGTCTGCAGCCCGAAGGCGTTCCTTGTCTAAAGCAAGCATCGCTCGTACCATGTTATAACCTATCTTCATTCCCATATTTCTAAATACCTTGCACCATACAATGTTGTAATCATTGAAAGTCGCAACAGCATCATACACCCCAAAGTGAAGTGTTTCTATTCCAACAAATACAGTCTTGGGGATTCTCGACCATATAACACTATTTACACTTTCATTGGGGTTTTGAGTTTTTCCGTGAATACACTTTTTCAACAGTTCAGGTGCTGCTAAGTCTATGAAAATAGGTTAGCCACAACACATACTTTATCTCACACCACTAAAATGTACCAGATGAACACGGACGTTAATAATAACACCATTTGACAGCAGGTTAACAGCGCCACAGTGGGTCACGCCCATGTAGAACACATTTCAAAAAAAATTTAAAAATGGTTGTAGTCTTCGGAATTGAATAAATTATATATCTATTAAAAGGTAATAGTCTGCAGATTCGGAAAACGCAAAAAAGTAAAAATTGAACTTTTCATGATTTTGAGCCTTTCCGGAGCCCCTTAACAGTCAACGACCGAGACGATAGCATTGTCTTAGGGAGGCCACCGGTGTATTAAAAGTCTTGGGCACAACATTAGTGTGAACATTATGTCAGTTATTCTTCACGTGAAGAGTCTTGTAATTTTGTCAGTATGAAGTGATACTTAATTTTCAACGACAGTTTGTAAGTACTCAGATATTTCTCTGGAAATAGATTCCACGGAGTTAAATCAACCTTCAAATTTATATTGCAATAAAGTTGATTGGTTGGTTGATTTTAGGGAGGGGACCAAACAGCGAGGTCATCGGTCCCATCGGATTAGGAAAGGATGTTGAAGGAAGTCGGCCATGCTGTTTAAAAGGAACCATCCCGGAATTTGCCTCGAGTGATTTAGGGAAATCACGGAAAACCTAAATCAGGATGGCCGGACGCAGGTTTGAACGGTCGCCCTCCCGAATGAGAGTCCAGTGTGCTTATCACTGCGCCACCTCGCTCGGTACACTCCAATAAAGCGAATATTGTACATGTTTTAGTTCCACTCAGCCCCCTCCCAGAGTAAACCAAAGAAGGCACCGTTGTGCCGGTGAAACCTTCCCGTCTCCTCTATACCTCTTTCGTTAATTTAAAAAATATTTATATTTTCGCTTTTCATTTTTGCTCCAGTCGTTTTAGGATCAGAGTTCTTCATCTCAAACTTACATTTGTAAACCATGATCATCGCTGCCGTTTGTATCGCCATCGGTCAAAAATATCTACCAAGCTCACCCAAACATTTAAGGTGAAAACTGATACATAGCAGAGTGTCTTAAATCTAGTATTTTCGAGGTAAGAAACTAATGGACTGAACTGGATATTTTAGGCGATTTGACGTCTTGAATGAGCAATGCCTGTCAACCACGTCTTTGTAAAGTACTTGCGTTCCACAATAGATGGTTCCTGCCACATCGACGTTGATGGCGCTTCCTGCAGCAACAATACGCGGCCATCTCGCGATGTGGCCATGGCGCAGTTTACCACTGTTTGCAGTTTATGGTTGGACGTCGGAGATAACTCGCTGATCATTACAGGAACTTACAGCCAAGCTTTTAATCTATGGTGCAGCAGGATGTAGTGTTAAAAGCAAAACAATACACGCAGAAATATTTCGGAACAGTCGTCATAGAAATTGGAAAAAAGTTTTGCGAAGCGGGTAGAAACTGAACTGTTCAAGACACAGATGGCAAGGTTCCTCGTAAACATTTTTTCGCACAGTAGAATCTGAGATCGATATGGATAATATGAGTCACGAATCATAAAAAGCGTAACGCCAACGGCCTCGTGAAATACTTTCTTCGAAAAATACTTATCATGGACTCTGAAATTAAAGGCGCCAAAGATTTAGAACACAGATTTTAGTTCTGTCAATGGATTATTCAGCACAGTACTGCAGTACCGAAATTTCTGCAGTTCGTATAGGTCAAGAATGCAGTCTCTTTCGGCCGTAACGGTATTTTCAACAGCTGCACCTGGATTAGGGGAAGTGCATACGTCACGTCTTTTTTCGGCTCACTAGCAACGGTTATCTAACGTCCGGTGGTCTAGAATTGCAAAATATTAACCAGTCGGACCTTGTTTTAAAGGTGCATGTTAGCCGGTGCTCACTGGAGGTGTGATGCCACAGTTGTTGAAGACTTCGTCTTGTTCCCCGCGAGAGGATGTTACTACAATACAAAAGCCTTTTTTCTATGTCAGGTTCAATGTGCATCTGAATAGCAGATACTGTCATGGTTGGATTGGAGCGAGAGGTCCACGGATCTCATTCTTACGGATATTTTGTAGCCTACCTCCCCCTTTAAAACTGTATGTGACTATTCCTACAAGATTATGAACACGGTTTATATCCTAAAATACTTGTGTTCCCCAAAACACTGAATGTGACCCATTAATAACGCAGTCTGACTCCGTAGATTGAGTTCGAAGATGGCAAAGCTTACACAAAGCGCAACGAAAGTGGGGCTACTCTGAAGTAACACAAATTAATATTGAACCAGAATATTAATTAAACGGCCTTATAGGCTCGATTTGACCAAGAAAAATGTGTTTGTTAGCTGCTGCCTACCTTGCCTAATAACCTGAAAATAGAGAGCTTATTTGGCAAAAGTAGTAATTTACGATAGCGCCGTCTCCGCCACCGTACATCTCGACGAAGTGCGTCAGCGTCGTCTTAACTGGATCGCTTAAGGGGCTCCGGAAAGGCTCAAAATCATGAAAAGTTCAATTTTTACTTTTTTGCGTTTTCTGAATCTGCAGACTATTACCTTTTAATAGATATATAATTTATTCAATTCCGAAGACTACAACTATTTTTAAATTTTTTTTGAAATGTGTTCTACATGGGCGTGACCCACTGTGGCGCTGTTAACCTGCTGTCAAATGGTGTTATTATTAACGTCCGTGTTCATCTGGTACATTTTAGTGGTGTGAGATAAAGTATGTGTTGTGGCCAACCTATTTTCATAGACTTAGCAGCACCTGAACTGTTGAAAAAGTGTATTCACGGAAAAACTCAAAACCCCAATGAAAGTGTAAATAGTGTTATATGGTCGAGAATCCCCAAGACTGTATTTGTTGGAATAGAAACACTTCACTTTGGGGTGTATGATGCTGTTGCGACTTTCAATGATGACAACATTGTAAGGTGCAAGGTATTCAGAAATATGGGAATGAAGATAGGTTCTAACATGGTACGAGCGATGCTTGCTTTAGACAAGGAACGCCTTCGGGCTGCAGACAGGGCTGTAAAGAGTCTAGAAATACAAGCAAGAGTAAACTGGAGGAGGAACAAGAGGAAGCGTCCGATCTAACCCGTCGGCTTTGACCCATGACGTCACAAATATAGCGGAAACGACAATTCCAATATGGCGGATATAGAAACGTTGCATACGTATCACAAAGACGAAAACACATAGAAAAAGAACACACACAAAGGTTTCACAAGAACAATCTGCTAACATTGATAGCAAACAAAGATAATAATAAACAAGTGGTACTCAAGGCCAGGCAGGGGGGGCTGCGCCCCCCCCTGACCCCCCCCCCCCCCCGCCAAAAAAAAACTCCCAACCTAACCTCGTATTCAGGGCTACGCTACAGATCAATGTGTAGGTCAATCAAAAGATAAAAAAAAAAGAAACAAATAAAAAAAAGAAAAAAACAATATTGATTCATTAGACATAACGAGTAGCGACAAAACATATAGACCATAAAGATTGAAATGACGTCACACACCACAACACCCTTACGTCACGGGTCAAAGCCGACGCGTGAGATCGGATGTTTTTGTTGACCCGGAGTTTGCAGAGGATGAAGATAATCCATCCTATGGACCTGGAATGCACTAAAAAGTTAATCCAATCTCTGTCGCTCGATTCCCAAAACTTTTACTTTCTCATACTAATTACACGTTTTCTAAGGATCTTCCAAGCATATTTGTTTCAAACTTTCAGTAAATGTTACACAGTACCCTCTGCATAATTTAACACAGCCTTTTTCCAAAAAACTGTATATTTTTGAATATATAAATAAAAAATTGCAAAAAAAATGTTGTGAATTTTCATTACAATTGAAAAAAAAATCATCTTTAATAACTGAACTAAAATTTTGTAAAATCCCTGTGTTAAGTTGTAGCCCATATTCCAATAAATAATCTGTAAAAAGTTCAACTTCCTACCTCAAATACTTTGTGAGGAAAGATGTAATTTATAAGAGTTATTTTAACATTGCAAGTATAGGGCGTTCCGGAGCCCCTTAAGGTCTTATGGAAAATAAATGCAGGCACTGCAAACACGCGCAGCGTAAATCCTGAGCAGATTGCGACAGAGGTGGGTGGGGCACATTTTGTATGAAACAAATAAGTATTCAGACACGGATGTAAGGTGCATGTGGTAGAACTAGTGAAAAAAGGAAAGATGGAAGATACTGATTTCACGAAGCCCAAATCGCATCAGAATTTTGAACACCCCTTCCGAACATCACGACATAAAATTACGTAAAAACCATTTTACAAGACGTTCATAAAGAGACTAGCGAGCGAGAGAATCTGTAAGTCACTTCATTCTGCTGATGGTTAATTTAGAGACATATACCGATCACCACGTGTTCTGAAGCAATGGAAAACGAGAACAAAGACACAACATCATGCACGGAAGTCCACGGGCAAATGTAACAGGAAAAAGGACGTGATGCTATCCAACACTTTTGCGATTTACAATCTTGTGAATGCTACCCTTGCTGCAATCTGACCATTTTGTTCAAGGCTGCTGCTTGAATGCGGCCATATCAGTCACAAGACAAGATTCCGAAAACTTCTGTTCCGGTTTGCTTCCCAGGTAGAGAGACGAAACGTAAAGTCCTTTTATGCTTCAAACTGCAGATAGCGACCAATCAAGATGTGCGCGGCCAGTTCTCTGAATGGCCGGCACCGGTCAAAGCTACAACAGATTTTTGCTCTTTCCTGTTTTTGCAAAGGGGAACCACTCCCACGGAGAGGGCGGAATGTGACGTCGCCTGTGAGAACGCAATGTATGAAAGGAGATCGTGACAAAGCGACCGCCTTTGAGTTTCTCTATGGGGTTAAATGAAGTCGTTGGTGCATGTAGAAATTGAAGAGGATCTGGATGATAGGGTTCTAACCGCCTGTATCATTGTATTATAGGCATCAGGGGTATTTGAGAGCGTCACTTTGAACAGTATTTTAAGCTTAAGATGTTGCTGTTGGACTTTAGTTGTTTACGAGAATATTGAACTAAATAAACATTTCTGATTATTAATTTTTTACCTGAAAGCAGCCAGTTAGGCATCCTTTACCATCACTCTAATTTTGAATATCTTCATACTTACTCCGCAAGCAAATGTACAGTGCATGGCGGAGGGTGCATCTCTTCAGTATTACCGATTTTCTGTCCTGTTCCATTTGTGTATTGACAGAGAGAATAATGACTGCACAGATGATGCATCTGTACATACTCCAGTCACTCTTATTCTATTCTCATGAGCCCCGTACGCAAGAACCTCTTCGAGACATTTTATTTAAAGTAACCTCATTTCAGTATCTCTGGAACCTCAGTTTACGGTGCAGTTAGTACATTTCCTCCCGTATAGATAGAGTGAGCACCTGAGCGTGTTCACGTAAGCCACAGTCTACATACTTCTCATATTTTACGCTGAACGTGTCTGCAAATTGTCTAGCTCAGAGACTTTTGCAAGGTCCGTTAAGTTTTGCTCCCATACTCATGCTTACAATGTCTCAGGGCCATATTCTACTGTATCTACCCTTTTATTTCACTCCTGAAATAATAAAACGAATGAACGTGTGTGTGTGCAGTTACGAGTTCAGTGGCATAACAGTGGGTAGTGTGCTGCTACGACATTATGGTCAACATTAGAAGATGCCCGGCCGATAGCAAAGAGGTTTGCCTTTGTCGAACATTTTGTGTAGATAGGCACAATACATGGTCTCTGGTCACTTCCTTTGGAGGTATAAGCCCCGGTTTCGTTAGTGGAGCTTTCAATTGTTCGCTGGGAGCTTAGTAAGATCGATTGTTCGTAAGAGCTTTTGCTCGATGATTTAGTTAATGTTTGAACTTGTACAAGCTTCACTCTAACTGAAGCCCTAACACCTTCGTCTTACAGCTTTGTTGACTATTACTTCGTGTGACGGGTTTTATTTTTGTATCGCGAGTACTGAATACTTTGAAATTTAGGTCATTCCGTAGGCTATTTTTTTACTCCAGTAGTGACTTAAACACATGGAGGTGTGTTGAATGAGTAATGTTTCAGTTCAATAAGCTTCTCATTTTTCTAACCGCGAATGCACGTGCGTTATACCATACCACTGTGATTTTGCCACTGATTTTTCAGCCCGTTTTCTTCTGTACCGTCCATTGTTCGGAACTTTATTTGTTCATTACCACGACGTGTTAGTGTTCATATTTAAGAACATTCAACTTTCCCATCTTGTTACTTTACGATGAATTCCGTGAAATTTTAATCCGTTTATCCTGAAATTGCTGTTTGTTCGATAGTTACTTTCGTTACCAGCACGTGCTCATGTTCTTGTTTAAGAGCCTTTTATGCTGTAGCTTCTGTAGTACTCTTGTTGCACAGTGTACTTAAAATTTGTTAGTTGATGTTCTGATCTTCGTTCGCGTGTCTCCACGGTAACTTTATGTATTCATTCCGCGTTTTAAAATCGGAGGAACAAAGTCTCTTTTCTAACCGCGTGTGGAGGGCCTTTCTTCTTCACTTTTCTCCTTTGTGCGAAGCATCAACTGCATATTCGTTTTAAGCGGACGATTGGTTAACCCATCCTTGATTATTCCCGTTCCATAAACCACGAATTTAGTAGAGGGCTCAGAAACGACGTTTAACATTTATCAACTGTGGAATTTATATCAGGTACCAGCAATCGTCCTATTTTATTATGTTCACAGGCGTTTTCAGTTAAGTTACCGAAGTGAATAAATGTTCATTTTTACCCGTAATTATATGAAAAAGAACGCATTTGACCACTGTTTATGCTTTCATAGTGCAACAGAATTTGTAAAGGGGCCCCGTGTAACAAAGATAACCAACTGACAATCAAGATATTTATCGGTTCTGATACGGCCTATAAGAGTATGCTTTCATAGTGCAACAGAATTTGTAAAGGGCCCCGTGTAACAAAGATAACCAACTGACAATCAAGATATTTATCGGTTCTGATACGGCCTATAAGAGTAAACGCGTCTGTTGTTGTTGAAGAGATAACTGCAAAGCACATATGACTACACTTTTAATTGCCGAGTACCTACAGCCAAGAAGCATGAACCTCAAACATGCAACATCTAGTTATATTCAGGACAGTAACACACGTTTCTGCAACTAAGACATTACTTGGATGGCTAAAAAATAGCATAAAAAAAAGAAAAACTTTGTTTCCTGGATTCAATTTTTAGTACTATTAATTCCGCTGAAGGCGGATCATTTCCAAGAAGCTGTGTTCGCATCAGCTGCTAACGTGAACACAGGCTAAAAGAGCACACATGCGGTTCAAAATAAAATTTCTTATGACAGAGAGATGAGTTCAGGAGGAAAATAATTCATGAGAGATTTGAAATTAACTTCACTTATTACTCAATAACCAGGCATGAAATTTCACGAACATACAAATGTCCTCCGAGGGACTACGTGCCACGTGCATATGCAACACCAAAAACTCACAAATTAACCCATTATGCTTTCAGTCCCCCGTAATACTATTTAGCGAGTGGGAAGGCAAAAAGAAAAGCGACTGGTATATGAAGATGCCTGAAGGAAAAGTAGATTCTAATTGTGACTAAGCCGGGCAAAGACGCGAATAGAGCAAAGGATTGTTCTCGCTCACATTAACACACATTAGGAAAATTGAAATCAACTAACATATAATTACGCCAATGCAACGCCAGCAAGCAACGCTCCCACCATAAATCTCGAACGCTACGATTTAGAAATGACCCACTCAGTAATGCACAAAACGTCTGAAGTTAACCAACTACCAGCTGGTAAAAGCATGGTAGCAGCTCCAGGCAGCGACCAGCGACCACAGAAAGAGCGTTTCTACACCACTGGCCATTAAAATTGCTACACCAAGAAGAAATGCAGATTGTGGTGTCACCGCCAGACACCACACTTGCTAGGTGGTAGCTTTAAATCGGCCGCGGTCCATTAGTACATGTCGGACCCGCGTGTCGCCACTGTCAGTAATTGCAGACCGAGCGCCACCACACGGCAGGTCTTGAGAGACGTACTAGGACTCGTCCCAGTTGTACGACGACTTTGCTAGCGACTACACTGACGAAGCCTTTCTCTCATTTGCCGAGAGATAGTTAGAATAGCCTTCAGCTAAGTCCATGGCTACGACCTAGCAAGGCGCCATTAACCATATCTAGAGAGAGTCTCACTTGTATCATCAAGAATGCTGTATACGAAAGATGGATTAAAGTTAAGTATTACAGCAGCTACGTACTTTTCTTTATAGCATTCATTACGTATCCTGTTTCAGACCTCACGCCAGCCGGCGTGTGTAACGCGTGCATTTCGGCTACTTCCGAGTGGCGTGGCTGTCTTGTTACGCCACAACACAGATGATAAACGGGCATTCATTGGACATATATATTATACTAGGACTGACATATGATTACATTTTTACGCAATTTGGGTGCATAGATCCCGAAAAATCAGTACCCAGAACAACCACCTCTGGCCCTAATAACGGCCTTGATACGCCTGGGCATTGAGTCAAACAGAGCTTGGATGGCGTGTACAGGTACAGCTGCCCATGCAGCTTCAACACGATAGCACAGTTCATCAAGAGTAGTGACTGGCGTATTGTGACGAGCTAATTGCTCAGCCACCATTGACCAGACGTTTTCAGCTGGTGAGAGATCTGGAGAACGTGCTGGCCAGGGCAGCAGTCGAACATTTTCTGTATACAGAAAGGCCCGTACAGGACCTGCAACATGCGGTCGTGCATTATCCTGCTGAAATGTAGCGTTTCGCAGGGATAGAAAGAGGGGTAGAGCCACGGGTCGTAACACATCTGAAATGAAACGTCCACTGTTCAAAGTGCCGTCAATGCGAACAAGAGGTGGCCGAGACGTGTAACAAATGGCACCCCATACCATCACGCTGGGTGAAACGCTAGTATAGCGATGACGAATACACGCTTCCAATGTGCGTTCACCGGGGTGTCGCCAAACATGGATGCGACCATCATGATGCTGTAACCAGAAACTGGATTCATCCGAAAAAATGCCGTTTTGCCATTCGTGCACCCAGGTTCGTCGCTGAGTACACCATCGCAGGCGCTCCTGTCTGTGATGCTGCGTCAAGGGTAACTGCAGCCATGGGCTCCGAACTGATAGTCCATGCTGCTGCAAACGTCGTCGAACTGTTCGTGCAGATGATTGTTGTCGTGCAAACGTCCCCATCTGTTGACTCAGGGATCGAGACGTGGCTGGACGATCCATTACAGCCATACGGATAAGATGGCTGTCATCTCGACTACTAGTGATACGAGGCCGTTGGGATCCAGCACGGCGATCCGTATTACCCTCCTGAACCCACCGATTCCATATTCTGCTAACTGTCATTGGATCTCGACCAACGCGAGCAGCAATGTCGCGATACGCGATAGGCTACAATCCGACATTTATCATAGTCGGAAACGTGATGGTAGGCATTTCTCCTCCTTACAACAACGTTTCACCAGGCAACGCCGGTCAACTGCTGTTTGTGTATGAGAAATCGGTTAGAAACTTTCCTCATGTCAGCACGTTGTAGATATCGCCACCGGCGCCAACCTTGTGTGAATGCCCTGAAAAGCTAATATTTGCGAATCACAGCATCTTCTTCCTGTTGGTTAAATTTCGCGTCTGTAGCACGTCATCTTCGTGGTGTAGCAATTTTAATGGCCAGTAGTGTACATGGTCCTATTCCAACTGTAAACTCTCTACTAAGCAACCACCAGGCTCACAGGGCTCTGTGCTGAAAGTACGGCCTGCAGGTATATTGCTCAATACACAACCAAACATACGATTTATCGAGAGGCGTTCAGTAATTAATGCAACGCAATTTTTTCCTCGGACACTTTCGGTTGAAAAAATTCGGAGTTTGTTGAGGAACATGGTGCAATATTCCGGTTTCAACCGCATAGTTTCATGAATTTCCAATATGTGGCTGCACTACACGTAACCTTCAAAATAGCGTCTGTAAAAAGGTGCGTTGCAGGCGGAGAGCTGTCATCGAGTTTCTTTTGGCGGAAAACTACAGCATCGCAGTTATTCATAGGCGCTTGTAGAACGTCTGCGGACGACTGGTAGTGAACAAAAGTACGGAGGGTCACTGCACGAGGTGTCTGTCATCATCGCAACAAGATCGAGCAGACCTGTCCGATCTCCTGTGTGATTGCCGCACACGCACAGCTGTGACCCCTGCACTGTTGGAACGTGCTGACACTCTCGTTCGAGGTGATCGGTGAGTCACAGTCAGACACCTCGCTGCACAACTGGACTTCGCTGTTAGTAGTGCTGGGCACACTCGTCCGCCATTTGGGACCTCAAAAGGTGTGTGACCTCTGGATTCCTCGCCGCGTAACAGAAAACCATAAAGTGCAACGGACGACCGTATACGCGGAATTCCTTGCGCGTTACGAGGCTGATAGTGACAATCTTCTGTCGAATATTGTCACAGGCGATGAGAGATAGGTTCTTTACTTGGAATCAGAAACAGAACGGGTATTCATACAATGGCGCCACACCACCTCATTTCCGAAGAACACGTTCAGAGCCGCACCCTCAGCCGGTAAAGTCATAGCGACGGTCTTACGGAAGTAGGAAGAGAGCATTCTGAGTGAATACCTCCTCATGGTGCAGTTATCAACTCTGAAGTGTATTGTGCTACCCTCAGAAAACTGAGGAAATCACTTCAGCGTGTTCGTCATGCAAACAAACTTTTCCTTAAAATTTTGTGTTTGTGGGGATCCACAGCTTCCAGATGTTTGATAAACGTAAACATGGTCCGTAGTAGGCTGTAATGTGATTTTTATTTACTCGTGCGATTAGCTCATTTCGACTTCTTGTCGTTGCCAAGCACCTGTAAAACCAGTGTGTAAAAGCATTACATTGCCTGCATGTGTCTCCTTCTCCTTGACAACGCAAGGCCTCACACAAATCCTCGCACTGGAGAGGAGCTCACAAAACTTCATTGGACTGTTGTTCCTCATCCACCTTACTGCCCCGACTCGCACCTGCCGACTCCCCTCTGTTTGACCCAAAGTAAGGATGCACTCCGTGGCAAGCAATAAGTGGATGATGGGAAGTTAATGATACAGCAAGACTATTGGCTCCGACGTCGATCAATAGAGTGGTAGAATGTTGGCATAGAGGTCCCTTCAGGAAGGTGGCGTAAAGCCTTCGAATTAAATGGAGATTATGTTGAAAAATAGGGTTTTGTAGCAAAAATAGAGGTTGAATAATACTGTACAGGGTGTCCGCAATGGGACTCCAACATTTTAATATCCTGCATCTTTCTCATTTCAGATGGTGGACCTGTGAATCCTGAAGGGGCAGACAGAGCAACTCAACAAGTTGTTGGTGTGCAAATTTGATACGCCAAGCGGCCGTAGTGGAGCTGCAATCAATTGTTTTAGCAAAATGGAGGATATGAAGGAGCTTGCACAAGTGGTCTGGTGGTATCCAGAGACAAAATTGGCGACTCAAGTACAAAGAAACTTTCCTCGAGATTACAACAAAGCGCCCCCGTCGTTCAAAAGTATAAAGAAGTGGTGTGATCAGTTTTTGGCTACTGGGAGTGTTGCGAAAGGGTACAGTGGTGGTAGGCCTGGGATCAGCGAACATCATGTGGAACAAGTGCGGCGGTCATTCGAACAAAGTCCACAGAAGTCAGTGCGACAGGCAGCACGAGAACTTCGTATAAAACGTTCAACAGTGTACGAAGTGCTTCATCAGCGATTACGTTTGTACGCATATAAAGTGCAGTTTGTGCAAGACATCAAGCCTAATGATCGACCAAAGCGAGAAGAATTTGCATGTGTCATGTTAGATCGCATTGCCTCGTGATGTTTACAGACGAGGCAACCTTTCACGTGCTAGGGGCTGTCAGTCGTCACAATGTGCGCATCTGGGGGTCCGAAAATCCATATGCACCTAGGGAACACATACGCGACAGTCCGAAAGTTAATGTGTGGTGTGGTTTGATGATAAATCGCATTTTTGGGCCGTTTTTCTTTCAGGAGCCGACTGTGGATGGAACCATCTACCGGGACATGTTGGAACAATTTGCAGTGTCACACATAACAGACCTGCAGCCAAATGTGATGTTTCAACAGGACGGTGCACCATCCCAATGGAGCCTTGGTGTCAGAAAATTTTTAAATGACACATTCCCGCAGCGACGGATTGGCCTGGGAGGTCCAATTCCTTGGCCGCCACCTTCGCCCGACGTAACCCCCCTCGATTTTTTCTTGTGGGGTTATGTGAAAGACCGGGTATACGCTACACCAGTAAAGGACCTGCAAGACTTGAAACTGCGCATGAGAATTATCATCAACTCTGTCACAGAACAGATGCTCCGCAATACATGGCACGAACTCGATTACAGACTTGATATTCTTCGCGCTACCCGTGGCGCCCATGTTCAAGTGTACTGAACCGTCCACCTGTGTAGGATAACATGATGAGTTGCTGTATGATTTCCCTGTATTTGTTCGTCAATAAATTGTGTTTCCTCTAAGATTTTATGAGTTCAGATGTTGGAGTCTCATTGTGGACACCCTGTACATTAAAATCTCTAATAAAACCAACCTGCTTCCAGAAAAAAGTGTTGCATTATTTATTTAACGCCCTCGTACATAACACGAAACATGTTTCTAACAGGCGGCTTTGAAGGTTGGGGTATCTCTCAGCTTTATGGACAAAATTTTCCAACGCTGTCAGTGAAGCACCGCTAGACAGTGAAAGCAGTAGTGCAAAGAACTTTCCTCAGCTGTTTCCGGATACCAGAGGATCTTTCAGCGGTAGAGGTGCCGTCCGCAGAATGTTAAAAGCGACCATTCGGAGAACGTCAGCACCTTCGTGGAATGTTCGGTTTTGACGTTCTCGGAGTCCCGAGAAGTTGCGATGGTTCGCTGGAAGGGTCAAGTGAAAATGATAGCGAGTAGCTCTGGCATATCGGTTTCCGGTGAAACTAGGTTTGCTGGAGAGCGTGCGGCCGTGTGACCTGGCGGCGCTGCGCAGTGAGCCCGGCGGAAGCCTCACGTAGGAAGGGCCGCCGACAATCCGCGACAGGCGGTGCGGGGCTTCAGCTTTCAGCCTTCAGCCTTCAGGCTTCAGGCTTCAGGCCGGCTCGTGTGTCGCGCACGGCCGGACACCGGTCCCGTCCGCTGGCTCCCCCGGGAAATAATGGTGGGTGCCCCCCGTGTGGATCACCTCACCACAAGCGGCTAGCGTTCGCTCCCTCTGTCACATTCAACACTCTTCGTTCCCTTCCTCTCATTTTCTCTCTTTCTTTTTGAAAAAAGTCGCCACGTGCAGTTCAGAACCTGCAAGATGTTTCCACGAAACACGTGCGTAAAGTACATCCTAAGACAAAATAAACGACGCACCACGAAGGAATTGTCTGAATGGGGTGAAAATCGGTAGATGTGATGTACATGTACAGACAAACAAATTATTACAATTTCAGTAAAACTGGACGACTTATTCAAGGGAAAGAGCTTCTCAAACTAAGCTGGTCAATAAGGCGTTGGTCCACCTCTGACCCTTATGCAAACACTTATTCGGCTTGGCACAGATTAATAAAGTTGTTGAATGCCGTCCTGAGGGACACCGAGCCAAATTATGTGCAACTAGCTAATTAGATCGTCAAAATCCCAAGCTGGTTGGAGGGCCCTGCCCATAATTCTCCAAATGTTCTCAATCGTGGTGAGATCCGGCAACCTTACTGGCCAAGACGGGCACTGTCTTGCTGAAATGTAAATTCAAGATGCTTTGCCATAAAGAGCAACAAAATTGGGCGTAAAATATCGTCGACGTACCGCTGTGCTGTTTGGGTGCTGCCGATCACAACCAAGGCGATCCTGCTATGAAAATAAATTTAGTTTAGTTATGTCATGTTCAGCACATCATTTTCCCGATTATTTTATCGATATGATGTGGAACAAGTAAGATTACAAGATATATACACACACACATGAATAGTGCTAATATTAATATTATGACAGATGCGAAAATTACCAAACTATCAGTTTCATAAGTCTCAGCTACAAAATACTAACGCGAATTCTTCACAGACGAATGGAAAAACTGGCAGAAGCCGACCTAGGGGAAGATCAGTTTGAATTCCGTAGAAATATTGGAACACGTTAGGCAATACTGACCCTACGACTTATCTTAGAAAATAGGTTAAGGAAAGACAAACCTACGTTTATAGCATTTGTAGACTTAGAGAAAGCTTTTTACAATGTTGACTGGAATAATCTCTTTCAAATTCTATAGGTGTCAGGGGTAAAATACAGGGAGCGAAAGGCTATTTACAATTTGTGCAGAAACCAGATGGCAGTAATAAGAGTCGAGGGGCATGAAAGGGAAGCAGTGGTTGGGAAGGGAGTGAGACAGGGTTGTAGCCCTCCCGATGTTATTAAATCTGTATATTGAGCAAGCAGTAAAGCAAACAAAAGAAAAATTCGGAGTAGGTATTAAAATCCATGGAGAAGAAATAAAAACTTTAAGGTTCGCCGATGACATTGTAATTCTATCAGAAACAGCAAAGGACTTGGAAGAGCAGTTGAACGGAATGGACAGTGTCTTGAAAGGAGGATATAAGATGAACATCAACAAAAGCAAAACGAGGATAATGGAATGTTGTCGAATTAAGTCGGGTGATGCAGAGGGAATTAGATTAGGAAATGAGGCACTTAAAGTAGTAAATGAGTTTTGCTATTTGGGGAGCAAAATAACTGATGATAGTCGAAGTAGAGAGGATATAAAATGTGGACTGGCAATGGCAAGGAAAGCGTTTCTGAAGAAGAGAAATTTGTTAACATCGAGTATAGATTTAAGTGTCAGGAAGTCGTTTCTCAAAGTATTTGTATGGAGTGTAGCCATGTATGGAAGTGGAACATGGACGATAAATAGTTTGGACAAGAATAGAATAGAAGCTTTCGAAAAGTGATGCTACAGAAGAATGCTGAAGATTAGATGAAGGAGGTGTTGAATAGAATTGGGGAGGAGTTTGCGGCATAACTTGACTAGAAGAAGGGATCGGTTGGTAGGACATGTTCTGAGGCATCAAGCGATCACCAATTTAGTATTGGAGGCGCAGCGTGGAGGGTAAAAATCGTAGAGGGAGACCTAGAAATGAATACACTAAGCAGATTAAGAAGGATGTAGGTTGCAGTTGGTACTGGGAGATGAAGAAGCTTGCACAGGGTAGAGTAGCATGGAGAGCTGCATCAAACCAGTCTCAGGACTGAAGACCACAACAACAACATTGTAATTTTTAGTTCTGCACATGCAACTACATTTAGAGGACCATTTTTTTCCATTTCTGAAACAGAAACTCGTCCATGAAGGAGCTGTCCAAAAGAAATGATTTTAAGCTAGATTTAAAAATTGATCTGCTACCTGCCAGACACTTTATGTTGCTGGGCAAATGATCAAAATTTTTTGTTGCTGAATAATGTACTTCTTTTTGAGCAACTGACAGCTTCAATAACGAATAGGAAAGGTAATTTTTCCCTGTAGTGTTGTACGTATGAACATCACTGTTCTTCGCGAATTGAGATGTATTATTTGTAACGAATTTCATTAGCGAGTATTTGTACTCTTATGGTGCAGTTGAAATACCTAACTCCTTGAAAAGTTGCGTACATGACGTCCTTGGGTGAACACCACTAATTATTCTCACCGCTCTCTTTTGTGCAATTAATAGTTTATGTCTAAGTGGTGAGTTACCCCAGAAAACTATTCCATAAGACATTATTGAGCGGAAATATTTAAAGTACGTTAGGAGGCTGATCTGTTTATTAGCAAGACAAGCGATTATACGAAGAGCGAAAGGAGTTGAACTTAGTTGATTGAGAAGCTCAGTAATATGCTTCTTCCAGTTCAACTTGTCATGAAAATGTGTACACCCAAAAATTTGGAGAAATCTACCCTGTTAACTGAGACCTTGCTCATATGCTACATCAATTGTCGGTATGATTCTGTTCGGTGTACAGAACTGGATATAGTGAGGTTTTCAAAATTAAGGGAGTGTCCGTTTTCTAAGAACCACTTAATAATACTTTGAAAGACATCCTTAACAATATTTTCAGCTGCTTTTTCTGGAATGTGATTTATTATAACACTCGTGTCATCTGCAAAAAGTACTAGTCTGGCTTGCTAAAAGTTAAGTGGAAGGTCATTCACATGAATAAGGAACGGCAGAGGACTTAAAATTGAACCCTGTGGACCTACTTTGTGATAACTCCCCATTCACTAGAATTTACCACCCTCCCAAAATTATTGGTGCTATTCAGCACAATTTTTTGCTTTCTGTTCATTAAGTATGATTCAAACCAGCTGTGTGTATAGCCTTCAATTCCATAAAACCTGAGTTTTTTCTAAGATGTGACATGATCCACACAGTCAAATGCCTTGGAGAAATCACAAAAAATACCAGCTGGCGATAATTTGTTATTTAGGGCTTGTACTATTTGATGGGTAAATGTGTAGATAGCATTCTCAGTCGAGTAACCCTTCCGGAATCCGAACTGTGACATGCTGAGTAAATTATTTTCACATAAATTTGAGACTACTCTTGAATACATAACTTTTTCGAATATTTTAGAAAATGAAGTCAGCAATGAGATTGGTTTATTATTATTTAAGTTACTCTTGTCCCCTTTCTTATGAGGAGGTTTGACAATTGCATATTTCAATATGTCTGGAAAAATTCCCTATGCCAGCGAAGCATTACATATGTCGTTAAGTACTCCACTTATTAAATTAGAACAACACTTCAAAATTCTGTTAGACTACATCAACACCCACATGAGCTCTTGTTTTTCAGTATATTTATAAATCTCTTAATTTCAGTCGGGGATGTTGGTGCTATTTCTAAAGGCCTAAAGTCCTGGAGAATGACATTTTAACATATTTTTTTACCTCTTCAACTGAAGCCCTTAACACTATTCTTGTTGCTACATTCAGAAAGTGATTGTTAAAAACACTTGCAACCCCGTGAATTGGACAGAATTTGGCACGACTTCTCTCAGGAGAGCAACCAAAAACTATCAATCTATGATAAGCCGAATATTTGCTTGCATAAGGGCCAGAGGAGGACCAATGCGTTATTAACATGCTCAGCTTGTGAAGCCCTTTCTCTTGAATAAATCATCCAGTTTTTTGAAACTGTAATCATTTGTTCGTCTGTAAATGCACACGACATCTGCCGATTTATACCCAATTCCGATAATTCCTTCACGTTTCGCCATTTTTTTCTTTTCTTAGAGTACACGAGGACGTGAATTGATGGACGCCACTTTTTTTTATTTTTGTTTGTATGCTTTTGTACCGCTCTAGGTAGGGCGAGCTGTTTGAGGACTGGTCAATGGTTCAGTCAGTACTGGCCAATAAAATATCAACTGAGTTTGTCGTGCGGCAGGGAGAGTCCCACCAGCGAATGTTCAGGAGGATATTTCGAGCCCACGATTTATCTTAGAACCAAGGGCGACTTCCCGAAAACCTTGATCAAAAACAAGGGATAAGAACTAATTTTAATTTAATCCTGGGACGGTATGTCCAATAGAAATAAAATGAATTCCTAGTGTATGTCAAATTGTATTTGTTTACGTGTTTCTCCCTACAACAATTAGGCGGTCTGTTGCACAACTTATTCTTTACAGATAAATATCCCATTAGGCTCAAGTCGAGCAGAAGTATCCCCAATTGGGAATATTTGAGAGCGGATTGCCAGTTCTGGAATTTGCCCGACAAACAAAGGAGACCTCCCAAAAACCTAGATCGGCACCGGTGGACTGGAACTATTTCAGTATGTTTCTGTGTCACAGTCACAGAAAAAAAACATATAATGTGTGTGCGTGTGTGTGTGTGTGTGTGTGTGTGTGTGTGTGTGTGTGTGTGTGTGTGTAAATGCTCACGCCTGCTTCACACGCAGCGAGTCTCCGTTCGATCCTGGACGAGAATACCGTTTTCTCCTTATTTCAGTTTCCTCTTATGTGAGCACCTTAATGTGAGAATACTGCGCTTTCTGTAGTGGGTAGTGGGTGTATACAAGATATCTTCAGCGCGAGTGTACCGCATAAAGTTATGTCCTTTTTGTCATGGGGAGATGTGCAGCAGTAGACGACAGTGAACCATGTAATGCTGCAGCTAATAGAGCCGTCCTGTCGTTGTCTGTCCCGCGCATTACTGGGAGTCCTTCAGCTGTTCACTGGTGATTTTCATGACAGGGCTCAAAGTTCAAATGTGTGTGAAATCTTATGGGACTTAACTGCTAAGGTCATCAGTCCCTAAGCTTACACACTACTTAACCTAAATTATCCTAAGGACAAATACACACACCCATGCCCGAGAGAGGACTCGAACCTCCGCCGGGACCAGTCGCACAGTCCATGACTGCAGCGCCCAAGACCGCTCGGCTAATCCCGCGCGGAATGACAGGGCTCAGTCGCATTAACGGTACAACCAACTTTTTCCGCGCACTTGTGCAGGAAGAACGTCAGTGAGGTTCTGGAAGGCAGCGACAGGGATGTGGAGCCATGCCGACACCACTGCTGTGGTCAGCTGCGCTGGGTTTCACCGTTGAGGATTCATGGCGTGAACAGCCCGATTGAGGCGCTCTTAAGGATTCTCGATTGGTTGGCCAGGGGAATACGGTGAACCCATCCTGGTGCTCTTCGGACCACTGCGAGTTGTGTGACACATTGCACTGTGCTGCCGATATACAGAGGGGTCCAAAAAAATGTATCCGCTGTTTAGAAGTCCATAACTGGCAAACTAATTGACGGAGTTGCCTCATTTCTGGTGAAAGTGTACCTTAAAGTCCAACTTAAAGATACCACTGCAGGTGCTCGAAATGGTCACCATTAACATCCACACACAAAGGATGCCGTCAAACTGCAGCACGAACTACTGACTGCAACGTGTTCAGTTGGATATTTGCACATGAATGTACGATGGATTCTCGAAGTTCATCCAATGTGGGTGGTTTTTGTCGATAAGCGAATTTCTTTATTGTTCCCCACAGGTAAAAGTCCAGAGGAATTAGGTCTGGAGAACGTGGTGGATATTCCACAGCACCTCTACGGCCTATTCATCTTCCTGGTAGATTTTCGTCGAGATACGCCCTAACACGATTTGAGTAGTGGGTTGGGGCACCATCTTGTTGAAAGTAAACCTTTCCGTCTCCATACAAGTCTCGGATGGCAAGTAAAATGGATGTCTGAAGGTTGTGAAGGTACACCTCACCGGTAACTGAATGGCCCAATCAAGCCCCGACAAGACAACCCACACCACACATTTACTCCTGGCAAATTCACGGCTTTGTCTTCATGGACGTTCGGATTTCTGCGGCCCAGTAGATGCAATTGTGGTGATTTACTGTACCACTGAGTTTGAACTGTGCCTCACCAGACCACACAATCATCTCTGCAAAATCTTCATCGTTGCGCACCATGTTAGTAAACCACTCGCAGTACTCCATTCTACGATCTGGGTCGTCCTCTTTCATTGCGTGTAGCAATCGTGGGATGTAGCACTTCCACTTTGCTGTCTTCAAAATTCGCCGAACACTTGAACGACTCACTCCAGTTTCACGGGCACACTGTCTCACAGACTTCTGTGGTGAGCGAGTGATATGTTGTAACACACGACGAGAGTTAGCTGGACTTGTTACTGTTACAGGTTGTCCAGATCGTTGTTTGTGTACATCTTTAACACAGCCTTCTGCTTCAGATTTGTCTCATTTCGCCATTGCCATTGAACCTCATTAATGTTTTCGTTCTTAAAATACCACTTCAAAACTGACTTCCTTTCATCGAATGTAAGCCTTGCGCCGGCCGTGTTTACTCGAGTAACTAGGTGCAACTAAGAACAAAACACTATCTGGCAACTGTCTTCTGACAAAACAAAACAACTCAATACAACGCTCGTGTGGCGATTGCCGGAACTACAAACTGTTACACTACCAAAGATGAGACAACTCCGTCAATAAGTTTGTCAGTTATGGACTTTTAAACAGTGGATACATTTTTTTGGACCCCTCTGTATATCTCCGTCCCGAGGGGAAAAACATACTGTATGTAGGGCTGAACATGTTCCCCAAGGATAGAAGGATACTTGTGTTGACAGTGGCAGGAGATAGATAAAGATTTTTTGTTGTGCGAAGATACAACCAAGATTCTGGACGTGTATGATCTGGCGTTGCAGTTATGGATGAGGATAGCTACCTGATATGTGAAGAGAGGTCTTGAGGATCTCAGTGATTAAGAAACCGAGGAATAAAAATAACCGCATGAAAATCCTATGCCAGCACATCCACCCTAACACAGCATAGGAATGACAGACAGCCGAATATTACACACCTATTAAACGCAAGCATTCACAGCTACCTGGAGCGGTCTGAAGTTTTCACTGTTTGTACCGTATTCAAATACATCAAAATAGTAAAGATACCTCAGGACTAATTGTGTTTAATTTGAGGAAGATAGCATACAAGCAACAGAGAGATTTCTTGGATGCTCTAATAGCTTGTTCTTACCAATCTGTATCTAATCTGCGATATTTTATTTATTTTTTATATGGTAATTGCAGACGAACGAGAAGTATTGGAAGAATGGGTTGACAAAAATACGAGTATCTGCTGATGAACGTTTGGTGTGAAAGAAAATTACCTGTGACTTCTTTGTGTTTAGAATAATACTTCGATTTTGTGCCTACTGTGATACATACGAATGTCGTCACTCATGCCTGCTACAGGAGAAGCAATCTTGTTATGACAGGCGCTTGGATACAACTAGATGTCGGCCGCGTACAACTGAAAGTTACAAGAATGAAGCACAGATGAAGTATCAGTGATATAAAGCGAGAAAAGCAGCGGACCAAGGATTGAAACCTGCGGGTATCCAGGGAGCACATGCTCCGGGGATGATTTCACTGATTCACAGACATTTGTTTTTGGGACATCTGTCGAACCATAGTATTGCACTGTTTGAGAATTTCAGGTGCTTTATTTTCTTAACTAATGTATCGAAAATAACACTACGAAAAGCCTTGCAGGAAACTCGTGCTTTTGGGTGATCTCTCTTGGATATTGGTCGAACTGAGATTTTCTTCCACTCAGTAGGATATATACGGCTAGCGGGAGACTCATTGATGATGTGTGGGAGCACAATGGAATAATACACATGCCTTTGCTCACTCCATTATTGATTAGAGGAATTTCTCATGAATTTTGTACGTAATTTGTGTTCTAAGGCTGGGTATTGACTGTGCACGGTGTGTCGCAAATCAGAACGTCTTCACAAGGGGTAGCCACGGTCAGTCAATGCATGACTTCACTCAGTGACGGGTGTTCGCTGCTGACAGCTTGCTGCTGCATGCAAGAACACCATGAAGTGGTTGCCTTCATACTGATACAGATCGTCGAAAAGGCAATGTCGATGGGACCATTTTTGTCTGCCAGAAGCTCGAACTCATGGAAAGCAAACCATATGGATACATAACCAATTCCTGCACCAATGAATAAAAAACAAACTTTTAAAGTCTTGTGGCTGTGGTATCTGTAGTTGCTGAACAAATAAATTTAAAAGTCTTTAATGTCTGTACAACTACGAAACAAGAAATACAAGTTTTATTTACCATACACGTTTCGCTTTATTGAAATATCAGTGGTCTACGAATTACTTACATTTTATACTCTTTTATGAGATAATGATGGAAGCAGAAGAAAGGAATTAAAATTTGTGTCACCGCCAGGACTCGAATCCGTGTCTTTTTACTTACCAGACGGAAACGCTAACCATTATTCCACAGCACCACTATGGTGAACATTGTTGCACAAACAATCCAAATCGACTGCCTTCCCCCAACAAACTTAAATGTCTCAGGGAAAACTTAAATTTTAACAACTTCTATGAGACTTTGTCAGTCTTTTTCGCATCTAAAAAAATTGTAAAATTTTTGCAATTTGCAGATCAATAAAACGAACAGTGTTGAAAACTCGCATCTAGCAGTTGTACAGAGAGGTAAGGTGAAGTGTCACGCTGTCAGTGTTAATTGGTGTGTTCTCGCAATTGCAAAATTGCAAATAGTACTAACTGTGCAGTCCCTATAAATTTAATATATACATACACAACAGAACTTTCATTCTGGTCCTCCTGCTGCAAGAAGCCATAAAGCTGGCATTTTATTTTTCAGTTCCTGAACTGGTATCCTCATTTCGCTGCTTACATCGTTCCATGCGTCCTCGCGTGTGTTTTTGTTGCGGTAGTCTGTGTTCTTTGAGTTACACAAGAGCTCTTTTGTTTTCTACAGTTCAGGTAGTGTAAGACCAATATCGTTGTCTACTCTTGACGCGAACAAATAGCTTAACTGCCATCTCGACTGCACCAATGGAGTTCACTATAATGTCAATGTCATTTCGCATCAGTGGACAGCATGTTCGACTGCAGTAACCACAAGCTGCAACATACACTAACGGGAAAAAAAACGCACCACCAAGAAGGAGTTGTGCGACATAAACAAAAGTTGGTAAGCGTGTTTCTACATCTGAAACATTATGTCCATTACAATTACGCGCCAATCGCGTAAGAGTGGCGCTAGTAGCGCCACTAAAAGGATGCATATCTGGTTTGCTGTAACGGTACACACTGTAACGGTGGTGAACGTTAGTTACCTTCGAGACTGGACGTGGTGAGTCGATGTTAGTCAAGAGTGCCTTTAAGGTGACAAAGACGGTATTGTCAGTACCTCATTGAACGAGGTCACGTAATAGCGGTACGAGAAGTTGGATGTTGCTTCTACGATACTGCGGAAAGGCTTGGCCGGAATGTTGCCACTGTCCATGACTGCTGGCAGTGGTGGTCACGGGAATGTACGGTCGCAAGCAGTCCGCGATTCGGACGGCTATGTGGCAGTAGCGAGAGGAAAGACAGTCGCGTTCCAATTATGGCTCTGGCGCAACGTACTATGTCTGCAGGAGCAATTCGAGCAGTAGTTGGCACCACAGTGTCACTAAGAACTGTTACAAACTGGACAGATCCGACCCGGACACCGTGTATCGTGCATTCCATTAACCCCAAACCACCGCCCGTTGCGACTTCAGAAGGTAGGAGAGCTCATAGGTAGGCAAGGTGGAGGTCTGTTGTGTTTTCTGGTGAAAGCTGGTTCTTCCTCGGTGTCAGTGATGGCCGTGTGTTAGTTAGGAGCAGGCCAGTTGAGGGCACCTGTCTGCGTGCTAGACACATTAGGAGTTATGGTCTGGGGTGCGATTTCGTATGAGAGCAGGAACATTCTTGAGGTTATCCCACGCACACTGACTGCAAATTTGGACGTCAATATTGTGATGCGACATGTTGTTCTGTCATTCACGTATAGTATTTCGGGGGTGTTTTCCAACAAGATAATGCTCTCTCACATACTGCTGTTGTAACCGAACATGCTCTGCAGAGTGTCGACACGTTTCCTTCCAATCCCATCTTGACCGGTTCACCGCTTGGTGCAACCAGTGGTTGCTCAAGGTCAATCCCTCCAAAACCCAGGCGATCATTGTAGGCAAAACCACCCCTTCCTTCCGCCTCCTTGATTTCTATCTCACCATCTATGGCCGTCCTATCGCCCTCACTCCCACCCTTAAGTACCTTGGCGTCACCCTCGACCGTCGCCTCTCCTGGACGCCCCATCTCCGGACAATCCAAGCCAAGGCATGCTCCCGCCTCAGTCTCCTCAAGCTCCTCTCCGGCCGTACGTGGGGTCTGGACCCCTCCACCATCCTCCACACCTATAAATCCCTCATCCGCCCTATCCTTTGTTATGCCCATCCGGCTTGGATCTCCGCCCCCCCTACCTTTTACAAATCCCTCCAAATCCTTGAACGCCATCCTCTCCGCCTCGCCTATCGCATCCGTCTCCCCACCCCCACGCGGATCCTCTACGATCTCATCCCCTTCCCCCACCTTCTCCTCTTCCTTGAAAGGATACGGATCCTGTACACCTCCCGCAAACTCGATCCTCCTCACCCGCTCGTCTCCCCGCTCCTCTCCCACCCCCGCCCGCTGCCGCGCCTGTATTACCACGTCCCACCCGGTCTCCATCTCTCCACCCTCCTTACCCTCTCCCGAGGTGGCTTCCGCCAGCTCCCCCTCCCTGATGATGTCCTCCTCCCTTCCATTTACCCATCAACTTTGATCCTCCCCCCCACACCCTGTTTCCTTTCCTTTAGGCACCCTCCCTCCCTTCTCTTTCCTTTTCCCCCCATCCCCCGTCCTCCACCCCTCTTCCCCCGGGCTTCCCCTCCCCCCTCCCCCCTCCCCCCTCCCCCACTCTCCCCTGCCCATGGCATCTCTGCTCTCTCCCTCTCCCACTCCCCCTCCTCCTCCTCCTCTCTTGGCAGGTCCCCAGACTCGCACACGCTCTGTGAACATTCGCGCGCCGGAGATCGTCGCCATCAGTGTCTCGTGTGTGTGCCTTCGTCTGTGTTTAGTGTTCTTTCGTCGTCACGCCTCCTCTGTTCACGTGTTCCGTCGCAGCCGTCCGTGTTTTGTGCGCCGTGTCAACTAGTGTCAGTGATGTTTTTTCGTCAGGCGTGAACGACTCTGTGTTTTTTTTTTTGTTTTTTGGTGTCTACGTTGTTATGCCCACCATTTTTGATTGCATTCTCTGTGTCCCCTCTATTTTATTGTAAATCTCAAGGCTGAAGAGCGGCGTACTCAGCTGCTGACAGTCCGCCTTATGTAAGGTGTTAAAAATTCCAATAAAGAAAAAAAACACGTTTACTTAACCTGCTGGATCACTAGATCTGTCTCCAATCAAACACATATGGCACAACAACTCCAGCGTCATCCACAAACATCATTTTTCGTCTCTGTTTTAACCGACGAATTGCTAAAGGCACGGAACTCCATCCCACAAACTGACATCCATCACTAGTATGGAACGATGAATGCACGTTTGCATGCTTGCTGTGAACATTCTGGCGGCTACAACTGTTTTTATTGTACCAGCATATCACATTTGCAATGCCTTATCTAGAGCTTACATTAAACTTTGATCTTGCAATGTTAATCACTTAAATGTGTTAGCTAGACAGATGTATTCCCGAAATTTCATTATCCTCCATTAATTATTTTTCGCTGTTGCAATTTTTTTCTGTCAGCGTAGCTTCCACTG
Organism: Schistocerca cancellata; assembly: GCF_023864275.1. NCBI lineage: Eukaryota > Metazoa > Arthropoda > Insecta > Orthoptera > Acrididae > Schistocerca > Schistocerca cancellata. Next base: position 103,009,853 of record NC_064626.1, read on the forward strand.
CGCGAGGCTGAATATTGCGAGGGCTGAAGCGGGCGGCTGCCGCTTACAATCGATGCCCATCTCCAGAAAAACGTCTTGCGGTTGATAATTAAGATTTTGGTCTTCCTGTGCCGAAGTCGCTGTGTTTCGTCCTCAAGACTTCAAAACTACATGCGCTGCAAACAAAAGAGTAGACGTGGCTGATAGTCGTGTTGTGCACGTTTTGTTTCGCTTTGCTCCATAGATTCTCGTCTACGTAATACAGTTCAGGTGTTGGATTTCGTTTGAATCTCTATACAGAGTCTTCTTAATTCATTGTCTGGAATTATCCCTTAGTCAAACAAGGAACACGAGCGATCTTTACTCTGAAAGAAAGTTTGTCGTATAATTCTATAAGTGTGAACTTTTTAATTTCACCGTCTAAAGTAGATTCATTGGTTCTGTCACGCCGTGAAGCATCTGAGTAGTCCAGTTGTAGGGCAACGTGGTTGACATGTTTTAAATATATGTTGTTCATGAGGTGACATTTTTTTCTGGCCGTCTGCATGGAGCACACTAATAAAATAACGTTATGGGCAGAACGCATGGGGCAGAACTCTGACTCGCGTGAATTACTCTATCTGTCCTCTATGTTGCTGTTACATTTGTAAGAGTGTGGCTGCGTGGCAAGTGATGAATTTGATCCAAGGGTATAATACTCATATGTTTAGAGGGGAACAGGCTCATTAAATTCTCTGCGGAATGAGATTTTAAGTGCATGTCTTTATTTTTGCCTCCCATAACGACTAGATGGTAACGGCCTTGCCGCAGTGGTAACACCGGTTCCCATCAGATCACCGGAGTTAAGCGCCGTCGGATTTGGCTAGCACTTTGATGGGTCCCCGTCCAGGTCTGCCGAGTGCTGTTGGCAAGCGGCGTGCACTCAGCCCTTGTGAAGCCAACTGAGGAGTTACTTGAGAAATAGTGGCACCAGTCACGAAAATTAACAACGACCAGGAGAGCATGGCTCTGAGCACTATGGGATTTAACTTCTAAGGTCATCAGTCCCCTAGAACTTAGAACTACTTAAACCTAAATAACCTAAGATCACACACATCCATGCCCGAGGCAGGATTCGAACTTGTGACAGTAGTTTTCGCGCGGTTCCAAACTGTAGCGCCTAGAACCGCTCGGCCACTAATCCAGGCTATCGAACAGAAACAGACTCTTCAGTGACACGCAGAAGCTCCCAAAAAGGTAGGATAATACGTATTTATGGTGCTCAAGGGACCGCACCCAACGCGTATGTTGTCCGTTGTGCAGTTTCTTAGGCGTCTGTCCTTCTCTGCTTGGTGTTTGTTTCAAAAGCCGCCGGCACACGGGACGAGGCAGTCGGGATACCTTACGTCACGAGGTACGGCGTCGCCGGCACGCGGCAAGAGCTGGCTGACAAGATTTTGCGCTCTTAGCGCTCTCCATCGGCGGTTGTCTGACTTCTTTGCTCGCAAACCATACAGCTTCTTCACAAAAGTGGATGCGCATAAAATCCTACCTTAGCTGTATTAAAGCAAACATTTCTTTTCCTAACCGCATGCTAGCCATGTTGTTTTCTCTGTGGGATACATAAATAAAAATTTTAATAGCCGTGAACGTGTAATAAGACAGAAATGGAAGATACATGTCTAGTCAGGAAAGACACCAGCTTATGAAAGTTCGCTAAATCAAACACTCTCACTTCTGACAGAGAGCACACTCATATTTACATAACATCAAATATTAGAGAAACTGTTTCTATTAATTTCATATTATTAAACTACCACAACCTCTTTTAAAGCACTAAAGTGCAAAAAAATTAGATGAAACTGGACGCGAACCCGTGTCCAACCCATTTTAACTTCTGTGATGCCATGCCTTAACCATGTACGCCAGTTTTTGCATTGTATTCTCCGTAATGTTATTGATTCTTAATTATATAATAAATAATAATTAGGACGACGTGTTTTCATGAATACGTATTTAAGGGTCGTTGCTTTAAAACGACTTACTCTCATTACACACAAGCTATAACGGGAAAGTAACTACATATGAAAATTCCTTAACCACCAATATGACTTTGCCATTCATTTTATGACCAGTGGCTATTCGTCTGGAGACTTTCAACGTGCTGGTACACACAGCATATATTCGTAGGGTGTAACGTATAACATAAAACCCGGTGACAAACTGCCTATTGGCTTCTGTCTCGGGTTCTTCGGCGGACGTTTATCTAATGATTTTACTGACGTTTCGCCAGCACTAGTGGCTGGCATTGTCAAAGCTTCAACGTCCATTGCCGGCAATCGCAGCTTTGACAATGCCAGCCACTCGTGCTGGCGAAACGTCGGTAAAATCATTAGATGAACGTCCGCCGAAGAACCCGAGACAGAAGCCAATGGGCAGTTCGTCATTAAGTGGCCACGAAAGCCTTAACAATTTTGTAAAGAACCCGGTGCTGAACACGACAACTACCGGTACAGTATGGCTTCTTGCTTTCTGCTTGTGACTTAGGGAGCGTTCTTGCTTCCTATTGGTTGTACTTTACGTGGCACGTCCCCGAAATATCGCGGAATTTATTTTGTGTCTCACGTGACGAAATGGCTTTGCAACGTGAAATGGCAGGAACTGACGTCACAAAACTCGTTGAGCGCCGCGTCAATGTTAGCTAACTCGTCCACTGCGCCTGCGGCATAAGGCTCTGGACTCACTCCAGACTGTCTTATTTCAGCTCACTCTGAATCTTGTGAGCTGTTGTGAGGCAACGAGCAATGGACGAGACTGATCAGTTACCTGACATCAGAGGTCGAGATCACGTTATCTTTGCTGCACTTTATCGATACCCTCGAGCAACAAGGTATCTTCATCTTGTGCGTATTGACAGTGGAAGACTCGAAGCGAGAGCATCGAGTTTTTAGGATACTGCAACGAAGGGGGTTAGTAGTGTACCTTCAATATCGATAGTTCGCAGTGTGATGAGCAAGAGGACAACGGTTTTGCGTCCGGCGTCACGCCGCCCTCCCCCGGACGATTTGACCTTACACTAGGGACATTGTGGGACTGCAACCCCTCTGAACGTGATCAGATCACTTTGGAGTGTAGTGTGTCAAATGGCGCCCAGGCGCTCAGTATAAATTACGTGGAAGGACTGGACCGGGGTTCAATAATCATTATCCACCATTGGTAAAACGTTTATTACAAATGATTATAAAGTGCAAACACCCAGGTCTACCTTCTGAATGTACACAACAATTATTATGGCTTAGCAGAATAGACTAAATCTAAAAAGAAAAAAGCTTTAACAATTTAAGGACACTCACGTGGTATGTAAATAAAACTTGAGCAAGAAATAAAGGAATTTACTCTAATTTTGAGTTTAACATTTAGAAAACAAAAGAAAAAATACTATCAATACCAACATGCGGAGTAATTATTTTGATATAAAGGAGCAGCTGGCATTATAGAATCTTACGAGGGTTGAATGGAAAGTAATGCCTCCGTTAATTGGGTTTGGATGGGAATATTTTAATAAATCAAATGTAGAAATAATCCTTCGAATGTGATATATTCACGTTTTCACATAATCACCAATGGGATACATTTCTGCCAACGATGAACAAGTTTTCTGAAGCCGTCACGGAAGAAGTCGACAATCTGTTTCCGCAACCACAGTCTCACAGTTCTCTCGTAATGGTGTACCCACGTTTCGTCTCCTGTCAGAACTGAATGGAGAAAGGCGTCACCTTCATTCTCGTAACGCGAGGGGAGTTCGTGGCAAATTTCAAGTCTGTGCGCTTTCATTTCAGGAGTCAGCATCCGGGGTACCCGTTTAGCACAGATTTGCCGACAGCCAAGCAAAGCAATAATGTGCCCTACACGTTCTTGTGAATTGCCGATTGTGCTTGCAATTTCTCTCTGACTGATACGACGACCGTCCTGAATCAATCTGTCATCATTTTGCTTGTGAAACTCGGTGGTTGCTGTCACAGGACGTCCAACTCTTTGTTTGTCACGCAGGTCAGATGCTCTCGCCTCAACATCTTCAAACTTACGCCCAACGATGCACAGTACTCACATCAACACAATCACCATAAACTACTTTCACACCTACTGCTGTCAAGAATTCAATGACTGGACGTTACTAAAATCGCATTGACCGACCATCTGCGCAGGGTTCCATACTTTACACTGTAACAGCACAACCGTTCAACGCTAAGGCTTCCCGCCAACTGGAGCTGTAGAGGAGAGGCTACGGAACAAGCCAGTACCTGCCGCATACCAATGCTGCCAACTGTTGAAGAGTTACGAAGGCGGAGGCATTACTTTTAGTGAATCCCCGTATATCAGATCTACAAGCGGGATGCCGACTAATATGAAACCAAGAGCATGATGGGCAAAGTGACCCCATTAACATATGCCGACTAATATGAAACCAAGAGCATGATGGGCAAAGTGACCCCATTAACATATTACCTCTTCTTCTAAAAGCCTCTTTAGTTGAAAAACTTGGTCAGAGACAGATAATAAAACCTTAAAAAAATTAACAAATTAAGAAATGACCAATCACGGCTCTTCAAAAATTTAAACCGCCAGCGCCAGGTAATAAAATTTAGAAATTTAACAACCTGAGCAAAGGCCGTCTACAGGCCTGTAAAACATTATCCCAGCAGAGTGAAATCTTAAACTCACATTAATTAAAACACGAAAGAGGATAATATCTCTTTTAAAAAATGGAAATAAATTAAAAATATTGCAGTTACTGCGGCAGAATCTCGTAACAAAATTGCATAACTTAATTCTCTGTAGCGTGAGGTGATGAACAGGCGGCAGGTTTGACGAAGGCGATGTCGGCAATCGATGCACACAGACGGCCAGTCCACAAAAGAACTATGGAGCCAACAGGCTGGTTGTAGTCTGCACGTGTCGCAACAGCAGTAGGTCTGGAACAAACTAAGGGAGCGTCTGAATTGTGGCACGATTAACCCCTTTCTTAATCTCCCGCAATCGGGTGTTCAGTCAGAAAAGGATTCCGTTTGCACAACCACCTTCGTAAAAGTCGACAGTTATCCACACAAGGAGTCACCAATCGTTTACACTATTTTCAATATTTTTACCCTTCCAGATTTACTGCTGAGCATAACAACGAACAATAGTAGAAAAAAATGGCTCTGAGCACTATGGGACTTAACATCTGAGGTCATCAGTCCCCTAGAACTTAGAACTACTTAGACCTAACTAACCTAAGGACATCACACATATCCATGCCCGAGGCAGGTTTCGAACCTGCGACCGTAGCGGTCACGCGGTTCCAAACTGAAGTGCCTAGAACCGCACGGCCACTAGCGGCCGGCGAACAATAGTAGAACCACATCTCAGACATTGCAGCCCCTTGATTCTGCCAGGCACCCAGATGCAAGATACCGGGACATGACACGATCCCAGACACCACCAATATCGCCTTCTCCTGACTTAGCCCCTCTAAAGTGCTTAACCAGCTAAAAGCTCACTGGGCCAACAAACAGCATGGTAATCCCATAATCCAAAGGTCACAGCACCTAATGAAGCAGAGTAGGCAAAACACCAGACTCTCTGTACATTAGTTCATGCAAACTAAGTGCCCAAATGAGAGAAAAACGAACGTACCAATAAAATAAATTTTGGCGCTTAAGGAACACGTATCGCTTACAATAATGCGCATTCGGGAAAAACGTCGTATAACCGCGTGTCAGTAGGCCTCGTACCAAACAATAACACTCAACGTGGCCAAACACGGGCCCCGCACAGTACATCACTCCCAGCCGAGCAGAGTCTGACCTGACGCCACGGAACACACTGCTGCCGACAGCTACCGCCGGGCCTCGCATGGCGGAACGGCCTCATCGCCTACTTGGAAGGCGGTCTCTGTGGCGAGAAATCGCTAGTCGTCTGGTGTACAGGGTGGAACCGTTTAAAACCATTTGACGAAATTTGAACGTGATTCAAAGCTGCAAACGGTGTTTATGCTTTTTCACGCCTCCTTTCTCACGCCATCCTGCAGAGTGATCACGGAAGGATGCAGTATGGACATAGGCGTGAAAAAATGGAAAAGGGTCCGTCTAAAACCACCTAGTTCAGAAACCTCCTAGGTGCCAACTATGGGTTTCGAGCACGTTGAAAACATTTACCGCGCGGGATTAGCCGAGCGGTCTAAAGTGCTACAGTCATGGACTGTGCGGCTGGTCCCGGCGGAGGTTCGAGTCCTCCATCGGGCATGAGTGTGCGTGTTTGTCCTTAGGATAATTTAGGTTAAGTAGTATGTATGCTTGGGGACTGATGACCTTATCAGTTAAGTCCCATAAGATTTCACACACATTTGAACATTTTTTTTGAAAACATAGCTGTCAGAGAGTTGGACACCCACCCAGTTGAACAGTGCCTCACGGCTGGTCTAACGCCAAAGGGCAGGCAACCCCTTAAGCAGTCGGCCGCGGGCCGTGCATCCGAACGTTGAGCGTGTCGAGCTTCTGACGTCTTGTTATAATTAAATTTCAGTTACTAATATAACTACGATCAAAAATTCAGTGGGTGGTATATAGCCTTCGAAAAGCATTGATCGATTTGGTGCAACGAATAACGCTATAGAATCTAAGGAAGTGTACGATGTGTTAGTGGTTCGAGTACAGTTTTTTTTTTCTAGCTTTGCCATTCTGATACATTCCTATTAGTTTAATGTAAGTATATACTATAATATTCGACACCCGCTAGGATAGCCGAGAGCGCTAACGCGCTGCTTCCTGGACTCGGGTAGGGGCGCTGGCCCCGGATCGAATCCGCCCAGCGGAGTAACGACGACGGCCGGTGTGACGGCCAGCCTGGATGTGGTTCTTAGGTGGTTTCCCACATCCTACTAGGTGAATACCAGGCTGGTCCCCAAGTCCCGCCACAGTTACACGACTCGCAGACATTTGAAACCCATTCACACTATTTCACGATTTATACTAGACGCAGACAGCTGGGGTACACTAATTCCGTCCTGGTGTGTTGGCAGAAGAGCCAACACCGTGTTGCTAGAGGAGACTGGCGTGAGGTCTGGAACAGTTAAAGGAGTTGAGTCTAATAAATAAAGTACGAAGCTCTTGGAATACTTAACTTTAATCCACAATTGGAGAACATCGGTCTGACGGTACAGGCATCCATAGATAAATATGAAATGATACTGGCGCCTTGCTAGGTCGTAGCAAATGATGTAGCTAAAGGCTATGCTAACTATCGTCTCGGCAAATGAGAGCGTATTTGTCAGTGTAGCATCGCTAGCAAAGTCGGCTGTACAACTGGGGCGAGTGCTTGGAAGTCTCTCTAGACCTGCCGTGTGGCAGCGCTCGGTCTGCAATCACTGACAGTGGCGACACGCGCGTCCGACGTATACTAAAGGACCGCGGCCGATTATAAGGCTACCACCTAGCAAGTGTGGTGTCTGGCGGTGACACCACATTCCTCCCCCGCAAATCGGCGAACGGTTGTGTTATAAGGCTTCCTCCTGCCGTGGGGAGGACCCCATGTTGACGTATGCGACGAGGTGGGGAGCCTAACAACAGGCGAGGCTGTGCCACCCGCACCCTGCCATTCGGTCCGAGGGGAGCTAGAAAACGCCTGAAAACCTAGTCCGGGGTGCTCGCCAACATGCGGTGTATGCGCCCGAAGATAGTCAGGAGGGGCCGAAGGGTCGACCTCCATCGAGTCCGAGCACCCGACGGGCGAAGACGACAGATGGTCCGGAGAGGGAAAGAGTTCCATGGCGGAGGGCAACTGGTCACGGTAAGCGATTGGCGGCGCGTGACCCAGGGAGGCGCCCGGCGGTTGCAGCGACGCGTCCACTGCGGGCGTCGCCGGCGGGAGAACAGGCAGCGGCGGCGGCGGCGGCGGCGGCGGCGGCGACGGCGCGTCGCCATGGGGCAAAATGGAAGGCAGCGTCGGTAACACCTGGGAATGAGGTGAGCCAATAGATGGGTCCCCAGGGCGCTGACCGGACGGCACCGTCGCTGAAAGCAGACGGGGAGCGGCAGATCCCGTGCGACGACAGAGGCGCAGCTGATTGAGATGCCGACGCACCTCGCCAGAGACCCCCAAAGCAGAAACATAGCGCGGCCGAGGCAGCGAAGAATGCGCCCTGCGAGCCAACGCCGTGAACCTCGAAAGTTGCGATAGTATACAACGTCGCCAGGAGCAAAAGCAGGTGTCTGCCGCTGCACAAGAACCTGATGCGGCGGATGTAGCAAAGACATCAAGGTGCGATGAGGGCGGCCGTGAAGCAACTCAGCCGGCGAGCGACCATCTCGAGGCTGAGAGCGATACGAGGACAAAAAGAGCAATAACGCGTCCTCCCGCGAACGCGACTCTTTCAACTTCAAAATCTGGAACTTGAAAGTCCAGACCAATCGTTCAGCGGCACCGTTTGACTGAGGCGAAAACGGCGCGGATGTCAGATGTTGAATACCATTGGCCTTACAGAATGACTGAAATTCTGCGGACATGAATTGTGGGCCATTGTCGGAAACAATAGTCTGTGGAAGACCTTCAATGCAAAAGATAGCGGATAACGCTTGGATAGTGGCAGAGGACGTTGTGGAAGACATCTTGACAACAAAAGGAAAATTACTGAATGAATCGACAACAACCAACCATCGAGCATTCCAGAATGGACCAGCAAAATCGATGTGTAAGCGTTGCCAAGGGGTAGTGGCTGGCGGCCATGCAAAGAACTTCCGCGGTGGTGCGGATTGTTGTTCGGCACACGCCATGCAAGAAGAGCAAATATTCGTAATCGCAGCATCGATTCCGAACCAAGTACAGTGCTGACGAGCAAGTTGTTTCGTTCTCACTATACCCCAATGTCCTTGGTGGAGAAGCTGTAAGACAGAGGACTGTAACGAACGTGGGACCACGACCCTGGACTGATCATTATCAGAACGCAACAGCAAAACACCACGTCGTACAAAAAGTCTCTCCTTGTGAGCAAAAAATCTGCAAACCAACGGATCCTCGATCCGTGACTTTGACAAGGGCCATTGCGTAGCAACAAAACGTAAAACGGTAGCAAGGACAGGGTCAGCAGCTGTGGCTGTAGCTACACGACGAAAATCAATCGGAAACGATTCGACCACGTCATCGGTTTCCGCACCAATGAACATGCAAGCAAGTTCGGAGGAATCGAATGCTCTATCCTCAGCAACAGGCAAACGGGACAACGCATCGGCGTTTCCGTGCTTAGCAGTGGACCGATACAAGATATCGTAGCGGTACTGCGAGAGGAAAATAGACCAGCGAATGAATTTCTGCGCTATACGTGGAGGTACAGGCTTGGTCGGATGAAAAAGCGAAGTCAAAGGTTTGTGGTCTGTGATGATGGTAAAGTGACGACTACACAAGAAATCATGAAACTTAGTAACACCAAATACGAGAGCCAAAGCTTCTTTCTCGATCTGAGAATAATTTCTTTGCGCAGACGAGAGCAATTTGGACGCAAAGGCAATAGGGCGATCGTGCGATCCATCTTTGTGCGCAAGCACAGCACCGATCCCGAAATCTGAGGCATCCACCATCAACAAAAGGGGTTTCTGGGGATCGAATGGCGTAAGGCAAGTATTGGAAAGCAACGCCGATTTCAACTGGCGAAAGGCGCATTCGCATTCCGTCGTCCAGACGAACGGAACACCTTTACGGCGTAAGCGATGAAGCGGAGCTGAAATGGAAGAGGCGTGCGGCACATATGTATGGTAATAAATAATTTTTCCCAGCACACTCTGTAGCTGCTTCAAATTCTGCAGCGAAGGCAAGTCTTGTATGGCACAGAGGTGCTCTGGACTGGGATGTATGCCTTGGGCATTGAGTACATGTCCCAGATATGGCAATTCACGAGCAAAAAACATACATTTGTCCTTCCGCAAGCGAAGACCATTTTGTCGCAAGACCTGACACAATGTTCTGAGATTGGCTAAGTGTTCTTCTTCCGTCTTTCCGGAGATCACAATATCGTCCAGATAGTTTGCTGCAGTAGGGACCGACGCACAAACAGTTTGTAGATATTGCTGAAACAATGCAGGGGCGGATGCACACCCGAATGGCAGTTTTTTGAATCAGTACAAACCAGATGCGTGTTAACCACCAATACGCGCTGGGATTCTTCGTCCACCGGTATTTGCAAGTACGCATCTGCTAGGTCCAACTTCGAAAAATATTTACCCGGGCACAGTTTGTCAAAAAGATCTTCCAGGCGGGGTAAAGGAAAACTTGCAGTCACTAGTTGTGGATTCACTGTTGCCTTGAAGTCCACACAAAGTCTCAACTTTCCGGAACGTTTTTGCAAAATGACTAAGGGTGAAGCCCAGAGAGAAGCCGGCACACGCTCAATTACACCTTGTGATTCCAAATTGTGTAATGTTCTCGCGACCTCATCACGCAATGCGCGAGGAACATTGCGCGCTCTGAAAAATTTCGGTTGCGCGTTTACTTTCAGTTCCAAATGTGCTTCATAGTTCTTAGCGCAACCAAGGCCCGGTGCAAAAATGTCTGCAAATTCTTCACATAGACGAGAAACACTGTCTGAAGGCACAGTCTGGTGCACTGATAGGACCTGATTTACGATAGACAAGTTAAACAACTGAAATAAATCTAAACCAAACAAGTTCACAGCAGAAGAAGAACGAAGTACGTAAAAAGACACAAGTTTTGTTTGTCACTTGTATGTTGCAAGAAGGCTGCACTGTCCTAACACAGAGATCTTGTGACCTGAATATGTAGTTAGGAGGTTTGCCCAGTTGTTTGTACGTGTCGTGATTGATTAGTGAAACTGCAGCTCCGGTATCGAGCTGGAATGGTATCACGTTGCCATTTATGACCAAATCTACAAAAAGTTTATTGCCCTGCCGATGACAAGAGCGACTGTCTTGTGCAACGTGAACAGACACTGGTACAGAATCACTTGCGACTTGACGGGATTTCCGTCGATGTCGACGCACACTATTTGTGGGATGAACACAGTCACTGTTAGAGAGAGTGGCACTGGGCGGAGTGGAATGAACTACATGAATGTCCATGGGCGAAGGTTCACGAGCCCGAGGATTCTTGGTTCGATTCCGGCGTGAAGCAAAGGGCCTGGAATGGTTGTGAGTGTCCGATCTGAGCTTTTTCTGGCAAACACTTTGAACATGTCCTTTTTTATTACAGAAAAAGCAAATAGCCTGGCGTGACGGACAATTGTCACGCGAATGTCTAGTAGCACACCGCGAGCATGATTTCACTGCATTTCCTTGCTTGCGCGGCACACGTGGCTGTGCGGACAGGCGCGAGGGCTGTTCACTGTTCCGTGCAGCTCGTCCGGCGGGCCGGTTAATGTGACACACATCTGGTGAAGTTTCAAATGATTCCTGAGCAAAGTCAAGTGTATCCTGCCTATCCAATATGTCCATCACTTGTTGAAGGGAGGGATTGACTAGTTTCAAAATCTGTTCCCATATACGAACATCAGAAACGTTCTGTGCAATTGCATCATGCACCATAGTATCGGAATAAGGGAGGCCACATTCACACTCAAAAGTACAATCCCTTGTAAGGCCTTGCAAAGTTGCAACCCACTCCCTAGTAGTCTGACCGGCCGTACGTTTTGTACGAAAGAAGGTATACCGCTTGGCAACTACATTAACTGATTCTTTGAAATAGGCATCTAATGCAGACAACATTTCTTCGTAGGACAGAGTTGCTACGTTGCGTCGGGGAAATAATTTCACTATCACTCGGTACGTCTGGACACCTACGCACGCCAATAAGTGAGGCTGCCGCTCGTTACCTTGAATTCTGTAGGCGGCGAGATGGAATCCAAATTGGCGGGACCAGTCCGTCCAGCCTTCCAGTGCCACATCAAAAGGACGAAAAGGTGGTGCAACAGCGTGTCGTGGCTGCGGTAGCGGTGGAGCGGCGGCTGCCGCATCGTTTTGCAGTGCACGTTGACCCTGGACGAGCTGTCCAAGGGCATCCAATAAGGCCTGCGTCTGCTGATTCTGCAAGCGATAAAATTCGGACAGTACATCTGGAGATTGTGGCGAAGCCATGACAAGTGAATTAGAGCAAACGCAAGACAAACGCTAAATCCTCACTGCCATGTGGTGTGTTGGCAGAAGAGCCAACACCGTGTTGCTAGAGGAGGCCGAAATGCACGCGTTTAAGCTCACGCAGACTGGCGTGAGGTCTGGAACAGTTAAAGGAGTTGAGTCTAATAAATAAAGTACGAAGCTCTTGGAATACTTAACTTTAATCCACAATTGGAGAACATCGGTCTGACGGTACAGGCATCCATAGATAAATATGAAATGATACTGGCGCCTTGCTAGGTCGTAGCAAATGACGTAGCTGAAGGCGAAGCTAACTATCGTCTCGGCAAATGAGAGCGTATTTGTCAGTGTAGCATCGCTAGCAAAGTCGGCTGTGCAACTGGGGCGAGTGCTAGGACGTCTCTCTAGACCTGCCGTGTGGCGGCGCTCGGTCTGCAATCACTGACAGTGGCCACACGCGGGTCCGACCTATACCAACGGACCGCGGCCGATTTAAAGGCTACCGCCTAGCAAGTGTGGTGTCTGGCGGTGACACCACACGTCCCGGGGGGTACAGGGTAGCGGCAGGAAGGGCATCCGACCACCCCCTCACTTAAGCATGCCAAATCCGTACTTAACCCTGCTGATCCTGCGCATGATGCGGAATAAAGGCAGTAGCAAAAGAAAGAAAGAAAGATACTATAACGTTCGTCGTTATGTAAATATAAGTGTACTTTTTTTGAGGAGTGAGTTTCTACAGACAGGTTGCACTACCTGCAGTAAGATATTTCGTCCTTTTCCTTTTAAATATTGTAATTCATATGCTGTAAGGATTCTGTAACTGAATAGATACACTGATCAAGTAAGAATGACCTTTGCATTTTACTAAAAAGTGAGAATGATGAAATAATTTTTATCTTATGTGGAAAAATATTTCAGATTTGTACCGCACTATCTGTAAAGGAACTTTTATAAGCTGATGTCTATAGTGACTGGACATGGTACTTTCCTTTTTTCCTTAAAAAGTTTCCATGGATATTGAAGTTATTTATGTATACGATAGATACAGCAACGCAACTACCATATGGAAAAGCGATGAAATGTGCATTTTAATAGATCTAAGGTAGGAATTTTACTGCCGTCCAGTTCGTAAGCAAACATAGCGTGTGCGAGCCAGACATAGTCGACAACTGCCGCTGGAGAGCGTTGCCATCGCATATACCAAGTCGTCGTGTGCGTGGCGTATGCACTGGCAGGATCGTTTCTGAGCGTTCAGCACCACCTTGAAATCGTCACGCTCAACGTCGACTTCGGAAAGTACGATCCGTGTGGCGACGGCTTATGGTGAGTTCAACGGTCCGCGGATTATCAACAGTGGCGAAGGTGTCAATAACGTCGTCCTGTTGCACATCGCACAGCAAAATGTCATTTTCGACCGCGAAATGTGTGAAATTCAACGTTAAAAAACGCGGAATACCATGTATTACTTTGATTCATTCAGGGATTTAAGACCGCCAAAGCATTTGGTTGTTACTTTACTGATAAGCAAAAGGTTTGTTCTGCAGTGGATGACCGCTACCTACGGATTATGGCTCGGAGGAACCCTGACAGCGACGCCACCCTGTTGAATAATGCTTTTCGAGCAGCCACAGGACGTCGTGTTACGACTCAAACTGTGGGCAGTAGGCTGGATGATACGCAACTTCACTCCCGACGTCCATGGCGAGGTCCATCTTTGCAACCACGACACCATGTAGCGCGGTACAGATGGGCCCAACAACATGCCGAATGGACCACTCAGGACTGGCATCAAGTTCTCTTCACCGATCAGTGTAGCATATGCCTTCAACCAGACAATCGTCGGAGACTCGTTTTCTTCAATTTTGGACTTGAATTCGTATCTCTGCAGTCATCTATATCTAATGTTTCTCCTGATAATTGCATAAAAGCACATCACTGCATCAGTTAAGGTTTAGATACAATATAGTACACTCTAGCTTTAAAAGAACGTTGGTCTACATTGAAAGTGAACTACATCCCTCCAGTAATCTAAGCAAGGGGAACTGGAGTAATGTGTGATCGGTCTGGAAACATGCAGTAGCATAGCTAATGTCATGGAGGCGAACAATAAACTGCATCAAGGAAGTGGGGAAGTTGTGGCAATACCTTCTGGCTCATACAACACTGGCGATTTAAAGTGTATATGAAAGATTTGCAAAAGGGCTTGAGCTACATGAACATGTAAATACATTTAAAATAGAAATAAAAACAGCGGAAGAGACAGTCTACTTCAGTCACAAAGGTTCAATAGGACCACTATTAGGTCAAGTGGTGGAGAATAATTCTGATACAATTTATGAGTTGAATCAGCAAGTCGATATATTGTCAGGCAGTACGATTTGTGTTCAGTACCATATCATGGTAAATTCGTAACTTAACGACGGCTTAATCCATACTAAATAAGGATTTTTTTTCACATAGTGAGTCAAGGTTATGAAAGTGGGAAAAATGTAAATGCTAGGGCCTCCCGGCAGGTAGGCCGTTAGCCTGGTGCAAATCTTTCGAGTTGGCGCCACTTCGGCGTCTTGCGTGTCGATGGGAACGAAATGGTGATGATTAGGGCAACACAACACCCAGTCTCTGAGCGGAGAAAATCTCCGACCCAGCCGGGAATCGAACCCAGGCCGTTAGATATGACATTTCGTCGTGCTGACCACTTAACTACCAGAGGCGGACATGAAATTGGGAAGGTTCCCAGTAATCCAACAGACCTTCCCATGACTGCTCAGACATTAGACCATCTCGAGCTGAATATTGTACATCAGAACCCGAATTTAGTCGATTTTCGTTATGACGAAATTAAAGTGCATCTTCATCTGTAGCAGCATCATAGGTATAATGAATAAATACAACGTAACCATCAGAAGACCACTTTGCAGCAGAAGCAGAAAGTGCTAATACACGATAATTACTCATAATTACGTTTGATTATAATTACGTTTGAAACCTCACAATGACGTCACTCGATATAACAACTACAGTTCAATATGATGAGTGTATCATTAGGAATATTTTTTCTACGAATCTGTTGCTTCAGGAACGTTCAATAATAATGACGAGGTAAGGATTCTTACTCATTATCAAGCAACAGCTTACTATATTTTGAAGGCATATTTACCCCCAAGAAGACTCCAGTACCAGCGTTGCCATCACACCTTACACATAATGCCTTGCTGTCTGAAGAAACAAGACAGAAACTTAATGGCGTCAAAATCGACCGCAGCAGAAATATTGGAATCACGTAGACCCTCAAAACATACCTCTCTACAACATCATCGGATGTGAATGCCTTACTAAACACTGTATTCTTCATAGATGAATCAAGTGTGTGTGTTGTTCTTCTTGTGGTCTCCATTCCGAAGACTGGTGTGATGCAGCACTACATGCTACTCTACCCCGTGTGAGCCTCATCATCTTTGAATAACTAATGTAACCTACATCTTTCTGAATCTGCGCAATGTATTCACCTCTTGGTCCACTGCCACATTTCCCTCCAGTACTAAATTGCTGATCACTTGATGTCTCAAACTGTGTCCTATCAACCGATACCTCCTTTTGGTCAAGTTTAGCCACATATTTTTTGTCTCCGCAATACTATTCAGTACTTCCTCGTTAGTTACGTGATCAACCCATCCAGCATTCTTCTGTAGCGCAACATTTAGGAAGCTTCTACTCTCCTTTTATCTAAACTGTTTATGGTCCATGTTTCACTTCCATACATGGCTACACTCCAGACAAATACCTTCAGGAGTGACTTCCTAACATTTTAATCTATATTCGATGTTACCAAATTTGTGTGCTTCAGAAATGCATCTCTTGCCATTGGCAGTGTACATTTTACATCCTCTCTACTTCGGCCATCATCAGTTATTTTGCTGCTCAAATAGCAAAACTCATCTACTACTTTACCTTAGTGGGTATATGCCACTCAAAATGTTAATGGGCTTCTCTGAAGATAATAAAAATTATCTTATGAAATTGAACAGGAGCTGTTTGTAGTTAGAAGGGCAGCTGATAATGACTCGTAGACTGTAGGAGGCGAAGAAGAGAAGCACAAAATTGTGCTGGGTATATTGGTGTGGAAAATAGTGCGTACATCCCTGTCATTAAGTTTCCATTCATGGGAGCTGTTTGAACATCTAATATTTCCTCAGACATCGAGCTAAGTGTGGACCACAGACATCTGTTCAACTAGCAACACCTCGCTTTATTATCTAGAGCTGCAAGCAAGCATAAAACGGATCTGGAGAAGAATTAAAGCTGTCTGATAATTGAAAATCAAGCATTCCTACAATTTACCTAAAGTCCCAGTTTTCTACACACGGTAACTTACATCTTGAACAGAACAAAATCATAAGTGGACTATTGCATGACGTATACACAAGGTAGAGAAGATGTCCTAGTTTCCATAAATTTATAAAAGTGTGTGTATTCAGAATCTCGAAAGACATGGACATCCATCTCTCAACCAGATGAAGAAGAGACAGGGACATCATGAGTTAACTAATGCTTCAGGAAACGTACAACTGCTATCGAACTGGTTCACCAATAAAAAAATCGGTTTAAAAAAACTTTGCGTTTATTGACTTCACATTTTGCGACATATTGTGCAGATCACGTACCATTTGCACGTTGTTCTTTCTTGGACATCTGTTTATGCACAATTATTAGTCCAACATCTGTGCTTATTACAGCACTTAGATCCAAGGCTAATAATTATAATCTCGAGCAAAACGAAACCAAATACTATCTATGTTTCTTGACACCATGCAGCGCGGAAGAGCTATGTCTTTCCTGCAGCACACAAGATTACGGACTGTTAGATACTGAGATTTTTGCTCACGTGCCAGTACGCAATGCGCCATGTGGGGTTCCCAACTTGTATCGTCCGCATATTTCTCCAAATATTTACAAATTATTTAAGTATCCAGAGTGAAATTACGTAATCTCTTGATAATTAAAATTTCTTTGATGTAACTACTATACATTTCTGTTGATATAATTTACATAGAAAAACAGCAAATCAATGAAGTACA
The DNA here is from genome assembly GCF_023864275.1 of Schistocerca cancellata. Taxonomy (NCBI): domain Eukaryota; kingdom Metazoa; phylum Arthropoda; class Insecta; order Orthoptera; family Acrididae; genus Schistocerca; species Schistocerca cancellata. The sequence continues at coordinate 103,027,002 of NC_064626.1, forward strand.
ATAATCATATACAATCAATAAATACAATAATTAGTATTTTAGATAAATAAAACTACATTGGACAAAACAAATATAAAGCTGCTTCAGATGTGTGTAAATTGGCACTGCAGTTCGCTACAATGAGCGAGATGGTGCTGTGATAAGACAATGGTCTTGTGTTAAGGACGTTTTCGCTAAACTGCTAAAGGTAAAAGAGAAGGTGATTGTTGTGAATAAAAAGGCAAATTGCATCGCTCATACTTGCCCACTATGAGACTGTGCTTTGTCTCTCATGATCTCGAAATAGATGGGATATTAACCACTAATATTTCTTCCTTTCCTTCTATGATACTTCCCAAAGCCCACAACTGGTTCTGACTCCTCAAACTCCTCTCTGGCTGGACATAGGGGGTGAACCCCTCTACCATCCTCCACACTTTCAAATCCTTAATCCATCCCATCCTCTGTTATGCCATTCCCGCCTAGATATCCGCCCCCCCCCCCCAAATTCTGTAAGTCCCTCCAGTTCCTCGAGCACCATCCCTCAGCCTCGCCTTCCATATATGCCTCCCGTCCCCCACGCAGATCCTCTACGACCTGATTCCTTTCCCCCATCTGCTCCTCTTCCTCGAACACATCCGCATCCTCTACAGCTCCCACCACCTTGATCCCCCTCATCCCCAGGTTGCCCCTCTCCTCTCAACTTCCGCACTCTGCCGCACCTTCACCATTGTGTCCCCCCTACCCTTCACCTCTACACCCTTCATCTCCTTTCCCAAGGTGGCTTCTGTTAACTCCCTCTCCGGGATGATGCCCTCTCTCCCTCCATTTATCCCTCCTATCAACTCTGATCCTCACCTACCCCTCCCTTCCTCTGTCCTTCCCCCCTCCCATCCTGTTTTTTGCCCACCTACCCTCTCTCTGCCTCCCTTCTCTCTCCTGAGTCCTTTTTGCTCTCCCCTCCACTGCCTTTCCCCCTCCTTTCACGTCCGCCCACCCCCCATTTTCTATGTCCCCTCCCTCCATCGGCTCCCCTTTCTTTTCTTTTCTTCTCCTCCCCCCCTTTTCCCCCTCATAGGTCTGTGTCCTTCCCCCCCGTCCATCTGCCGCCACATCAACTGTATAGTGCTGTTATGAGTGTTCAGAGTTGTGTGTCCCCTGTCAGTGTTGCGAACAGCCACCAGACTGTCACTGTGTTTTTTTAATTGTGTATGTCTCCTTCCTGTGTGTCTTCATCCGCTTCGTGAACGCCATGTTTGTATTTTAAGTTCCGCAACTTTCCTTCATTTTACTGTTATTAACAAAGTCACCATTTTATCGCCTTTTTTATATTGTTTGTTCTCTCGCCATTGTTTTGCTTAACTTTCTCTCGGCTGTAGAACAGCGTATTAAGCTACTGTCAGCCCACCCCTCCCCAGGTGGGGTGGCGGGGGGGGGGGGGGGGGAAATCGAAAATCAATAAAGAAAAAAACAATGATACTTCGTGACAGGCCGGCTGGAGTGGCCGTGCGGTTCTAGGCGCTTCAGTCCAGAACCGCGTGACTGCTACGGTCGCAGGTTCGAATCCAGCCTCGGGCATGGATGTATGTGATGTCCTTAGGTTAGTTACGGTTAAGTAGTTCTAAGTTCTAGGGGACTGATGACCTAAGATGTTAAGTCCCATAGTGCTCAGAGCCATTTGAACCATTTTTTGAACAGAAGACTTTACTCTAGATAACGATGAGGAGAATTGCTTTTACGGGAGATGCCGAGAATGGACACTGAGATGTCGATGGAGCGCTGCGCGTCATTTATCAAACTGCGCGACAGGTTCTGCAGCTGTGTGGATGGCAGCTGCAGCGTCTCCAATTTTTTTTGCAGTATATGATAATTATTTAGGTTCAAGTGTCTTCCATTTTGCGCCATAGGCAAAGACTACTGGGAGAGATCGGGCGAACTCGGAGGCCAGGAGATTTTACTGCATTTTCTGACTGACTGCTCTTAAGTGAACACCTCATTAACATGTGACAATCATATCGCGAAAACACTAATTTGCTTCGTCCTCCGAGCGATCGTGTCCTCGCCATGAATCACACATTCGTCCGAGACCGCTATCCACTCGCTACAAGAGTTGCGCGGCACGCGAGCCCAATTATGCTGCGTAATTACACCACTGATTAGTACGGAAATGTTCGGATGGATGTAGCTTCTGTGTTTAAAGATGTGGAATCTAATATTCTGTTACACGGTAATTGGTAATCGGAAGAAGAACCGTGTGCAGCGAGGAAACAACCGACTTTTCAGTCGATTTTACCCGATGTGAAGCAATCGACTGACCCAAGTCTCTGATACGGCAGTTATAAGAATATCTTCACTCATCCTCCGTGTTTGAACGATTTTATTTACGAAATATTTCAGCTTTTAGATTGTACATGAACCATGACTAGGACTAACATCTTTTTAAAGACTAATAATGTATCTTCTTCCAGGGAGAGGAGAGTGAACCGTGGATTTATTTTCAAAGAAAATTCTTAAGAATTTATTTTATTTACTAACGATTCATCAAAAACATTAACGCATTTTATCACACTATGTAAGCGTGGAAGTAGTTGCCAGGGAGTAACTGATGAAATCATAATCAAATTGCTTTTAACAAATAGGAATTTTATTCACTTTACTAGTGCCTAAAAGCATTTTTTTAAAAGAAACAGATTTTAAATTATAATCAGAAAGTACCCTCTAAATATCAAGTTACAATTTATTCAGAGACAGAAGGAAACAAGTTTTGACTGTATGAGCTTTCGGGCAGAGAACCTTGCCGCTCCCCTTTGAAACGGCCGTAGTTACGATCGCTCACAACAGCCTCTGAAAGACTATACTGGTCCAAATCTGCAACACACCAGATTACTTTAAACTAAAAGTTTTAACAATTTACACAAGCACACAAACTATGCACTCCCGTAGGAGGGATGGAAATGGTACAAAACCCTAAAAATTAAAATATTAACTTTGCCACCGAAGGTGCAACTTAATTTCTTAATTTTAACTTCTAAGAAAGTCTTACGGTGAAAGGGTGGCAACTTTGTATACTAAAATGATCATTTAAATAAAAGCCCATGAAATACAATCTTATATAAAATTCTACAGGGTTGGCCAAACAAGTTAAGATGCTCTACAGTACACAGATACCGCCTCTCAAGATGATAGGCAAGATCAAAACATATTTCAGGAACTAGGCCGTTACACTCCCAGCAATAACTTCGTTAACACACAAAATCCGACAAACATCACAGAGGCAGCTGCTAACGTACGGTAGATTGATAGGGAGATTAACGAACAACCCGAACCGCAGGTTGCTCTAACCCGCCCCTACTCCACAAGGGAAAAACGGACCACCCAATTTATAAACAACCACCTTCCCGCGGGTTGGCAAACGGAGAAGAATGGTGGGACGACCCCAAAGCAAAATGGCTGATGACCTCACCAAGAAAACAAGCAAAACATATCACCAATCACTTAACTTCTAATAAACTGCGATTTCTCGAGAAGACCTGGCGCAGCACCCCCAAATCGCTCTCCCGAACCGTCCGCTGCCAGCCGCTTCAACGGACGCAGGAAGGCGCGCAGATCCCCCGTCTTTCCGGGTCCGCACCAACCGACCGACAGTCCGCTGCTCCGTCCGCGACTGCTGCTCCATCGCGACTACACTGCTGGTGCGTCTCCCACTCACTTACAGACACACGGCGGCAGAAATACTGGCTCGGACCCAACCGTGCAGAGGAAACACGCCCACTGGCAAAACGACATCCCTGCACCAGGAAAGGACCGAGCCAAGCTCCACAAGATGGTAACTGAAGGGATCCAGAAGCACTCGGAGAACCAGTTACATCACGGCGTCGCAGCTCGCACCGGCCAGACCGATGTGGTGGGCTGACTCCTGTTACTCTCGTGTCGACCGCGAAGTCACTACCCCTCACTATACGCCGCGGCCCACTGGACTGACGTGGCGACCTCACATGCGCCGACGCTCAAGACGGACAAGTCATCTTGTGTCTCAGTGCGCGACCGACCAACCGATCGATCCAACCGCCAGTGACCGTTGCCTGAGCAAACTCGAGCAAACTGGCGGCCTAACGCGCAGACTCAGATGCAGGAACTCAGCCCCGACCGGGCGACCACTCGCCGACTTCTCTTACTGGCGGAGTGGAAAGACTCTCATTTTGCCGCCTTTAAAGGTTGACCCGAACGACACGCATACTAGCACTCCGACCGACAGACAGACACTAACTGCCTAACAAATGCGGACGAGAGACTGGCCCAGACTGACCACAGACTGATCCCTGGCGCGCTCATAGCGCCCCTTAAATGCACCAGAGGGAGAAACCAATGCTGCGATTGCCACAGCGGCGCCACCGCCAGAAACGGAGGGCGACTGCTTCACATTACGCGCTGCGGCGCGCTCTTCAAAACAGTAATTTTTACCACGGCTCAGAGAGGAAAAAGTATATTCCCAAAAATGAAGTATTTATTTACTTAAATATGAATTTTTCGTACTTTTGGCATTACGTGCGCAATTTTTGTTGGTTTTAGAAGGGTAATAACTTGTGTTACATTGTAACTTTATGTTTAAGTAAATGAGCAATTACTTTTTGTTTATATTTACTGAAGCTCTATCTCTCTGTTCAAACTGGTTTACAGCTGTCAGCAATCATTCTATTTTGGTAAATGTTGAGGTAGGATGTAAGATACAACTTTTTTAATTGTTTGGTGACTTACTCACTTGGTATTTGAGCATATACTGTCACTTGTAAGTTTTTTTGTGAGAATTAGTTGTCATCATTTGTCAATTTTCTTTAAATTTCTTTAACATAGTTTCATAACATGAATCAGTCTTGCAGGTACCGTATATCGCGATGAATTTATCTGAGGGCTATTTCTTATCCAGTCATATGATTTCTTCCATTCCCACGTCACTGTGCTTTTCGGTATTCTGGTATAGACGCAAAGTTCACTATCGAGAAAGTGCCCATTCATAAACGTCCACGAAAAACTGAACTAAAAGCAACTTATTAGCACTCAATAAAAATCATATATCGTAGCAGCAGTAACAGTGACGAAAGGGGATACTGGAGTCCAGTCAACAATAGTGATTTAACAATGGCAAACAATCGAATGTTTCCTCTCAGAACTGATTGCAACGGACTGCTTCGACTGTTTTCATCCGGTTATTCTCACAGACTGGTTTCACTCAAAACAACGAATGAATATTTCAACCGAAACGTAAAACTACAACCGAATCAGTCGCCTGTTTTCCGACAGCCGGTCAAAATATTATTTTCATTCGGTTATTCCCCTTACTAAACGTGCATGAGCCATGTAATGTGTGCACGTAATACTCGCCAATTTAACCCTTATTGTCTTCTCCTCCAGGCTAAATACTGTTTCTATTATAACTGCAAAAATGTACAGATCTTATGTTGTGCATTTTGTGAATACATTGACAGAGTTTCGCTTATAAGTGTATCCAGACTGTCACTGATCCAAGCCACATGACCTGTGACAGGTTCCTGGTCCGAATCCTAAAATCTACCTTACAAGGAACTCCTTCAATACGGGTCGCCAGTTCAGTCTTTGGTAAGGCTCAGTTGCAGGTGTTGAGTTAACAATTATAAGAGGGAAAATATTTCCTGCCAATGACTCACCAAGGTCATCAGAAGGGCGACAGAAAACAAGGGTCCGGAAGGTGCCGAGATGAATGAAAGTTGGATGGCATGCATCGACACAAGATGGACATCGTCGACATTCAAGAGATGTTCAAAACAAACTACTAAAATGCACCATGAAAATCAAATGGAAAATGGCGCTCCATAGTGATCGCAAAGTATAGCACCATCACGGTCAAAGGCGAACTCCTAGGGAATTACGTTCAAAGGTATCCACTCATATCCCTTGAGAATCATATTGGTGTAATGCAGGAATGAGAGCTGATGGAACGTGATGACACGCAACCGAAAGCGAAACAGTTTGTCTTGGAGCTTATAGTGAAACTGGCTAACCTTTAAGACGTAGCTGCAGATAACAATAATAATATGTTTTATAGGCACGGAAAAAATAAACAATCAGAGGCTAAATTTGTCCATTGGTTCCAGGTGGTATGAATTGAAATTTCATACACTTTTCAGGAGGGATAGGTTGCTCTAAAAAAAGTACCATTTTTGTATAATCAGATCAGGAATCAAGCTAAAGCAAGTTATTTTCACCAGCTACTAGCCAAAAGCAGTGTTCATAATACATATGCGCCCATTACCCACTCTTGCTTTCTGTGACGTAAATTTTCCCTATTGCCATCGCCAGTTTATGCATACGAGAAAGAATCGTAGAGGGCAGAGCACCTCCAACTTCTCGCAGCACAATAAATAACTTCCCAGCCAATTTACCATCCATATTAAGAATCGGCATGATTGTATACGAATGCGTTTAGGCATTGATGTTAGTTGATCTTGATACAACTCCCGCGGTACCTCTAATTTCCTGTTTTCCTTTCATTTCAAGTCCCGTTTGGTTGGAGTTGAAAACAAATTCGTTACTGAACGATGGGATAAGTTAGTTTACCCAGTCTACAAATTTTCAGGGCCGATTACTGTACATCGTCAAGTTAACGCTTTGTTTGAAATTTCGTTATCTTATGTCTTCCGAATCAGTAGCACACTTGGAAGTTATGCAGCCGCCCACTGCTTCCCTTGAAATCACTGTAATCTACGTCGCACGCTATTTGGTGTGCATGACGTAGTAGGTCACTATCATGCGCATCCTATAAATTGTATCGAGCATCCATGAAACGTGCAAACACCAGATTTTGTAAGAAGTGCGCTTCGCCCTCTTTTGAAAATCTGCATTTTTTAAATTCAGTACACAGTCTTATTGCTGCGGGCTCATTCGAAATATGTTCATAATTGTGTTTTTACTATTCTGTGCATGATTTTATGTTTAGTACCTGCTTTTAGGATAACGATTATCCTTTACCACGTATCACTTGAGACAGGATTTGTGGTTCCCTCTCGGATAAAGGTGATGAACTATATGGCTCGACACCTGTTTCAATATCACTTTCACCTGTTAAGCACGTATCGTCATCATTATACTCCTCACGTACACATCCGCACAGTCGAGCGTATACGACACCACATATTCCACTAATATTTCATCTGCTACTTCTTCGTCACTCTGCGAAATTGCTTGGCTTTCTCTCTTACTCTTCGGCAGCTGTTGTAGATATAATCCAATGTTTGCTTTGTTTATCGTTGCCATTGCTCTGCTTTGTGTCAACACTGCTAGCACTTCAAATGGTTCAAATGGCTCTGAGCATTATGGGACTTAACTGCTGAGGTCATCAGTCCCCTAGAACTTAGAACTACTTAAAACCTAACTAACCTAAGGATATTACACACATCCATGCCCGAGGCAGGATTCGAACCTGCGACCGCAGCGGTCGCGCGGTTCCAGACTGTAGTGCCTAGAACCGCTCGGCCACCACGGCCGGCTGCTAGCACTGAGGCACTGTTGTGATTTAGTCGTCGACTAAGCAGTTCAACTACGCTCCGTATTCTCACGCTATGCTCACCATTGGATACCTCCAGTCCTTCGCCCTGTTGGCCAATATTGTGGTTGTATGGCAGACAAAAAGTGGAGCGCCTAATGCAGTAAACATCATTGACCTTTTGTGACCTCGCATTCAAGAGGTAACTTGCTAGTGCTGTAACAAGGAGTATCGCAGAGTAATGGAGTTAGCTGAAATGCTTGAGAAATGTTTAACAGAGTGAGCAAAGAAGAAAAAAAGTTTCATGTGAATCAGTGCACAATAATGAAGTAAAACTTGAAGTTCACTAAAAAATGTCATTAATTTAGAAACAGTGTCAATATAATGCCGCTATAAAAAAATTTAAGATACATGTTTAAAACTTGTTTAACATTCCACCGTTTCATGTGTGGCACTAGTACATTCATCCACGTGTACTTGTGATAATAGAGTACCTATGTAAGGAAAGTAGATCTGCAGGTTAACTTCCACGATAGCTGTAGAATGTTGATTTATTCAGAACCATCTGGATGATAACAGTGTGAGGAAGTTGTTTTTCTTGTTGATTCGTATCCCATGGTAAACAGCAAAATTAATACTCTAATGAGAAGTTGATTCCACGAAATACACTACCGGAAAAAATATTACATTGGAAAGTTGACGTCAATTTTGATCCAATGACCGCATATGGCATATGGTGGGAAGCAGATGTACTAATAATGGTTTCAACGTCGTCCGCCAACAGATACCTACCAAGGCGCCATCTGTATCTACCCTTTAATAGGGAAGAAGGCTCAGTGAGGTGCAGATGTGTGAAGCAAGCAAGAAACCATGCCACGGAGACGCACTCATGCTTCCTAAAATCAACTAATGATGATGACAGAGTCCCATACTCCTTCACAGAGCGTAGGGGAGCGATGCGGAAGACCCACACCGCCGTACTAGGCAAGGTCCAAGTGGAGGTGGTTTGCCATTGCCCTCGTCAGACCGTAATGGGAATGATTGATGATGATGAAGATGACACAACAACACTCAGTCATCTCTGGGCAGATGAAAATCCCTGACCCCGCCGGGAATCGAACCCGGGACCCCCTGCTGGGAAAGCGAGAACACTACCGCGAAACCACGAGCTGCGGACAAATCTACTAAGCGAGTTTGAAAGGGTCGAATTTGAAAGGGTCGAATTCTGGCCTTCCGTGTGGCGGGATCGTCCTTTCGGAGAATTGCCACACAAACTGGACGTGCTGCGTCGATTGTATAACGACTCTGATGCCAGTGGTCACGTAAACATTCTCAGACGTGTAGACGAGGCTCTGGACGCCCTCGCAGTGTAGACGTCCCCCATGATCGTTGTATTGTAAGTGCAGCAGTGGCCGATCGTACTGCTGCCACAGCACAGACAACAGGGCTTGTGGGCCCATAAGTGTCGACACCAACTGTTGCGAACCAGTAATTAGCAATGGGATTATGGTCAAACACACCTATAGTCCGTCTTTCACTCACGCCATGGCATCGGCATGCACGGCTCGACTGTTGCCGCCAGAGGATCAGTTGGAAGATGGTATGGCGCGCCGTGGTCTCCAGCGATGCAGGTGACGGTCCTTTGCGCGTCGGACGTAAGCAAGGTGAACACTGCCTCGTAGAGTACATTCGTCCAAGGCACACTGTCCTCTCCCCTGGCCTCATGATCTTTGGTGCGACAAGCTGCAACTAACGTTAACCTTTAGTGTTCCTGGAGAGGACGCTAACCAGTAGAAGGTTGTTAAAAATGTGTGTGAATTCCTTGACTTACACACTACTTAAACTAACTTATGCTAAGAACAACACGCACACCCTTGCCCGAGGGAGGACTCGAACCTCCGGTGGGAAGAGCCGCGCAATCCGTGACATGGCGCCCCGAACCGCCCGGCCATTCTGAGTGACAGAGAATATTGTCAGACCAGTTCTTTTGCCTATCGTGTAACAGGAAGGTGATGTGTTGTTCCAAGAGCATAATGCTGGCCCACACATTGCCCATGAAACACAACGTCCTTTGCGAGACGTGCAGCAAATTCTCTGGCCGGCACGATCTCTGAACCTGTCTCCAGTCGAGCATGGGCCAAGAAGTGACTTGTGCAACCTGTCAACCGACAACTAACAATCTACGTGAAGAGGTCGACCAAGTACAGTATCATTGCAGTTTCAGCGCAGGTCGATACCCAGTACCTCAGAGCCACTTCACAGTCGATTTGTTCATGTAATCATTTCATTTACTCCATATGCACTGGTATAACAATAAACCTTGAGTGAACTGGAAACCTCTACAAGGGCGTACTAAATGACTTGCCGCAACACTGGTTTCCGTCCGATCACCGAAGTTAAGCGCCGTCTGGCTTGATTAGTACTTTGATGGGTCACCGCCAGGGTCTGCCGAGCGCTGTTGCCAAGTGGGCTGCACTCAGCTCTTTTAAGGCCAATTGAGGAGCTACTTGACTGAGAAGTGGAGGCACTGGTCATAAAAACACAACGGAAAGAAGAGCAGTGTGCTGACCACATGCCTCTCCGGCAACGCCTAACCGCTCAGGTTGACACGGCGGCCGGTCGATACTACTGTCCTTTGTGATCGATCTCTTCAGACGGTGTTTGTAGGTTCATAAGGGTGTAGTAATTTTTGCAATAGTGTAGTTCTCTTACTATGACTGAAGAAATTTAATTTACCTACTGAAATCTTGAGTTTAATTATTGTAATTGAAATGTTTATTAAAATATATGTCCGATTTGGACTGGCGACCACCCTATTATCAAACCACACATTTTTGGACTGGTTTGATTCAGAGATGAGTAAATAACCTTTAGTTCGCATTCCTAAGAAGCAACTAGCAACATGACTTAGGTCAAAATTTAGCAAAATGATTACGGAAGAGAGAGTGAGAGAACAAATAAGAACCACATGCAGTACTGCCTGACGTAATACCAGAGCCTGAATGTCTAAATTATTTTAAATCTTTATGGACAAATAAGAAAAAAACTGAAATAAAAATATGTGTGACGCTCTGAATCCCATCTCAGTAGAAGCAGGTGTTGAAAGATGTGATAAATGAGAACTCACCAGGAGCTCACGATATCCATGTGAATCTAATCAAATACGCATCACAGGTACAGAGACTTCTAAAATTTATGAATGTCCCTCCGCGTATCACGGCTATTAGCAAAAGGAAGAAACTATGCTAAATAGGTTAAGACAGTGCATGGGCCTGGTGTAACTTAGGCATGAGGAACTGAGACAGAATTCCATCTGAAGTAAGACATATTGGTGGCCAGCGAAACAGTATCGGTGCTGTAACTGCCGGCGGAAACAACCACCCGATGGCTTGGAGGCGCCAAGGTGATTGTAATCAGAAAAAGTAATACATCCGAACAAGCCAAAACGTTGTAGAAAAATACACTCCTGGAAATGGAATAAAGAACACATTGACACCGGTGTGTCAGACCCACCATACTTGCTCCGGACACTGCGAGAAGGCTGTACAAGCAATGATCACACGCACGGCACAGCGGACACACCAGGAACCGCGGTGTTGGCCGTCGAATGGCGCTCGCTGCGCAGCATTTGTGCACCGCCGCCGTCAGTGTCAGCCAGTTTGCCGTGGCATACGGAGCTCCATCGCAGTCTTTAACACTGGTAGCATGCCGCGACAGCGTGGACGTGAACCGTATGTGCAGTTGACGGACTTTGAGCGAGGGCGTATAGTGGGCATGCGGGAGGCCGGGTGGACGTACCGCCGAATTGCTCAACACGTGGGGCGTGAGGTCTCCACAGCACATCGATGTTGTCGCCAGTGGTCGGCGGAAGGTGCACGTGCCCGTCGACCTGGGACCGGACCGCAGCGACGCACGGATGCACGCCAAGACCGTAGGATCCTACGCAGTGCCGTAGGGGACCGCACCGCCACTTCCCAGCAAATTAGGGACACTGTTGCTCCTGGGGTATCGGCGAGGACCATTCGCAACCGTCTCCATGAAGCTGGGCTACGGTCCCGCACACCGTTAGGCCGTCTTCCGCTCACGCCCCAACATCGTGCAGCCCGCCTCCAGTGGTGTCGCGACAGGCGTGAATGGAGGGACGAATGGAGACGTGTCGTCTTCAGCGATGAGAGTCGCTTCTGCCTTGGTGCCAATGATGGTCGTATGCGTGTTTGGCGCCGTGCAGGTGAGCGCCACAATCAGGACTGCATACGACCGAGGCACACAGGGCCGACACCCGGCATCATGGTGTGGGGAGCGATCTCCTACACTGGCCGTACACCACTGCTGATCGTCGAGGGGACACTGAATAGTGCACGGTACATCCAAACCGTCATCGAACCCATCGTTCTACCATTCCTAGACCGGCAAGGGAACTTGCTGTTCCAACAGGACAATGCACGTCCGCATGTATCCCGTGCCACCCAACGTGCTCTAGAAGGTGTAAGTCAACTACCCTGGCCAGCAAGATCTCCGGATCTGTCCCCCATTGAGCATGTTTGGGACTGGATGAAGCGTCGTCTCACGCGGTCTGCACGTCCAGCACGAACGCTGGTCCAACTGAGGCGCCAGGTGGAAATGGCATGGCAAGCCGTTCCACAGGACTACATCCAGCATCTCTACGATCGTCTCCATGGGAGAATAGCAGCCTGCATTGCTGCGAAAGGTGGATATACACTGTACTAGTGCCGACATTGTGCATGCTCTGTTGCCTGTGTCTATGTGCCTGTGGTTCTGTCAGTGTGATCATGTGATGTATCTGACCCCAGGAATGTCTCAATAAAGTTTCCCCTTCCTGGGACAATGAATTCACGGTGTTCTTATTTCAATTTCCAGGAGTGTATAATCAGACGGAAACTCACTCAAGAGCCCTGCAAAATCAGTATGTAAACGGGAAGTGCAGGGAGCCCTTGGTACCCATTACCAGGAAGTAGTCGAAGAAACGGCAGTGAGTAGCAGTTGGGTGTGGTACCACAGCTGAGCCTCAAAGTCGCTATGGCGTGACCCTTTCAGTGTTGCTGCAGTACAATCCCAAAAAGTCTGTATTCATTTGAGAAAGCACAACTGAGCTTTAATAAGTATCCAGTAATAGTTATCGCCGTCCGGAGTAGCCGTGCGGTTCTAGACGCTACAGTCTGGAACCGAGTGCCTCGGGAATGGATGTGTTAGATGTTCATAGCTTAGTTAGGTTTAATTAGTTCTAAGTTCTAGGCGACTGATGACCTTCGAAGTTAAGTCGCATAGTGCTCAGAGCCATTTGAACCATAATAGTTATCGTACCGAATTTTCTGACTGTTAAAGAACAATAAGCACTAGATAATTTTTCTCTAATAGTGAGTAATGCTATATATGTTTTGTCAGAATATAAAGAGGAACAAGGGCTGTCTCGCACTTGTCTCCAGTCGTGATCAAGATATCTGATTGTGTATTATCGGAATGAGCGCAAGGAGGCCTCTAATCTCTGACAGAGCGGGGTAGAACTCAGGAACCGAAAGATGTAACTTGTAGAGTGGTAGGTTGTAGTCTCTGATATGCAAAAGCGTAAAGCCTCTGCAAGATACCTGTCCAAATAAGGTTAAGCTACCAGGACAATAAATTATTCTTCAATTGAATCCGTAAGTGTCTGCACTCTTATTGACTTCTGTGGTGTGCGTACTGTAGGACCTTCGGTACACACACCATCAGATTGTTTGAGTTGTCGCTCTAACGAAGTAGGCGAATGTCAGCAATATGTCTCGTGGTCTTATCGTGGCATGTTTATCTTCTGCCGTTAGGTCAGACGATAGAAATGCCACTTGCACGCTTAGAGTAGCAGATTGACGGTGACCAACTTTAAACAGAACTTGATTAATTTTCACACACATTTATTAAAATAATAAAAAGCACAGATATTACGTAACTTGATTCTGGATGCCGTTTACAATTGACAATCTGAAGTTCCTTTGGTCTTGGTACGTTAATCTTATTCTCACATATCTCTGATACTTGACAAAAGCGTCTATACATTTATCTTCATGGCTGTGTATAGGAATATGGTAATCTTATTAGGCGCAGAATGAAACTTGACTATAGACTGGTACAGACTAATGTAGACTGGTACAGACTAGTGCAGACTGACTAATCGGAGGTCTATACATTCGTTATAATACCTCGCGCGTTCAGATATCACTGCGCGAGTGTGATCCGCGAGGAGAAAAGGTTCTACGTTAGTAGCAATCTCATTGGCTGCGTTACATATTAATACGCGGATCGGCGGAAGTAGGATTTGGTCAACCTCTAAGACAGCGCCGTCTCTAAGACAGCGGAGACGGACGAGCGCTGCGCCTGCGCTGTTGTGCTTAGCGGGGCGCGCTCTAGTGGGAAAGTTGTGTACGCGCTGACTACGCGGAACTATGTACACAACAACTTCCTACAAATCACAACGTTTCCTCTCTTCCTGAATCACCTGTGCTAAGTATCCTTGGAGACTTTCTCTCTCTCACTCGGTTAAAGAAGGCTTAATAGGCATCAACTAACTATAAGATTACTGTCGTCAACACCCTGATCACACTACGCAGGACACATCTTCCTCTAAGCTGGTGATAGGATCTGTGCTGGGAAGCGACTGGAAATGTTCCAAAAAAGTGGAACATTTTGAGCATCCTTACTTAGATTCTGTGTACCAATGTGTGCATCTATTATTAATTCACAACTGAACAGCAACAAAGCTAGGTTAATCGTTTACTAAACCTGCTAGAGCTAGGTGAATGTGAGTGAGCAAACGTGATGGTGGAAGAATAATATCAGACAGTCAGTACGTTCTGTCTAAGTCGTCAGCGCAGCAATTAATAGTCCTTATAAAAATCCGTACTCCAATCCAGTAGCAAGCCACAGGTTCCACTGACGATGTGTCAGTGCTTGCAATGGCATTCTGACATCTCTATAGCTGGCGAGGTCAGGTGAGTCACTGGAAATGCCGACCACCATGAGCTGCTAGGCCTCGCATTCCCTTTGAATCGATAATGTTGATATTTCCTGTGGTGTAATTGATGACGTTATCTGGGCGAGACGCAAAAGAATGATACCCTATTATATCTACTGGCTTAGAAACACGATGTCACTATGTACAAACTATAGAGTAATACATCTGCAAGGTTCCTGTTATAAAATACACCGTCTGATAAAAAGAGTTAAGAACCCAGAAGACATGGTTGGATGTCAATGTAACTTGGTACACGTACGCACCATAAGCTATTATGTTAATGATTAGAGTTACACTTCTCTGTAACAGGTACAATGACCACCAGAGTACAATAGTGTTGTTTCTGTTCTGTGTTGTTACCAGGCCTGGTAGGGTATATAATTACAAGGGGTGTGAGCAGTGTCAGATGTTGAGCGATCTTTGTGAAGGACATGGCGAAACCACATGTGAAACAGTGTCGTCAATACCTGGCAGAGTTTGAGAGGTGCTTCAAGGTGGATCTCCATTTGGTCAGCTTGTCGAATCGTGCAATATCCATATTTTTGGGGCGTTTGGGTGTGACAGTGGCCCAGTTTTCGACTGAATGGAACGGGAAAGCAGGCGTACTCACTGATAATGTTCTGGTCGACCACGTCTGACCCCCACAAGGGATGATCCCTATGTTATGCACCAAGCGCATTGTGACCGCTTTAGTTCTGCACCTTATTATACCTCTTAAAAGAAAAAATAATGTTATGTTAGCTATTTATTTAGAGGAAACACTCTCCTAGTAAATTCGTTTGTCCTTTGATTTATCGTGATCCGTCACTGATCCTTAGTGGAGTTAGTTTTTACTTTTAGTTTTCAAAAGAAAAATACAAAAGAGATAAAATAAGCAAAATAATAAATTTCGTAGGTTGCCAATTACGTATTATATCTGGTTTTATCGAGCGCCAGGCTCCCTACAAATTACAGTAAATGCAATAGCGTAGTAGTACTCAGCTCTGAAATTATTACTATCACAGAAAATAGACAAGTTTTAATAAAATTATTTCACTGGATTACTTCAATTAATCTCACAGAATATTTTTACTTAATTTCTTCCGCTCCGGCTATCAGACATTGTGCTGTGAAAAAATATTTTTAAATGTACCGCGTAATGGCGGCTAATTGTTAACAGTCAGAGATTACTGTTACTCCCTCCGCAGCAGCTGGAAACATGCTAAATAATTTTCATTAAATATTCTTTTCATAAGATAAATGTGGCGTAGGTTCTTGAAATAACACACGGAGATCACTTTATACTAATATATTCGTACTAGGACACGGTTTACACCATTAAATATTTGCAATTACGTTACGACAGAAACAAATGCTAGCGCAGCACAATAGCTTGCGTACCTTAATCCAGCTAACACCAGAACGAACAGAACAAAACAGACTAGACAGAAGAATGAGCATTGCATTGTATTTTATACTTTTACAAAGATAATCACATTGTAATCTCATACAATAAAAATAATGTCTTTTCTGCATTTATCGATATATATATTGTATATTTTTACAGTTAAATCAATGATAAATCAATGTTTGCAATTAATTTTGAGTTTTATTTATGTTTCACCTCGATAAGGGTGAATATTGCAAAAAGGGACACTAGAACCTGCCACCCGAGAATAAGTAATGGGTTTCCTCTGCATTTTAAGTCATATCGCACCATTGGTCGGGGACTAGCAGTAGGCAGAGTACGGTTTTAGCGTGTCATGCGTAGACTGGCGCTACCACCACAACATAAACGGCTGTGTTCGGAGTGGTGCTGTGATGGGGGAAGCACGGGCTGCTGATGCGTTGCGTGACACTGTGTTCAGCGATGACTCGTGGGTCTGCACCAACCCGTATAACCATTGCCGACGAATACGACAGGGGCCTCAGGAGAGTGTTTTCTTCCAATATTTTAGAGAGGCATAGCAGTGTTGCTCCGGGTGTCATGGAGTGGTTGCCATAGCGTCAGCTCACGGCTGGTAGAGATTGAGGGTATTCTGACGGCACAATGGTATGTCAGGGACGTACCGTGGTACAATTTTCAACGGGACAATGCTCGTCCACGCCTACACGTCTCTTTGTGAACTGTATGCTTGATGCTGAGTTACTCCCACGGCCAGCAAGATCTCCAGATCTGGCGTTGATAGGAGATACGTGGGATCAGCTCCGACGTCATCCCTGCCTCAGTGCTAGTATCCAGGATATGAAGAACCGGTAGTAACAGTTGTGGGACAGTTTGCCTCAGGAAAGCATCCAAACGGTTTGTGACACCCCTCCAAATCGATTCAGTACATTTTTCCAGGTCAGAGGAGGCACAATTTCATATTGGTAAGTGGGCTCCTGATGACAAGCGTTTTGCAAATTTGATTCGATTTTGAAACCACAGAAATAACATCACTCAACCTCTCAACCCATATTCATTGTGTTTCCTCCTCCTCTTCTGGAGGCTTCGCTTTTTAGTCAGGGGGTGTGCATGTCAAAATAATTTGTATAAAATTAGTTCCTATTATTGATGCTGGAACTTCAGACATCCAACGTGGCTCCAGAAAGGGAAAATCGTCTACAGACTATTTTTACACGCACACAACGAACCTGAAAAAAGAGGCGTCGCTTTAACCACTTACTATGTGTTCATAGACTATACGAAAGAGTTTGACAGGCTAATATCAAATTTTGTTGTGGGAGGCCCTAGAAAGTATAGGAATCTCAGGACACTTAGTTTCAGCTGTTTGTAGTGTAACATGAAGATTCATCCTCTGTAACGTGGATCAACCTCAGCACATGTTAACAAAGGAATCAGACCATGGTGTCCGCTTGCACCCACACTCTTTAATGTTTGTATTGACGTGGTCATAAAAATTGGCTTCAGTCAGTGTCAGATTCTTTAACTAGTAACAGAGTAAATTTTACAACTATGCTGCTTTCTATTCACGTCATAATAGGCCATTCTGCAGCTGAAATACGGAGATCAGTAACGAATTTACCCAGGTTACAGTTATGTACTGTATGACAATTTCCACAACTAGAAGTAAAGTGTTAGTATTTAGACGATTATAACCGAATTACAAAAATTGTAATAAATGGTCAAATAAGCGAGCGGACAAGTGAATTTAAATACCAAATTAGACTATGTCGAAATGGATCTTCAAAGATTTCGTTTATAAGGTACAATGTGACGAACTTTAAAAAGTTACGTTCGAGGGGAACCGTACTAAAACTATACAAAGTTATAGCTCTACTGTTATTCTTGTACCAATGCGGAAAGTAGACTGTGGCTTCTGACTCACTAATACTGACTCGCACCTAGATCATACGAAGAATACTTACATTAGAATTGAATTGGGGGTCAGTTAAAAATGTTGTATAAAAGCAGAGAATAAAGTGGAAGGATCATGGACAACGTATGGATGAGAAAAGATCCGTTAAAATTGGTTTGCAATATAATCCCAGATGAAAACAAAATACTGGTCGCCAATTAAAACGATGGGGTTTGAATTCTGAGCCAGAACAGGGTAGAGTGTCTAATCCTTGACGTGGACAACAAATTAGTTACAACCGTCAGCAAAATGAACTAAGCTGGTTATAAAAACATTGTAGGCAATAGTATGTCTCCTCCATTGTGGAAACAGTTTGCCTGTAGATATTTTGTGTTTCAAAGTGATAATCCTTCTCTTCGTAAAGGAACATTGTAACTTGCCAAACTGGCCTACTCAAAGCTTGTACATGAATCCTGGCGAACACCGTTGAGATGAATATGACGGTTGTTAGCTCGAAAATTTGACTGCAACGATTCACGAAGTTCAGCAATTATGAAACAAATGTTGTCTATACTTGTTCAAAACTTTATGGAAAACACCCCGCTCCCATCTCCCCAGAGGAAGTTTTATCACAGTAGCAGCAGCAAAAGTAATATCGAAATTCTTCTAATTACTTACCTAACGCCTTTGGAACAGACTTTAAACGGCATAACGCACCTTCATTCTAAGCGAGGTTTTTCGTTACCTTCTTAAGATGGATGTCAGTAACATAAAACAGACTGGATAAACTCATCTCGAATAACATAAAAATACGACGAACATAATAATTGAAACCGGCAACTGATGCAAAAGAAATCCATCAGAATACTGTCCACGCAAAATTCGTAAAAACGAATGTAAATTTGGGAACTGTGAAGTGGCTGATTGCCAAGAAATGTGAAGGGCTAGACCAGAATCCTTCGCTTTACAGCTGCAGTCCGCAGTTAAAATGATGAAGGGCCGACAGGCACAGCAAGAGCGATATCGGTAAGTGCAGGCACAGCCCAGTAATATAACGGGCACCACTCGTTGGCTCCTTAATGAAGACACAGAATAAAAGAACAGTCTAAGAGCAGTGTATATCTACAGCTAGACATTCTATTTCCTGTCCCACTCGCCAACGTATGCAGTGAAAAATAATTGTCCGTCTGCCTTTCACGACACCCAGTCTCTCTTACCTTGTTCTTGCTGACCTTACGCAATATCGATGTTGGCTTTATTATTATACTTCTGCAGTCTTTCGTAAACGCGCTCCTCTATACTTCTACAATTGTGTTTTATGAAAAAAATTATCTTCCGCCCTCCAAGAACTCTCATTTACGGTCACGGTGCTTTTCCGTAACACTGTCATACTGATCGAATTGAGCACTAACAAATCTAGGAGCAAGTCTTTGAACTGCTTCGACATCTTTTAATCCGATCTGGCGTGTATCCCAAACACTCGAGCAGGAGAAATATTCTGCTTACGGCCTCCTTTGTGAGTACACTACGTTTTCCCAGAATTCTCCTAAATAGGTGGGTAGAATACACGCAATGGAAGTATCTTAGACATTGTACAGGGCGAACCTTATCGACAGCGTCAGGATAAAGACGGCGGGACTTGTGATTATGATGTCACTATAGCAACTATGGTTACGAAAATTAATAAATCAGTCAAAAGGATAGAAGTGTGTTTCTGTTAGAAAGACCAGACAAGCAGATGTTAGCATCTCACTTAGTGAACTGATATCACTTAGTCCTGTAGGAATGACGTAGAAAAATTACAGGCAAAGCAGATTGTAAATCGTAGTCTGGAGAACTTCATTCCTAGTAAGTGGATTAAGGACGGAAAAGACCCACCATGGTTTAACAACGAAATTCAGAAAATTATGAGGAAGTAGAGGCTCAGAGGCTGTTGCACTTACGGTCCAAAAGAGAACGTGTAAATCACGACAGGCAAAAGTTTGTACACATAGTGCATCTGTAAAAAGATCGACGCGCGAAGCATACAATAACTACCAGCATCATACCTTAGCAAAAGATCTAACTGAGAAACCGCGAGAATTTGAAAATTCTTGTCCTACGTAAAATCGCTAGGAGGCTCTAAGACTTCCATCCAGTCACTGGTTGACCAGTCTGGAGTGGCAGATGAAGATAGCAAAACGAAAGCCGAAGTTTTAAATTTCGCGTTTAAGAAATCGTTCATGTAGGAGAATGGTACAAACATACCATCGTTTGACCATCGAACGGACTCCCGTGTAGACGACATAGTAATAAGCATCCCCTGCCTCGAGAAACAACTGAAAGAGTTGAAAACAAGTTAGTCGGCAGTTCCGGATGGAATCCTAGTTCGGCTTTACAAAGAGAATTCTACGGCACTGTGGCCTCTTACTTAGCTTGTGTTTATCGCTTATTTGTCACTCAAAGCGAAGTCCCAAGCGACTGGAAAAAAGCGCAGGTGACTCCTGTATATAAAAAGAGTAAAAGAACGGACTCACAAAATTACAAACCAGAAGGCCTAACATCGGTTAGTTGCAGAATCCTTGAACACATTCTCAGTCCGAAAATAATAAATTTCCTGCAGACCGAATAGCTTATGTCAATAAATCACAATGGTGCTAGAAAGCATCGCTCGTGTGAAACTCAGATTGCCTTTTTCTCACATGACATACCGCAAACTATGGATGAAGGGCACCAGACAGGTTCCGTATCTCTAGATTCCCGGAAAGCATCTGAAACGGTGCCCAGTTGCAGACTGTTAACAAACGCACGAGAATAAGGAATCGTTTGCCAGATATGTGAGAGGCTAGAAGACTTCTTAAGGGGCTCCGGAAAGGCTCAAAATCATGAAAAGTTCAATTTTTACTTTTTTGCGTTTTCTGAATCTGCAGACTATTACCTTTTAATAGATATATAATTTATTCAATTCCGAAGACTACAAATATTTTTAAATTTTTTTTGAAATGTGTTCTACATGGGCGTGACCCACTGTGGCGCTGTTAAACTGCTGTCAAATGGTGTTATTATTAACGTCCGTGTTCATCAGGTACATTTTAGTGATGTGAGATAAAGTATGTGTTGTGTCTAACCTGTGATGGTTCAATATATATCGCTGGTGTGATTGTCGAATGTTTGATGTTTATTTACTCTGTCGTTATCTCGAAAATATTCGTAATTAATTCTGTTTCTTGAGTCTCTGTTTTGTTGAAGTATAATAATGAGTAAAAGTAAAGTTATTAGAAATCCTCTGAAGGCTTTTAAGAAAAGGAGAAAAGTTGGAAAGCCAAAGGTATGTGTTATTACTGTAAATAATAACATTTTAACATGGTACGAGCGATGCTTGCTTTAGACAACGAACGCCTTCGGGCTGCAGACAGGGCTGTAAAGAGTCTAGAAATACAAGCAAGAGTAAACAGGAGGAGGAACAAGAGGAAGCTGGAGGAGGAGTTTGCAGAGGATGAAGGTAATCCATCCTATGGACCTGGAATGCACTAAAAAGTTAATCCAATCTTTGTCGCTCGATTCCCAAAACTTTTATTTTCTCATACTAATTACATGTTTTCTAAGGATCTTCCAAACATATTTGTTTCAAACTTTCAGTAAATGTTACACAGCACCTTCTGCATAATTTAACACAGCCTTTTTCCAAAAAACTGTATATTTTTGAATATATAAATAAAAAATTGCAAAAAAATGTTGTGAATTTTCATTACAATTGAAAAAAAATCATCTTTAATAACTGAACTAAAATTTTGTAAAATCCCTGTGTTAAGTTGTAGCCCATATTCCAATAAATAATCTGTAAAAAGTACAACTTCCTACCTCAAATACTTTGTGAGGAAAGATGTAATTTATAAGCGTTATTTTAACATTGCAAGTATAGGGCGTTCCGGAGCCCCTTAAGTATCAGAACCCAGTATGTTATTATCGAGGCGAGTGTTAGTCAGAGACAAGGGTATCATCAGGAGTGCCCCAGGGATGTGTGATAGGAGCGCCCTTTTCTCTATGTGCATAAATATTAGGACAGACACAGTGGGCAGCAATCTGCTGATGATGTTGCGGTGTACGGGAAGTTGTCGCTGAGTGACTGTAGGAGCGGACGAGATGACCTAGACAACATTACTAGTTTGAGTGGTGAATGGTAGGTCTACAAAAATGTAAGTTAATGCAGATGAATATGAAAAACAAACCTGTAATGTTTGAATACAGCATTAGCTGTCTGACACAGTCGAGTCGATTAAATATCCACCTGTAATGTTGCAAAGCGATGTGAAATGGAACAAGTACATGAGAATTGTAATACCGAAGACGAATGGTCGAGTTCGGTTTGTTGGGAGAATTTGGTAAACTATGGTTCACGTGCAAGGGGGACTGCTTGACTGTTTGGGATCCGTATCAGGTCGGATTAAAGGAAGACGTCGAAGCAATTCAGAGGCGGGCTGCTAGATTTGTTGCCGGTAGGTTCGAATAACACGTATTACTATGATACTTCGGGAACTCAAATGGTAATCCCTGGAAATTCTTTAAATAAAAGTTTTATAAATAAAACAATCATTACTAACATTCTACATTTTTATTCTTCATGTCAACATATTTGCAGTCCTCTGCCACTAGAGGGCTCCGAATTGTGGCGTGTAACATGGCTGTGTGTAGTGTATGTCGGTGAGTGAGAAACACCATGTTGTAACAGGGATTCGAATTCGAAGAGTTCATCCACATTTAGAGCCACCTTTTTTCAACATGACAATGCCAAGCCACGCAGGGGCGCTACGACGCTGTGACAGCTGCAAGAAACCGAAGCCTTGGGTTCACTGTCATAAATTATCCCGCATACTGTCCCGACTTGGCACCATCCGATTTTCATCTGTTTTCAGAACTTACCTTCGAGGCTTTCAGTTTGCTAATGATGAAGCGGTACAAGTAGAGGTGAGGTTGTAGCTCTGTCAACAAAGTCAATCTGCGGTGACGGTATCAATAAATTGGTCTCTCGTTCGGAGAAATGTGTTCGTCGCCAGGGAGACTATGTTGAGAAACAAATATGTAAACACGAAGAAAGAAATATGTAGATTGTTAGTAACGTTTGTTTTGTTAAAAAGCTTTAAGTGTTTTCACATAAAAGCTTCGGAGGCATTACTTTTCAGCACACTATCGTAGTTGGCTTTTTACTTGGTCAACAACCCGGCTACACAAAAATGTCGTGTGTTATATGTGAGTGGAACAGCTGAATCAGATATAAACTTTGGAAGATAACTAACTGGCCCGAAAGCAAAACCCTCCAACCCGGTTCACATGATATAATAAATGAACAAATTGCTTCCCCCATACGAGATATTAGTGCCTCTTATTCACATGAGCTTGGGTTAATGATACAGAACACTACAGCACTTCCTAAAGTTGGTGACAGCTTGCTGTACTGGTAGCCAAATTCTGAAAAAAGTATCTTACGAGAAACTAAAATAAGCATTCTTTGTGGGCCATTGATCAGAAACTTAATAAATGACAATTTGTTAGAAAGTACAATGAATGCATTGGAAAAAAGGGCTTGGATTTCGTTCGAAGAAATAGTGTCAACTTTCTGAGCAACAACAAACCTCCAAATTATGAAACCACGGTTAAAACAATGTTCCAGAGTTTCGTGAAATTATGATGAACTGAGTGTAAAACTTCATTTTCTCCATTCACATATTTATTTTTACGTTATGTAGTTTGCCGGCCGAAGTGGCCGTGCGGTTAAAGGCGCTGCAGTCTGGAACCGCAAGACCGCTACGGTCGCAGGTTCGAATCCTGCCTCGGGCATGGATGTTTGTGGTGTCCATAGGTTAGTTAGGTTTAACTAGTTCTAAGTTCTAGGGGACTAATGACCTCAGATGTTGAGTCCCATAGTGCACAGAGCCATTTGAACCATTTTTTTATGAAGTTTTGTGGTATCACTGAAGAAGAAGGAGAAAGATTTCACCAAAACATAAAGGACGTGGAAAAGAGATACCAAGGCAGGTGGAATGTAGATACGACGGTTGAGTACAGTTTTGGGCTGCTAAAGAGAGGTTGTACTGATGAACGGAGACAATCAAGGAAGAGAAGTTTCGTCCCATGTCAGAAAGAACTTGATGCAGTGGAATGAGCAAAGGGAAATTAAATTGTCATACGAACATATACCACTGTCTACACTAATGCAATGTGCAGTGGTTCTGTATGAGGTTACAAAATAATTTACTTTAGTGCAATTAAAATAATTTCCTGTAAGAAAAAAAGTTATTTAAAATGAAACTTCAGATGTGATTTGTACAAAAATCAGAAGGAAAAATACTTTAAATATTTTCTTACAGTAATAAAACATCGTTCCAAAAGTTTTAAAATGCAGCCTACTGTAATTAATTATAACCAAAGTTCGACGACAGTCTGCCACCAGCCTGATGCGTTTCATCATATTACATCATCATCATCATCATTTAAGACTGATTATGCCTTTCAGCGTTCAGTCTGGAGCATAGCCCACCTTATACAGTTCCTCCATGATCCTCTATTCAATGCTAACATTGGTGCCTCTTCTGATGTTAAACCTATTACTTCAAAATCATTCGTAACCGAATCCAGGTACCTTCTCCTCGGTCTGCCCCGGCTCCTCCTACCCTCTACTGCTGAATCCATGAGTCTCTTGGGTAACCTTGCTTCTCCCATGCGTGTAACATGGCCCCACCATCTAAGCCTGTTCGCCCTGACTGCTACATCTATAGAGTTCATTCCCAGTTTTTCTTTGATTTCCTCATTGTGGACACCCTCCTGCCATTGTTCCCATCTACTAGTACCTGCAATGATCCTAGCTACTTTCATATCCGTAACCTCAACCTTGTTGATAAGGTAACCTGAATCCACCCAGCTTTCGCTCCCATACAACAAAGTTGGTCGAAAGATTGAACGGTGCACAGATAACTTAGTCTTGGTACTGACTTCCTTCTTGCAGAAGAGAGTATATCGTAGCTGAGCGCTCACTGCATTAGCTTTGCTACACTTCGCTTCCAGTTCTTTCACTATGTTGCCATCCTGTGAGAATATGCATCCTAAGTACTTGAAACCGTCCACCTGTTCTAACTTTGTTCCTCCTATTCGGCACTCAATCCGTTTATATTTCTTTCCCACTGACATTACTTTCGTTTTGGAGATGCTAATCTTCATACCATAGTCCTTACATTTCTGATATAGCTCTGAAATATTACTTTGCAAACTTTCAGCTACGATCTACTCTCTTCTGCAAGAAGGAAGTCAGTACCAAGACTAAGTGATCTGTGCACCGTTCAATCATATTACAACCTGGGGGAAATTTGTGCAGCTGATGTTGCAATTAGATAAATCATACTGCGGCAATCGCCAAACAAAATAAAAAATTCAAGTCTCCTACTGTTAATTAAAAAGGGGGAAGTGAAGGGAAATACGGAAAGTGGTTCTTTGACAAGTCAGCTTGTGTTTCTTTGTTTGTATTTCAGCAACCCGCATTTACATTAATTTGGGGCCACCACTCTCTTCCACTCTGTATGCTGGTGTGACTTAAGAACTTTATTTTTGTTATATAGATACAAATGTCAAAATGCAGAACCAGCTCACAGTTTATTCACTTTGAAGATCAAAATGCTGTTACAAAGGTCTGTATCTTAAATCCCTTTCACTCTAGTGAAGCTACAAATACTCACCCGCGTGTGTCACAAACACTTCTCTGTTCATCCTATTGACGGCTCACCTGTAATTCATTTACACTTATTTCATGACTTTCACAATATGTAGTATTCATTCCTTAATACACTGATCAACAGTTACATAGGAAAATAATGTATATACCATTAGTAACATCGCTTCACAGCTAGATTACACACTACAGTAACATATAGGACATGACACATAATAAAGCTTTAGCTTTTTGATGTTTTAGCATTCAGGAAAGATAATCGTAATCTTTAAGTAAAGCGAATTACTTTCACAGATAAAAATTTTAGCCTAGATTGTAAAAAATAAGAAATGTGGAATAAGCTAGAAATTTAATCAATTTTGATGTAATTTTTAGTTAATCACATCATTTACATCCCACCAAATTCAGAACGTCTCCCCACACTACTTCAGTGCCTTATTCAACAGCCTCTTGATTGACAGTCTAGCCTTACATATAAAAATAACACGAAACTAAAAAAAAAAAAAAAAAAAAAAAAAAAAACCAGAGAATCAGTAGAATACATTTTGTCGGCATATGATCTAATCAGTCAATCTCATTTCTTTGTTTAATTAGTATTTATTGAAAAATGTAATAACAGAGACAATACAACCCTATAAGCTCTGTGCTGCAGTTCCCCAGTAAAACACTTCGTAATTTTACTTTAGATGTGTGTTCATCGCATGGTAACACGTTTTAGTTTGGCACACGCATGTCACGTAACTCACAGACACACGGTGTATGTATGTGAGGCAGATCAGTTCGTACGCTCATCGTTCTCCGCTGACAGCTGCTTCCATTGCCTCGGGAGATTTCTGTCGAAAAGTTCATTACCTCTTGAGCATTTCTCTCTCACACGTAAGTTCGTAAAGCCCGATAACTTGTTACTGTCTCGCATCATGATTGAAGCACGATGTAACACTCAATTATGCGCCATTCCCTTAATGTTTTGCTGAAGCTAGGCGTCTCTCCACAGAGCGGAAGTTTGCACTTCATGACCCTACTAGGCCGGATGCTGACATCAGTGGATACGGAGTTGCTTCTCGAACCTCATTGTCAGTAGTCAGATGCTAGATTCGCTCTTGTGGAGCGTAGGAAGAAGTTGATAGTCTTACCTTACACAGTATTCCATCCACAGCTTATTGCAAAATTTAGGATTTCTTTGACCATTTCAGTTGTTGTCGAGAATAGGTGCTTCCCATACTGAGAAGAAAAAGGATGTTAAATTCGCTGACAGATTAAAACTGTTTGCCTGACCGAGACTCAAACTCGGGACCTTTGCCTTTCGCTGTCTTAATAGGTTTACTTCCGCCAGTACCTCATCCCCTACCTTCCATATTTCACAGAAGTTCTCTTACAAAACTCACAGGGCTAGCACCTCTGGAAGAAGGATGTTGCGGAGACATGGTTTAGCCACAGCCTGGAGGATGTTTCCAGAATGATATTTCCACTGTGCACGGAGTGTGCGTTGATGTGAAACTTCCTGGTAGATTAAAAATGGAGGCAGACCGAGACACTAACTGGAGTTCGAATCTCTGTGCAGCACACAGTTCTAATCTGCCAGGAAGTTTCAAGGCCTCACCGTTTCTGCCCCCTTTTATCTTTTTCTTAATTTCCTTTAATTCACCATTGACATACCCGTGCTCCACAGTGCCCTTACGCAGCATCGGGAGATTGGTGAGTAAAGAGTCAATGACTGCCTCCTTGAAAGGTCCACTCACTAGGTGATTTGCTATCGTCTTCCCCAAATACACTACTAAGGTTCCCAGCAGCAACATTACCTTCTCGGCGTATATGACGCTCTCTAAATTGGAAGGCAACTACACAAATTGCTGATCCGGCGAAATCCCCTGTCCGTTTTGGTCTTCTCAGCACCCAGCTCTGGGATTTGTCATCGGTTCCTGGGATGAACAGCCGCGCTGCGGGTCTATACAGAATTTCTCCAGAGCAAACAATAAGCCAACGCTCCCAGCTCATAAACTTAATATTTAGTTTCTAAGCTTAACAAACAGCTAGTGGTATACCCTACAGGTCTTCTATCTGACCGGTGTTCTAGCAAAATAACAGTCAGGAGTCATCAATACGGGGGCTGTTGCTAATACCACCTTATGACTCTCGAAGATGTCTTGTTGGGAAAGACCCCATTCAAATTTTCTTCCTTTCTTTCTTAATTCATTCAACGGACCTACTATTTGGGTGAAGTTAGGTATGAACTTTGGAAAAAGTTAATGATGCCGATGAACCTTTCGACAGCTTTGCTAGTCTTAGGTGGCAGACAACTGTGAATAGCAACAGTGCTGTTTTGATCAGAAGTAATACCCTGGGAAGAAAACATGTGTTCCAAACACGAAATCTGTGATTGAACAAACTTTGTCTAAGAAGGCGTAACTCTGATCCCTGCCCCCTGAACGGACAGAAGGCTTCGTCAACTTGCATAACATGCTCGTAGAAACCCTCGCTAAAGATAATCATTTAATCCAAATAGTGATAGACAAATTTAAATTTGGTGCCTGAAAAATATTATCTAGCAGATGGGTTAACACTGCCACTTCTGTCGAGTGCCAGAATGGGACTCAGGCAAACTCGTAGAGGTTCCAAGCCGATGCAAAAGCTGTGCTTGGCTTGGCGTCTTCAGACAACAGAATCTGATAAGGGGCCTGATCGAGATCCATAGTAGTGAAGAACTTAGCCCTACAAAACCAGGTGAAACAGTAGTTTAGCCGTGGCAACAGAATAAAGCGTAAAATTATCTTTTTGTTCAAGGCACTGTGATGTAGAAGAGGCCAAATCCCCCCCCCCCCCCCCTACTCCTTTCGGAACCAAAACTATGGGTGAAGAGTATGGAGAATGCGAAGGTCTAATGCCACTGTCCTTAAGCATTTCCTCAATTACCAACTTGATCTTTTTCATCCTTGGAGTAGAAAGCCTATATGTCGAATGCCTGACTAGAATATTGTCAGCAAGTTTTATATGGTACTCACCGAATTCAGCAAGCCCCAAAATATCGGTGAGCACATGATGACATGCCTGACATGCAAGTCGTAATAGCACGGTCTGGTCAGCAGGTAAATGGCTAAAATTATCTGTCTCTGGTTGATCTGTTTCTCTGACCACGTCAACCTGTGCCAGTGCCTCACGAGAACGATTACAAAATTTATGAGTTCACTCACTAGCGAACTGGAAAGAAAATTTCCCTTCCCGCCAACTAATAATAAGCACTGGGACAACTAATTGACGCCTTGCATTCCAAGTGAAACCCTGGGTCCTCTACTTAATGGTGAATTCCCCTGATATGTTCCTGACCACAGTTAGGAATCCTGCAGCTAAGAACTTCAGAACTCAATAGAGAAAATCAGTATGGTGACTGACATTTGTGGTACCATTCTTCACAAATTTGTGAGAATGAGTTGCATTAGGTCACAAACTGGTTCTTCGTTCACACTAACGCATGTAAATGGAACAGGAGCAATAGGCAAAGCTAAAAAAAAAATGGCTCTGAGCACTACGGGACTCACCTGCTGTGGTCATAAGTCCCCTAGAACTTAGAACTACTTAAACCTAACGACAGCACACAACACCCAGCCATCACGAGGCAGAGAAAATCCCTGACCCCGCCGGGAATCGAACCCGGGAACCCGGGCGTGGGAAGCGAGAACGCTACCGCACGACCACGAGATGCGGGCAATAGGCAAAGCCACTGATCTGTTACACACTACGGATCTGTTCATCCAAGCCTTACCCTTATTCCTAGCCTTTAGTTAGAATTATCTCTGTTCTTTGGCTGGATGCTTGGACATTCTCTTTTAAAATGGTCAGGACACCCAAATCTGAAACACAGATACGGGGTCCTGTTAACTGTGCGGCAGACTTTTCCGCCTCCCTTAGGCTCCTTCGAATCCTGTATCCTGGTCTCTGTCTTCTGCTTCAGATTTATATAATGGAAAGCGTCCACCTGGCGCAACACACCGTGTAAATCCGCGAATGAGTGTGACCTTGCCACAGATAGCAACGTAGAGTTATACTCCGGATTTATCTCTTCGAGAATATTGCTAACAACGTTTGCTTCACTATACGGCAAACGTAACTCCTTTACTTTGCGCCTGATATCTCACACATACTTTTCTAATGGCTCCCCATTTTGTTGTACCAGACAGCAGTGCATTTGTTCTAATTCCTGCCGTGCCAACGTGGTAACAGATGCTTGCACAAATACTTCCGGAAGTCACTAAGTCCATATTGCGCCACCCTAGTTGTATCAGTATAATCCGTTAATCATTCCGCACACTTCGGATACACCATCTTACAAACCTTTCGTCCTCTCAATTCACAATTTTCGCCTTGTTCCTATAGCTCAGCTGGGGACGACAGTAGTTACAAAATCTGGGCTTAGGGGCCGACCGTTTATTTCCTACTCTCTTGTAACAACCCAAGTAACAGTATCGTAGCAAATAAAGCAATGCACTCTTGACCTGGCTACCGTCCTCAGTTTACTCTCCGGTAGCTTCCATGCGCTTCACTTTTAACTGCTAGCGTAGATTCGGAGCAGACATTTCCTCAGAGAGTAGCAGCTTACCTCTGGTCCGTCTGTTCACCCAGCTGCTCGCTCTCTTCGATGCAACGCAATTCACGCGACCTACTCAAATGCGTTATCCGGACCCTCAAACACCTTACTTGCGCACTGGGGGGTTCGCTTATTTCAAAAAATTGCGCAACCGACGGTATTTCAGCCAACGATGATTGAACAGAGTCGACAGCCCCACTCACGACATTCGGATGCGTCAGTGGTATGGCAACAAGCAGTGCAATACTTCCATCAGAATTCGTAGTTGGTCGACTACAGTCTCAGGAGGCACGCAGCCCATAATTCAAAGCTCATATTGTAATTCTTCTTTTCTCAGGTCTCTAACTCAAGGACTTATTTGTGAAACATCTATAAATAAACAAATTTCGACCATTATATTCGAACAGGTATGTTCCAATTTGTGTGCTCCAGTATTATCAACAGAGATTAATCTACTACTCCACAAAAAATTACACAATCAAAAGCAACTGCACTGTGCTAGAGCTCACGCAGAGTACCGTGGCCGATAGATGTGCGGGCGGCAGGGCGCACAGGGGGAGAACGGTAGTGGGGGAGGCTGCAGGCAGGCGCTGAAGGGGAAATGCCGAGCGCTGGAGTGAAACTGCCATTCTGAGCTGAACCCTACACTCACATTTTTTGTAAATGTTAAGCTGGGCCCCTCGGCATCCACATTTGCATTGCGACCATACAAAAAGATCTGTTACCTCTGCTTCGATTAGTATCTAAAAGGAATTCCATCAAAATGGAGCGATTTATTGTCGCTTGGTGTGTTAACTATTCGTTAGTTCCAAAGAAGTGTCACGAATGGCGAATTTTGAGTAAAACCTAAACATTCATGTTGTTGCCACGTTAAAATTTGCTTCTTTTGCCAAAAAACAATGACGTTTACGCAACATCATGTCGGTAACATTCTGTGCATCGCAATTGCGAGAGAATTCTGAAACAGTGGTTCATTAAATGGTTCAAATGACTCTGAGCACTATGGGACTTAACATCTGAGGTCCCCTAGAACTTAGAACTACTTAAACCTAACTAACCTAAGGACATCACACACACCCATGCCCGAGGCAGCATTCGAACCTGCGACGTAGCGGTCGCGCGGTTCCAGACTATAGCGCCTAGAACCTCTTGGCCACCCCGGCCGGCAGTGGTTCATTAAGTTTATTGACTGAGAAACTGAGGAACAAAGAGGTTAGTATCTTATGAAACAACACATCCTACGGCAAGAAAGGAAGAATGAATTGATCGTTGGTGTTAATAACCTTTACCTCCTCTGCATTACTGCGGATGACGTGTCACTGAGCACATTTGTTCTGTGCATGCAGTACACGTGAGGCGCCTAGTTGTTTCCACTGCACTGTGTGGAATACGAAGGTTCTGTTATAGTTCACTGACCTGCTGTCTTCAAGTTGATGTCCCCAGCACAGAAAACAGCGCGCGGGTCGTAGGTTCTGTATCTTGAGGCTGAAACTGACTTTTAGCGAGGTTCTGTTCTGAAATAATGTTTCACTTCTTTGGGATGCCTCTCGCGTATTTTAATATAGCAACACTAGAAGACTATATGATCTTAATACAACACCTTCTGATACAGCAAAGTACATGATCAAACACAATGTTTACGAAATGTATCTTTACACTATTTGTGGCACGTGTCTGTGCCTCATGACTAGCGGAGTGAATCTTTTAATACTGAATACTGGCAAACACATCCTGCCACGGACAACATGACTGTACACCTCGACTGTCTACTCCACAGTGACGAACAGGAACTTAAATAAAAATTGGAAACACATCCTACGACAGACAACATGTCTCTTCTTCTCGACTGCCTAATCCAAAGTGATGAACAGCCCGAAACACTTGGCGCGCCATACCAGAAAAGACGTGACCCGAACTCTTCCGAAGTGCTTCGTCTGCAATTTCGTCAGTCTTTTCTTTTTGATTTAAATTGTTTTTAATAATTCTAAAATGACTTATTGATAGTCAGCTGTTGAGAGATATTTATATTAAAAAATGAAGTCATTCCAATGAGTAGTTTAACTAATAACAATAACTATAACGTTTTGGCGCCCTTGCTCCGAACACAGCAGCCAATCACAGAGGAGTAGCATTATGCAGGCCGTCTTTCTCACGGGAACTGTACCGAATGAAACATCTGTTACAGGTACCTCACACCACATTTCGTCATCTATATACACTCCTGGAAATGGAAAAAAGAACACATTGACACCGGTGTGTCAGACCCACCATACTTGCTCCGGACACTGCGAAAGGGCTGTACAAGCAATGATCACACGCACGGCACAGCGGACACACCAGGAACCGCGGTGTTGGCCGTCGAATGGCACTAGCTGCGCAGCATTTGTGCACCGCCGCCGTCAGTGTCAGCCAGTTTGCCGTGGCATACGGAGCTCCATCGCAGTCTTTAACACTGGTAGCATGCCGCGACAGCGTGGACGTGAACCGTATGTGCAGTTGACGGACTTTGAGCGAGGGCGTATAGTGGGCATGCGGGAGGCCGGGTGGACGTACCGCCGAATTGCTCAACACGTGGGGCGTGAGGTCTCCACAGTACATCGATGTTGTCGCCAGTGGTCGGCGGAAGGTGCACGTGCCCGTCGACCTGGGACCGGACCGCAGCGACGCACGGATGCACGCCAAGACCGTAGGATCCTACGCAGTGCCGTAGGGGACCGCACCGCCACTTCCCAGCAAATTAGGGACACTGTTGCTCCTGGGGTATCGGCGAGGACCATTCGCAACCGTCTCCATGAAGCTGGGCTACGGTCCCGCACACCGTTAGGCCGTCTTCCGCTCACGCCCCAACACTGTGCAGCCCGCCTCCAGTGGTGTCGCGACAGGCGTGAATGGAGGGACGAATGGAGACGTGTCGTCTTCAGCGATGAGAGTCGCTTCTGCCTTGGTGCCAATGATGGTCGTATGCGTGTTTGGGGCCGTGCAG
The DNA here is from genome assembly GCF_023864275.1 of Schistocerca cancellata. Lineage (NCBI taxonomy): Eukaryota > Metazoa > Arthropoda > Insecta > Orthoptera > Acrididae > Schistocerca > Schistocerca cancellata. The sequence goes on from NC_064626.1 coordinate 103,060,036, forward strand.
GTGAGCGCCACAATCAGGACTGCATACGACCGAGGCACACAGGGCCAACACCCGGCATCATGGTGTGGGGAGCGATCTCCTACACTGGCCGTACACCACTGGTGATCGTCGAGGGGACACTGGATAGTGCACGGTACATCCAAACCGTCATCGAACCCATCGTTCTACCATTCCTAGACCGGCAAGGGAACTTGCTGTTCCAACAGGACAATGCACGTCCGCATGTATCCCGTGCCACCCAACGTGCTCTAGAAGGTGTAAGTCAACTACCCTGGCCAGCAAGATCTCCGGATCTGTCCCCCATTGAGCATGTTTGGGACTGGATGAAGCGTCGTCTCACGCGGTCTACACGTCCAGCACGAACGCAGGTCCAACTGAGGCGCCAGGTGGAAATGGCATGGCAAGCTGTTTCACAGGACTACATCCAGCATCTCTACGATCGTCTCCATGGGAGAATAGCAGCCTGCATTGCTGCGAAAGGTGGATATACACTGTACTAGTGCCGACATTGTGCATGCTCTGTTGCCTGTGTCTATGTGCCTGTGGTTCTGTCAGTGTGATCATGTGATGTATCTGACCCCAGGAATGTGTCAATAAAGTTTCCCCTTCCTGGGACAATGAATTCACGGTGTTCTTATTTCAATTTCCAGGAGTGTACTTCTTGCATCTCCACTGCTCTGGGAACAGCTTCTTGGAGCCTAATATGATGATTGACTGAGCCAGGAATATTACAATCCTCAGTACAAAATAAACGTGTAATGACTTCACTTAGGTTGTTCCAAAACCCACTACATTTCACGTTTCACTATCAATGGCCCTTAAAAATAACATTCTTTCATCGAAAAAGTTTGTAGTTAGCGGAATGAAGAGGTATACAATGAAGTTTTGCATAATAATCATACGGCAAAATATTCTCTGCCCTTTGTGCGCTATCGTTTGAGAAAATATCATTTCGATATCTCAAAGCGTTTGTGAAATATGAGGAATGTTGTGAATATTTCACTCTGACATTATCGCTGGCGCAGTGCGATCCCAATTGAGTGTGCTTCGCCACATCAATTTTCTCTAAGTTGGTGACACAGAGAGATCCAAGTCTAAAGAAAAATTGGTTATGTTAGCTAAATTTCGTATGCGGCAACATATTACGTAATATGCACCAAACGCAAGATCATAGTGACCCCAATTTTTCATTGTAACCATTTTTGAATTTTGGGCAGTGTTTTACTTCCACGTAAATATCACAATAACTATGACCAGTAACGAAATGATGGGCACGTCGTAATGAAACTGATATATAAAGCTACAAGTAACGCAAAAATGAAGTTTTATATCGAATAGTTTCTGTAAAATCGAATGAGAAAGACTGCAGGGCGTGCACTTCGGTTCTGTCATGGCCGATTCGTCGAAAGTTGGCAGACAATCAAATGCTTTGGACGAAAATTGGTCACTGCGCATTTGCGACCGTATCCTGCGCGACTGCTGCCATTGTCTGCCAGAGCGTAGGAAGAATGAAAGAGCTGCCTGAGTATTTTACTTAATTTAAATGCAACTAACACAATCATTCTTGGGCACAGTATCCTTGAATTGATATTTGAAAACAAAATTTAACAATTCAGACACGAGAAGCACTATGACAAGTAGCAATTCGAATTCAGACATAGGGCCAAAGGCCAGCGCTCACGGTCGGCCATCTATGCATTGTTCACCACATCAGCTCGTCGCCAGAAGTCGCTCTGACCGCGAATGCCTCGCTGCTCCACATTGCACGGTCTTCGCGCGCCCCCTTGGGCCGAGCCGGGGCTTGGCGAGCCGCCGCGAAATTCAGAGTTGCGCAGCTGGCAGCTGCGGAATGCTGGCGTGTCCATCGCGGCGCGAGAAAGAATCATCGAACATCTTCATTAAGCTAGTACAGACTTCGCGTTACCCTCGTGTGTTCTGTTTCTAACGACTGGTCCTCTCACTCTTTCGTTCCGGTGTACTACTCTGTTGTCTGCGATCCCTATCTACGAGCGTGCAACGCAAGGAACTTGCTTGCTGATTATATCTCTTCGTGCCCCTTTCCAGCTCTCGGTAAAAAAAAAAAAAAAAAAAAACATCACAACGCTCAAAACATGATCCACACGAACTATCAACGTAACGTTGGATATCATATACATCATCAACAGGTCCAAACGTTCGGGCCGGCCGTTGTAGCCGAGCGGTTCTAGGCGCTTCAGTCTGGAACCGCGCGACCGCTGCGGTCGCAGGTTCGAATCATGCCTCGGGCATGGATGTGTGTGATGTCCTTCAGTTAGTTAGGTTTAAGTAGTTCTAAGTTCTAGGGGACTGATGACCTCAGATGTTAAGTCCCATAGTGCTCGGAGCCATTTTCCAAACGTTCGGTTGTCACGGACATGAAATACCTTACACTCACCCTAAAACAAACTCCCTCCCTCTACTAACTACAGACATCACATAACAAGATCCTAGAGAAAAACTAGTCTCTATTTGACTAGTGCTCTATCTTTCTACTCATCCTTTCATTACATGCTTCTGTCGCACACTAATATATTCACGTTAGTCATGAGACACTCTGATAATTTCTCATCTGGCATGAGCCCGGTATGATCACAACTTCATCCAAGCTATTTACTTCCTTGCGTTGTCCACTCCACTGTCTATACTTCAAAAACAATCGAAAGGAGGATGGAACCTCTCGACAAAACATTATTATCATTTGTTAGTGGAAAACAAGATTACACAGCAATCCATTAAACATTGACAGAATACTAAACGAAATCAATAATTCCCTACTGTAAGTAGGCTGTTTATGTTTTCTTATTGGTAACGCCACGTAGCTCTCTGTATGAAAATCACTGGCAAAATCACTGGCTGTGCTGTGTGCAGTCTGTGGCTAGTTTGCATTGTTGTCTGCCATTGTAGTGTTGGGCAGCTGGACGTGAACAGCGCATAGCGTTGCGCAGTTGGAGGTGAGCCGCCACCAGTGGTGGATGTGGGGAGAGAAATGGCGGAGACTTGAAATTTGTAAGACTGAATGGCATATATATTACGATTATTAAGGTAAATACATTGTTTGTTCTCTATTAAAATCTTTCATTTGCTAACTATGCCTACTAGTAGTTAGTGCCTTCAGTAGTTTGAATCTTTTATTTAGCTGGCAGTAGTGGCGCTCGCTGTATTGCAGTAGTTCGAGTAACGAAGATTTTTGGTGAGGTGTGATTTGTGAAAGGTACAGGTTAATGTTAGTCAGGGCCATTCCTTTGTAGGGATTTCTGAAAGTCAGATTGCGTTGCGCTAAAAAATATTGTGTGTCAGTTTAAGCACAGTCTTGTATAATTCTTCTAAGGGGACGTTTCATACTACAAATAGCTACTTACAACTTTAACAGTTTCTTCAGACTTACAAATGAATGTAGGTGCTAATGCTTGGCCGGCCGCTGTGGTCGAGTGGTTCTAGGCGCTTCAGTCCGGAACCATGCGACTGCTACGGTCGCAGTTTCGAATCCTGCCTCGGGCATGGATGTGTGTTATGTCCTTAGGTTAGTCAGGTTTAAGTAGGTCTAAGTCTAGGGGACCGATGACCTAAGAAGTTAAGCCCCGTAGTGCTTGGAGCCAGTTTTTGAGCTAATGCTTGGTTACTTGGCTGGCCGCCCGCCTGGAAACACGTGCGCCGCTGGCTACTGTCACAGACAAAGATATGTTACTCTGTGCTACTGTGCGTCGCAGGTAGCAGAGGATTTCCCGGCCGCCCCGCCGTCGCCGGCCGGCCACGAGACCAGCCCCCCACCGCGCCCGCTGTCTGAGGTGCAGCTTCTTCGCCTTGGCGAGTAGAAAACTTTGTACCTTTAACGTTTAAAAATCGGAAAATCATGCAACGCTCAATCGTGAAGACACGATCCAGTGCACATTTGATAGAAATTTGGAGAAGCCGACTGCTTTCGACATGTTACATTCACCCGTTTCTCAACATCTTCAGTTAGGTTTCCTTGCTCGTCTTGCTAATGCTCCAAGTTACAGATCTGTTACCGCATCAGCGGAGTTTGCTCTAAATGCAGTCCAGTTCCTACCAGCCGTTTCTCCTTTTTTCCTAACATGTCTTTTGTCTTCTTGCCCACATTTTCCATAGTTTCTTCCGTTTTCTTCCCTTCTCTTCGTGACTCCTTAAATTCTCATCTCTATCCTACGAGTTGTTGCAGTCCATCTCCTCTTCTTTGTCAGCTGGTTATCGCAACGACGTACCTGGTTGGCTCATCTGAGTCTCATCCGTTGTAGCTGAGTTATGTCCAGTACTGCTGTCTGCGTCAAATTTTGCAGAAGACACGCTAGTATCTGAATTTGCAAGAACATCTTCATTCTCGTACACTTTTCGATCAGTTTTGCTATCCGAAGTTTATTCTCTGTTCTAAATACCAGGAGCACTACCACAGCCAACCATCTTTACATTTCCTCCCGGGAACGTCACAGAAGTGCCTACCTCTGCAGCTTCCCTTCCATTGCAAGTTTCTTCTATGCTTATTACTAGGACGTTGCCTCTTAATTCCCTCATATACTACTTTGGTTCCACGTTCGTATTCGATACAAATTCAACTCAGAAGAACAATCATCCTCGCCACAGCTGTTCTAATTTGACAAGTTGTTGTTGTTGTTGTTGTTGTGGTCTTCAGTCCTGAGACTGGTTTGATGCAGCTCTCCATGCTACTCTATCCTGTGCAAGCTTCTTCATCTCCCAGTACCTACTGCAACCTACATCCTTCTGAATCTGCTTAGTGTATTCATCTCTTGGTCTCCCCCTACGATTTTTACCCTCCACGCTGCCCTCCAATATTAAATTGGTGATCCCTTGATGCCTCAGGCATCAAGGGAATTTGACAAGTGTCCTAATCAAATCTGCGACCACACAGAACACATTAAAAGAGACCCTTCCACAACTGCAAAGCCATATCAACGCTGATCAGAACTAACAAGTGGACCAGACACACGCAAACATCAACCAAACTCCAAAAACACTGAAAATAAAAACGCATGGCTATATATAAAATACTAGCATCTTGAACGACTTCTCCCACTATGTGAATTTACTCAAAATCATTACTAAAATTTCTCGACTTTCTTCTGAACAATCCTCCCACTGATTCAGTGTTCAATTGTCAATATAATTTTTTTTAAACAAAATTTCTCATTTTTCAGCATGTGTAAAGTTATAGTGTCATCACAACACCCAAAATTGTAACTGAAACAATCATCAGATTCCGAATGGAAGAATATCATAGATTAAGCAATTTGATGAAAACATAAATTATCTGAAAAGACCAAAAGATAACCTGACGGAAAGTAATCCTGAAAAGATTCGCTAATTTATTGTAAGGTTCCACGGAGCTCGCAGCCAGTTAGCCTGCCGTTATGATCTGTAGCGACCCAACCCTATCGAGATGGCGATAGCTCTCCACAGAATCAGATCTCACATCAAAAACTGTCGCACAAGGGAAACGTCAGATAATTAATAACTATTACAAATGAGTCTAGTGTGTGGTCCTTACAAAAATTAGTAGTAATAAAGGGGTGTGAGTGGGGGTTCAGCTACATACGGAAAACAAAAAGAGGTCCGAAGCAATCCAAATTTACAGTCATCATAAGTTCAATCAAGTACAAAAACATGGTTTTACAATAGTACAGCATTAATTCAAGATGACCAGAAATGAAACACAATTGAAACAAAATCTTTGAATAGGCTTAATCAGATGCGACTGTAGTTCGACAAAGCTTGTCTGGGTTGGGTAAAGCAAGACATCCGATTCTTAATTCACAATTCATCGAACAAACAAATGTATACACGATTCTTATGAGGGCATTATGACTACTTCGATCTCCTGTCGGGTGAAGGATATCGCATGCAAAACCTCATAGTGCCTGAATCGTTAGTGAGCCGCAATTACTTAGCGCAATTCTGAAACTAGATCCGATTAAGTTATAGAAACATGTCTATATATCCTAACCACTCTCATCTCCCCTTCACCTTGGCAGCAAGAGCTTTCCATATTTCCTCTCTGCTGCAACGTCAACTACATACAGCACCTTGCCACTCACTTCTGCATTATAGGTTCAAAAATAGTTCAAATGGCTCTGAGCACTGTGGATCTGCTGAGGTCATGAGTCCGCTAGAACTTAGAACTACTTAAACCTAACTAACCTAAGGACATCACACACATCCATGCCCGAGGCGGGATTCGAACCTGCGACCGCAACGGTCGCGCGGTTCCAGACTGTAGCGCCTAGAACCGCTCGGCCACTCCGGCCGGCTGCATTATAGGTGATGGATGTGAGCCCCATCTGAAGATTGCAGTCTACGAATGTGTCTCTCTCCATCGCCTCGATAATTCCAAGTCACGAGCCCAAGTCAAAACTGCTAGTCGAAGTTGAAGTGCCCCTTCCAGTTGTCCTGGTACTTTTCGTCTGAAAGCCAAAGGCCAAGTGTATCAGTGCGCTAGCCAACATGAGCAGCAGCCTTGCTGTCCTTTCTGGAAAACGACAGCCCGCATCTCGTGGTCGTGCGGTAGCGTTCTCGCTTCCCACGCCCGGGTTCCCGGGTTCGATTCCCGGCGGGGTCAGGGATTTTCTCTGCCTCGTGATGGCTGGGTGTTGTGTGCTGTCCTTAGGTTAGTTAGGTTTAAGTAGTTCTAAGTTCTAGGGGACTTATGACCACAGCAGTTGAGTCCCATAGTGCTCAGAGCCATTTGAACCATTTTTTGATAAACGACATCCCATTCTCCACTCATCTTGTTACCACCATTCAATCATCTTTCTTTCCACTATTTTCTGCAGCGCTGAGGTCAGTAAACGCTGTGGCCTGGTAAGCAAGTAATGACACACTGATGACTTTAAAAAGTGGCAACATTCCATACCCACACACACGTTTCGTCCTCTCACGAGCCAAATGAGATCTTATCTACCTTTCTAACCACAGTCTCTGCCTCGTGATGACTGGGTGTTGTGTGATGTCCTTAGGTTAATGAGGTTTAAGTAGTTCTAAGTTCTAGGGGACTGATGACCATAGATGTTAAGTCCCATAGTGCTCAGAAACATTTGAACCATTTTTTCTAACCACAGTCGCACTATTCTTTTACAACCAACGTCTGGCCTGGGGTCAGCAAGCACCACATCAGACCATTTCAGCTGAAAAGGCCACCACGCAAAGCAAATGCTCAGGTGCCGCACTGCTCCAGCTTTCTCTGTACTGTACGCTGCTGTGGGCTGTTCGGTGATGCCTGTCTGTTAGCTGCACCCGCAGCCAGCATGCCATGCCACCTTGGGGCCGAACAAATGATAGCGCTGATCTGACAACGGCCTGCCTAAGTGAATGTCTGCTAGAGGGCTTTGCCCTGCAGCATCCATTGAGGGACTTTATATCTCAGGCTAAGTTTTCCCCCAGGGCCACTTGGTTGGCTACCGGCTACCAACTGGTTCCTAGACGTGTGGGTCCCCAAGACTTGACCAAATTCTCTGGCCCTGTACTACATGCAATTAAATATTAAGAGTGAATCAGATTTACTTTATACATGGATGGCTTGATCCCTGAAATCATCTCGATACCAGAGTGTGAATTAATCGATGAGAAAAGAAGGGAAAAGCTTGTCACAAGACCTATGAATAATTACTGTTAATGCCAGTGTAACGACAGTCTGTACCATCTGTACGTTTAAGTATATACAGTAACAAAGCACTGCAAACAAGTGCAGAAATCCCAAGCTCAAACACTTGACCAAAAATGTTGAGCTATGCTGAGACACTAAGTGCTTCGTGCTGCGGGCAAAGATTCACGCTTGTAGAATGAGATTTTCACTCTGCAGCGGAGTGTGCGCTGATATGAAACTTCCTGGCAGATTAAAACTGTGTGCCCGACCGGTCGGGCACACAGTTTTAATCTGCCAGGAAGTTTCATATCAGCGCACACTCCGCTGCAGAGTGAAAATCTCATTCTGGAAACATCCCCCAGGCTGTGGCTAAGCCATGTCTCCGCAATATCCTTTCTTTCAGGAGCGCTAGTTCTGCAAGGTTCGCAGGAGAGCTTCTGTAAAATTTGGAAGGTAGGAGACGAGGTACTGGCAGAAGTAAAGCTGTGAGTACCGGCCGTGAGTCGTGCTTCGGTAGCTCAGATGGTAGAGCACTTGCCCGCGAAAGGCAAAGGTCCCGAGTTCGAGTCTCGGTCGGGCACACAGTTTTAATCTGCCAGGAAGTTTCATTCGCGCTTGTCTTCACAACGAGCCAAGTGATGTGGTGGCCAGCCATCCATATAACTCTGCAGAAGGCGGCAGCAGGGGCCAGCAACCTGCTGTGCGGTGCTCTGCCGTCAGTCGTAGACCGTGCTGCTACACGATGTGGCACAACACAGGATTTCCACAACCGAGTGCACGGTGACAGCCTACCACCTCTCACAGCACTCTCAGCTTGCTCGAATATACACACGTCAAAAAAAGTTTTGCAGCATCCCAGTTCCCAGAACTCCTAAAGATAGACGTTGACTGTGGATATTGTATCACAACACAGTCCCTTTGACTGTTCAGACATGTCACTAAACCAGCCCAAAGATGTAAACAACCATGCATGAGCAGCACCTATTAGACGGAGGGGGTCCGACAGCCGATAAGTCCCAGTCATTCCACCAGGAAGGAGGTACACGGCTCGTGTTGTCTCTAGTTCAGCCATGCCTAGATGTTCAATACTGCGGTTCGATCGCGTCCGCCAGGAAGGGCTCTCAACAAGGAAAGTGTCCAGGCGTCTCGGAGTGGACCAAAGCGATGTTTTTCGGACATGGAGGAGATACAGAGAGACAGGAATTGTCGATGACATGCCTCGCTCAGGCCGCCCAAGGGGTAGTACTGCAGTGAATGACCGCTACCTATGGATTGTGGCTCGGAGGAACCCTGACAGTAGCGCCACCATGTTGAATAATGCTTTTCGTGCAGCCATAGGACGTCGTGTTACGACTCAAACTGTGCGCAATAGGCTGCATGATGCGCAGGTTCACTCTCGACGTCCATGGCGAGGTCCATCTTTGTAACCACGACACCGTGCAGCATGGTACAGATGGGTCCAACAACATCCCGAATGGACCCCTCTGGATTGGCATATGCCTTCATCCAGACAGCCATCGGAGACGTGTTTGGAGGCAATCCGGTCAGGCTGAATGCCTTAGACACACTGTCCAGGGAGTGCAGCAAGTTGGAGGTTCGCTGCTGTTTTGGGGTGGCATTATATGGGGCCGACGTACGCCACTGGTGGTGCAATACGTGAATGCCATCCCCCGAGCGATAGTGCAACCATATCGGCAGCATATTGGCAAGGCATTCGTCTTCATGGACGACAATTCGCGACCCCATCGTGCACATCTTTTGATTGACTTCCTTCAGGATAACGACATCGCTCGACTAGACTGGCCAGCATGTTGTCCAGACATGTACCCTATCGAACACGCCTGGAATAGATTGAAAAGGGCTGTTTATGGACGGCGTGACCCACCAACCACTCTGAGGGATCTACGCCGAATCGCCGTTGAGGAGTGGGACCATCTAGACCAAAAGTGCCTTGATGAACCTGTAGATAGTATGCCACAACGAATACAGGCATGCGTCGATGCAAGAGGACGTCCTACTGGGTATTAGAGGTACGGGTGTGTACAGCAATCTGGCCCACCACCTCTGAAGGTCTCGCTGTATAGTGGTACAACATGCAATGTGTGTTTTCATGAGCAATAAAAAGGGCGAAAATGATGTTTATGTTGATCTCTATTCCAACTTTCTGTACAGGTTCCAGAAGTCTCTGAACCGAGGTGAAGCAAATTTTTTTTTTTTATGTGTGTAAATGTTCCCAGCTCAGCTGGTAGCATAATCCCTTTAAATCATCCATTCGAAATGCACATTCTCCATGCCAATCCACTGCGGAATATACCACTAAGCTAGTCCAACTTCATCATGCAGCAGTAACTAGGCGAAGCTGTTCATATACAAGCCGTTAAGTAGCACTCCTGGTTGCAACCTATAAATTGGATAGTTGAGGAGAGGGTGCCATTGGATGCCACAAGTTGATACTCCAACCCGTACTGGAGGGTCGTGGGTTAAACATGGGGGTCTGTGCACGTCCTGCAAGTGACACAGATCGTCACTGTTACGCGACCGCCACCTGTCACGGCCTTACGTCTGCAAGATGAAAAATCGCCTGCCGCCACTATCTCAGCAACCTGCTGGATATGACACTCGCTAGTACTAGCCGCGACTGGCAAATACACCACTGCTGTCGAACTGCTGTATGGGAGGGCTCAGTTAATAAATCTCCTGTTGAGTAAGAATTCTTCACTCTCCACTTGACACGGTACTGGAGGAACTTCCCATACACGCAGCTGTGTAGCCAGAAATGGCAAGCCTATAACACATACACAAGAGAAACGGAATTAGGCGCTAGATGGTGGAAGTATAAAGCTCATGGCCTGTACATCAGTAATGTTGTTACAAAATGAGGGCCGAAATATCGCATAATTATACCTCACCGGAACACAGAAAATATGTTTTATAACACTACAAGTAACTTTTCTACATTTTAAAGACAGGGTTTGAGAGTTGATGTTTTTGAAACATGCTATGTCTACAGTAAGTTAAAGCACGACGCGAGTGTGTCTATGACACCAGTGATCTATAGATTGTGCTCACGGTAGAGTTCTAAATTTCGTAGTATGGTGCAGAACGTGCGAGCGCGGATGCAAGGATTTTTGGGGGCGTTTGTTGAAATCGAATGTTAACCTGTTCTGGTTACAGAGAAAAACCTTACACTATGCAGAAATAAGAACGTAGATAGATAAAGTGCTTTAATGAAAATTATGTCAACCGCGAAAAGGTTAGAGATATTTGACGAGAAAAATAATTTTCGATGTAATTTGACTCTTAGCAAGAAAACAAGACATAAATGATAAAGGAAGCAGAAGCTATTTACTGCGTTCTGGATATTGTTTGATGTATGAGCACCTTGCAAGTATATATTTTCTTGAGCAGATAAATGTATGCTGGGATATTCTGAAATGTTTGGATGACACGTTTCCTGTTCTATTACCACACGATCTTTGACAAAAACTTACACTCCGAGTTCTGCTATGGAGATTGACAATCTTCATTATCATTGCTTGTCCTAGTATTTTGCTACTATATTTCTGTTTTCTCTTATAACGTTAGTCCCCCTAACCTCACTTTACCCGTTAAGGAACCAAATTGCACAGCAGACAGCTCCCAGAACACTACCAATTTGGACGCTGGCGTGTCAGCGTAAATGGCTAATCGAAACAGACGAGTCTCAGTACAGGAGTAAAACCCCAGGGACGCTGCAGTAGACTCACTTGTCTCCAGTAATCAAGAAAGGGACTTAAGATGATGACATTACAAATTGGCTGCCGAAGACTTTGGCCGAAACAACGAACTTAGCGAGGTTGAGTACATCGAAGAAACTGTGTTGTTTCTGGGGCAAGCAAGGTGTTCTATTTGGCACGATCTTTTGACTCTCATTCTTTTTAACGATTAAGCAGCATGGACTATCAGCTCGAAGACCATGGCTGCGGTTACCCTTGACGCTGCATCACAAACAGGAGCGCCTGCGATGGTGTACTCGACGACGATTCGTGCCAGGATTCCTGTATACAAGACCGTCAGCAGCTTTGATATGACACCGAACCAAGTCTCTCAACAAGAACTTTTGACTGGTCCACTTACTTTTGTTGGTTGTAAGATTGATTTTTCTTGCACTACAAATGAGGTTGTCACCGGTAATTCATGGATGACCTTGGCCATAGTGAGAGGAAACGACAAACCTCTTGTTGGATTGGAGTCATATTATGACAGAGACATTGTTGCTTATCGGACCAATGCTATTGAAGTTGTTGCAGACATCGGGGTGAACGCACATTGGAAGCGTGTATTCGTTATCGCCATACTGTCGTATCACCCGGCTTGATGGTATCGGGTGCCATTGGTTACACGTCTCGGTCATCTCTTGTTCGCATTGAGGGCACTTTGAACAGTGGACGTTACGTTTCATATGTGTTACGACCCGTGGCTCTACCCTTCACTCGACCTCTGCGAAACCCTACATTTCAGCAGGATAATGCACGACCGCATGTTGCAGGTCCTGTACAGGCCTTTCTGGATACAGAAAATTTTCGACTGCTGCCCTGGCCAGCACATTCTCCAGATCTCTCACCAACTGAAAACGTCTGGTTAATGATGGTCGAGCAACTGGCTCGTCGCAATACGCCAGTCACTACTCTTGATGAACTGTGGTATCGTGTTGAAGCTGCATGGGCAGCTGTACCTGGACACGCCATCCAAGCTCTGTTTGACTCAATGCCCAGGCGTATCAAGGCCGTTATAACGGCCAGAGGTGGTTGTTCTGGGTACTGATTTCTCAGGATCTATGCACCCAAATTTCAAAAATGGTTCAAATGGCTCTGAGCACTATGTGACTTAACTTCTGAGGTCATTAGCCGACTAGAACTTAGAACTAATTAAACCTAACTAACCTAAGGACATCACACACATCCATGCCCGAGGCAGGATTCGAACCTGCGACCGTAGCGGTCGCGCGGTTCCAGACTGTAGTGCCTAGAACCGCACGGCCACTCCGGTCGGCCCATGCACCCAAATTGCGTGAAAATGTAATCACATGTCAGTTCTAGTATAATATATTTGTTCAATGAATACCCGTTGATCATCTGCATTTCTTCTTGGTGTAGCAATTTTAATGGCCAGTAATGTATTTATTTTTGTTGATGACATTGGCTAATGGCTCTGAGCACTATGGGACTTAACATCTGAGGTCATCAGTCCCCTAGAACGTACAACTACTTAAACCTACCTAACCTAAGGACATCACACACATCCATGTCCGAGGCAGGATTCGAACCTGCGACCGTAGCGGTCGCGCGGTTCCAGGCTGTGTGATGACATTAGACGTTAACTGTATAATGATATTATTTAACTGCGACCAAGGCTGAACCTTTACTATAAAGACCAACAAGGTCACTGATCTCTGTAACGCACTGTGGCAGGGTGATAATTATTGAACTACATGAAAAAGATGTAAATTAGTTACAAACCACAGCGTGCCCACACTTTATTCAATATGTGGAAGTCACTACAGGTTTTCGGATTTAGATTATGACATGTTAGATATGGCTGCCATCATTGGCTATGATGTGGCGCAGACGAATAGCGAAATTCTTCACGATTCGCATAAGTGTTGTTACATAGATGCCGTCGATGAACTGAATGGCTGTTTTCAGCTCAGCAGTAGCTCTGGGGTTATTGCTGTACGCTTTGTCTTTAATGTAACCCCATAATAAATAGCCTCATGTCTTCAGATCCAGGGAATATGGCGGCCAACAGAGGCCCATGCCAGTGGCCTCTGGGTACCACAGAGCAAGAATCTGATATTCAAAGTGCTCCTCCAGGACATTAAACACTCTCCTACTTCGATGGGGTCGAGCTCCGTCTGGTATGAACCACATCTTGTTGAAGTTGGGGTCACTTCACATAATGGGGATGCAGTCACCATGCCAGCGAGGAATATCGCACCGATTATTCCTTGACTGGACACTGCACACTGCACAGTCACCCATTGAGGGTGAAAAGATTTCTCGATCGAGAAATGCGGCTTCTCAGTCCCCCAAATGCGCCAATTTTGCTTATCGATGAACCCACCCAAATGAAAGACGGCTTCGTCGCTAAACCAAACCATATTAATTTCCAACATCTCCCATGGTCATCAGTGCAATTTAAATGTCCTAATTCAAACCGTTCAGAAATTATGACGTTTTTATTTTATATAGTTTGAGAGAGTGCAGGGCATTCTCACTTCTGATTCGGTGTCATGCCGCTTAACGTTCTTAGGAAAGATGATCTTCATACATCTTATGAAATGGTGGGCAGTAGTTAATGCTCTTGCTTGCGTGTTCTAGTGAAGGAATAGTGGTAAGCTTCACCTGCGTTCGACGGAATAGGGAGCCGATTTATACAACTCCAGTAAAAGCGTACAGTGGCTAAGGGCCGAGGGGAGCGTTTTTCTGTGGAACCTGGATGAAAGCATTTCCGGACTGCCGAGTTCCACAGTCTCACTGTGCAGACACGTTGGATGGCTCCATTCGGGCGCTGGTCACGTCCAGGTAGGCTCACTAGCACCGAGGAGACACCGCTGCAGTAGTCAATCATTGAAGACTGGCAATAAAGCAGAGGATGGGCCCTTGTTAGGCAGGAAGCTGCCGAGACCACTGTGAGCTTTCTGCGAACTTCCGTCGGACAGACTCTGTTACAAGACATATTTGTGAAGGCACGAGGCTTTTAGCGAGTTTGTGGCCGTTCTTTGGAAAGTTCTAAAATGGACGGAACAGGGGAGATAACCATATTTTTATGGAGGGCTGTGGTTCCATCCTGGCCATGTTGTTAGCTAAAGACGTGTGGGGAAGAGGCCGCAAAGCTGATTCTTTTTTCTCTTCTCCCAATTGACTTTAAAGTTCTGATTGGTCAAATCAGTGTATGCAGAACAAGGGGCAGCCTCCCATCTTCGAATGCGGCGCTCCAGCTCGTGATTGGCTCGTGCTAAAGAGGGAGAAGTCTAAGACGTAAATGTGCTTTGCTACCAAGCAGGCGAGGAAAGTGGAGAGAAGGAGAAGTAGTCACTCTTGTACAGGCGCTTCGATAGTAAAGAACTGCAGGTCTCTACCTAAACGTTGAGACTTGTGTCCGTTGCTAGTGTGCCACTTAGAGACTGTGCCAGTCACCTTTAGAACCGTCAGGGGTACTGCTTTTAGCATTACGCGCACGAGTGATGCGTGCGTGTACTTATTTGTCTTAAGTCGGCCGTCTAAAGATTTGACCTATTCCGTCACGCATAGTCGTGAGACGGAGTCAAATTGGTTTATTGGTTTGACAAACCAGCAAACGTGTCCACAATGGAATCCACTGGGCTTTCAGAGGCTCATAGGGAAGCAACTGCGTTCCGAATTAGCCGAACGCGAGACAGCGTACTTGCATTTTTCGGGCGCATACCATTAATAACAGATTGCTGCCGTCCATCACTTCAGTCGCCGAAAGCATCGCAGTGTGCTGCCCTGACCAGGAGAAGGTTAAAGTATTCGTTGCTATGGCGCAGGGGTTCCAATATATGTTTCTCAGCACCCTGTTCTTTCGAACCATATTTTTCTTTTTGGAATAGTAGAGTATAGATGCTTGACGGTCGCGTAGTTTTTGTGCCATACCCCGGATTCACGTGTATGTAGTCAGATAAAGCGATTAGTGTTCTGGTTAGTGTCGTGTGTCGATCCCCAGCTGATCACTTTGTCCACCATAGACCCCATATCAGTGAAAACATTTGTCAAATGAAAATGATTGTGTGACGTTTCTTTGGCCATTTCTTGTGATGTTAAGAATGAATAAACCTATCGTAGTTTAGATCACAACTCCTTCCTGTGTTCTGATTAGCATTACCTACATTTTTATTAAAGTCCAGATTATAGAAGGAAGTAGCAAAAGTTCAATAACCGTCACACTGTACCTCGCAAAGTACACTTGTCGACTTAGATACTACTGATTTGGCCCGTTTCAAAGTATCTTTGTCGCTATGCGAGTGATGTTTATCAGTGGATCATACCTCGAGCCAACTCGCAGTAACAAGTGTCTTCAGCCGTTGTCTCCTCTGTCGTCTGTCTTTGTAGATGATAGGCGTCGCTCTGTGGCTTGGATTAACTTCATATGGGGGTAAAGCAATTAACAAAGTAAGTTGCACATGTCGTTCCACACTAAGACCAGTTAGCAATAAGACAGTCGCATGGCCTGAAGAGGGTACATGTTCTGTGGCACGGATAACAGGAGTGAAATGGTGCCTCAAGTCCCAATGAACTCCAAACTTCGAGTGCGCGGGACAGTACGATTCTTGAGAGCGAAACATCTAAAATGTACACAGATTTATCGTGAAAATTGGCTTTTTTTTTTTTTTTTTTTTTGACCAAATGCAGTATCGCGTCTGGTAGTAAAGAAATGGAGCCAACAGTTTGACCGAGGCCACCTAGGAGTGAGCCATCTGATCGGGGAGGAAGGCCATCGACGTCAACCACAAATGCCCAGACAATCAGAGAATTGATTGACAGATTGTCCAACGATCCAACGATGAGGATGTTCACACAGCGGTTCTCGAATGGCTCCGTTATCAAGGAGACGATTTCTGTCGTCGAGGAACTGATCGATTGGTAGAATGTTCCGACCGTTTTTTACAGGGCCTCGGTGAGTATGTTGAGTTGCCGCAGTCCGATTTACTAAGGAACTGGGCATGAAACTTACCAAAAACCTTGTCTCCTGGGCTCATAAACCATTGATAACTCGTAAAATAAGAATAGTTTCATGGGTAGGTATCACAGTCTTCCACGTTTATAATAACACCAAACAGAAAACAAAAGAAACTAGAGTAGTTGTACATACGCCAAAACCACATGTAATCGGCAAAATCCAACCGGCCTAACGCATCAATGATGATCACAGAAAATTCATACCGTAGAAATGAATGAAAAATCACGGCATGAAATGCAATTTAGATGAGAGATAGAGACTCAGTAATGGACAGATGCACGTATTCATTCAACAGATCAGAAAAGAACTATATGATCGGAGAGGTTAATATGCAGCATAAACCGCGAAAATTCCATAATTCCGAAAGCAATAAAAAGAATCCACAATAAACCGCAACCGTAAAAGAACACTGCAATGCGGATATAACCACAAGTACAAGCTAACCACATCCTGCGGAAGGATCACACAAAGCACCCACACAAAGAAAATTACCAATGGTGAGGAATACAGACCAGAAATACATCACACGCGAATGGGATTTAAGTCAAAGTCTGCCGATAAAGAAAGGAACTGAAAAAACGAGGAGCTGAAGGCTCACTCGTTTTCCAAGGACGTGATGCAGGTTACACAAAGCAAGACCATGAGAAAACATGAAAATCCTGAGAAAATGATTAATCTGGCTAGAGATTTATCCATATAAGAAAATTATTGCGAAGTAATTACAAACAAAGTGGATCCAGAGAACTGAAGGCTCTCTAAATCACAAATTAAAACGCGGAATCAAGCAGAAAATACGAAACAGATAGAAATAGCGAAATAAAAGGTAACTACTGAAAAGGAAGAATTAAAATGCAAAAAATCAAATACACACAACATACATTCGCAAAAAGATCAGAAGTACAAGCAAAACCAAACATAATTCGTCCACCACACTTCCACATACCTGAGTTCTGGATGAACAAAGCAACTACTTATAAATTTCGAATAATAGTAAAGACCGTAGCATTTGATATCCTGAGTAAGCTATACCGCATGATTATCAAGACCCAAGACTGCAAAAGAAAGCTAGGTTGAAACATAACACAATCTCAATGACCTTGCTGAAGTTACTAAAGACGAGCTCTCACGAGCAACGTAACCCACCAAGGATCCAGGGACGAGTGCCTGAGCATGCAAGCAAAATGCAGGCTTGCACAGGTAGCGGAAGTGGCTAGAGAAACCCCTTCCGTACCGCGCCAACTTAAGCACAATAGCGCGTCGACCAGAGGGAAACAAGCTTCTTTGCCTCAGTCTAACTCTACACAAGAGCTGCCTAAAATACCACAGTAGCAGACGGAAAACATACTTACACTAGACACTTTGAACACGCAATACGCATACAGATTCCCTCACTCTATCAATCAAAGACGGGAGGAATGGGAGAGAAATGTAGGAATACAACTTTAAAACACCGTAATCAAGGGTGAGGGAGATAGAGTAAACAGACAATTAATCTACAGATACACGTCTAAACCAGACACAAAACAGACATGATTGCAGAAAGTGTGTGAAATCGTGGCTGATAAGGATACGCTCAGCCGCTCACTCTTTAATGCTCCGAACCAATGAGGTGCTAAAGATGTGGAAAATAAAGTTAGGCTTATTGTGGAAAGTTCGATCGTACGGGGTATCACGAGAAATTTCTGAATTCTTCTCAAACAGGTCACAAAATGTTATCTTGTATGAAGAATGATCGACATATGTTGAAGAAACTTCAAGTGTGCCCCAGGAAAGTGTGTTGAGGCCGCTGCTGTTCATTTTGTATATTAATGAGCCAGTAGTCAAAATTAGTAGTAACCTCAGACGTTTCACGGATGATGAAGAAGTCCACATGAGGCGTTCAAAAATTTTCCGTCAATTGGTGTTAATACTACATATATGCGACGTAGCGCGACTCCGATGCGGGTATATAAGCACCGACATGTAGAGAAGGGATAAGTGTGGCATCCGTGCCGTACCGACGTGCGTGCGGTAAATGCGGAAATGTGAACGGTGGCGACGTTATTACCAAAATCGTCGAAACTGGACAAACGTGCTGTTAGTCTTTTCTTGGTTGCCGAAGGACAAACACCGGTGGACACCCTTCGGAGAACGAGGAATGTATATGACCAATTAACGCGAAACGTCTTGGAAATCTGCGACAAGGTGTGCCGCTGCTGATGCATGTCCCTATACCGCAAATGCCGTAGATAACGCAGAAGTTACGCCAACTGAAGTAGGAGCTACCCGAACACCCGCTCTACAGTCCTGATCTCTCTGCGCCGGCCGCTATGGCCGAGCGGCTCTAGGCGCTTCATTCCGGAACCGCGCCACCGCTACGGTCGCAGGTTCGAATCACGCTTCGCGCATGGATGTGTGTGATCTTCTTAGGTTAGTTAGGTTTAAGTAGTTCTGAGTTCTAGGGGCCTGATGACCTCAGATGTTAAGTCCCATGGTGCTCAGAGCCATTTGAACCATTTTTTCTTTTTTTTTACCTCTCTGCTTGCGATTATCACACCTTTGGTCCCTTCAAAAAAGGCCTTGAAGGGTCTATGAGTCCTGTCGGACGAGGATGTGCAGCAGGCAGCTACGGATTTCTTCACGGAGCAGTACTCGTGTTTCACCAAACGGATATCTTACACCTAGTGCATCGGTGGGATGCTTGCCTCAGCGCTCAAGAGGACTTTGCCCCATTTGGCATACTGATTCTGGACTGTACGGCATGTGAACGGAAACTTTTTGCTCTCACTTTATATAATGAACTACTGTCTAAAAAACTGCACAAATATTGAGTGAGACCTTGGAAGGATTTTGCGCTGGTGCAAAGATTGGCAACTTGCTTAAAAAGTTCAGACACATAAAATAGTGTGTTTCACAAAACATAGAAAAGCAATATCCTATGACTATAATATCAATCAGTCACTATCAGAATCATCCCTCATGCAAATACCTAGGGGTAACAAATTGTGAGATATGAAATATAATGATCACACAGACCCAGTTGTCGGTAAAGCAGGTGGTTGACCTCAGTTCAACACTGCGCAGATGTGTGGGATCCGTACCAAAGAGGACCAAGACGGGTACCGAACGTTTCCAAGGAATTTAGCACAAAAGGCGTCAGGTGCGTGTGATCCGCGAAAGAGTGTCACGGAAATTTAGATAAATCTGAATTGGCGAACTCTTCAGAATAACGTTTATTATAAACTTTTGAGAACCAGTGTTAAGCCAAGAATCTAGGAATACGTGTAAGCCTACATATCGCTCACGTAGTAAGTGCGCGGTCAAGATTAGACTAATTACAGTGCCCATTAAACAGTCATTATTTTACCTCTCCAATGCGAAAGGAAGGGAAGGAAACACGATGGTAAGTATCCTCTGCCACGTACCTCACACTTCTTTGCAGAGTACACAATCCATTTTGATATACAGGAGGTGGCTGTAGCCCGGTTGCGCTGGACAGGGCATCTGTTAGCTATGACTCCGTTGTCATCACCAACGTTCACTGCAAACGTCGCATTGGAACTCCAGCTGAAGTCTTCCAGCATAGCTCTCGAACCAGAATCCATCTCAGCAGAAGCTGAAATGTCTCTGTAAGAAGGCTGTTTATGTTTTCTTATTGGCAAAGTTAGTAGCGCTCTATATGAAAATCACTGGCTGTGCTGTGTGCAGCCTGTGGCTAGTTTGCATTGTTATCTGCCATTGTAGTGTTAGGCAGCGGCAGCTGGATGTGAACAGCGAGTAGCGTTGCGCAGTTGGAGGTGAGCCGCCAGCAGTGGTGGATGTGGGGAGAGAGATGGCGGAGTTTTGTAATTTGTCATGAACTGCTATATATATTATGACTATTAAGGTAAATACATTGTTTGTTCTCTATTAATATCTTTCATTTGCTAACTATCCCTATCAGTAGTTAGTGCCTTCCGTAGTTTGAATCTTTTATTTAGCTGGCAGTAGTGGCGCTCGCTGTATTGCAGTAGTTCCAGTAACGAAGATTTTTGTGAGGTAAGTGATTTGTGAAAGGTATAGGTTAAAGTTAGTCAGGGCCATTCTTTTGTAGGGATTATTGAAAGTCAGATTGCGTTGCGCTAAAAATATTGTGTGTCACTTTAGTGAATGTTTGAGTACTTTCAGTTTTGCTCAGCTGTTTGAAAAGCAAATAGTGTAAGAGGTTTATCAGCACAGTTGTGTATAATTGTTCTAAGGGGACGTTTCATATGTCGACCCTTAGCCTAGGATACCTCACTGGAATCTTCTGATTTTTTCTTGTAGTTTGTATAATTAGCGTAGATTTTGTTTATTGCTAGCGCGTAATTGTAGAGAGAATCTCCTTTGTAGTTGCAGTCTTTCATTGTTGTACAGTAAAACAGTTGTGGCATGCAGGTAGATTTGCACCAAATATTTCGCAGCTACGCTTGCAATTAACTAGATATTATTTTCAGTGCTATGTTAATGTGTTCTCCTATTGTTGCTATTCAAATTGTGTTTTTCTGTGTTGTCGTGTGAAATATTGTGGCAATAATGGCGTGTGAAAAACGTAACACTCGGCTCCAAAGTAAACTGAGAAATAATAGTGACGACGAGCGTAGCTTATCAGCACCACTGGGTAGTGAATTAACAGACATTCGAAGTAGTAATTTGGTAATTGTGCAACGGGAAATGGAGCGGGCGGCAAATAATGGTGTAGACAGTCAAACAGGTAGTGAACAGGGAAGCATTATCGATCGATCGGTCGGCAACAGCTCGCCTCAGGAATCCGAAATGACAGAACACAATATTGCAAATACTGTAGACTTGGGTTTTGGGTCCTCACCGTTTTCTCAAATAAGTCAAGACACATTTTCTGCTTGTCAAAATGTGAATGTTGCTGGTGCAAATGCACTGCCGAAAAGCGTAGAGGAACAGATTCCAGACACTAATGCATTGTTATTACAATTAATGCAACAAATGGGACAAAATCTTCAAAAGTTAGACACAATGGAACAAAATCAGAGACAAACACAGCAAAAGCTTCAAAAGTTAGACACAATGGAACAAAATCTTCAAAAGTTAGACACAATGGAACAAAATCAGAGACAAACACAGCAAAAGCTTCAAAAGTTAGACACAATGGAACAAAATCTTCAAAAGTTAGACACCACACTTGAACAAACACGTGAAGATTTAACCACTGAGTTACATAACATCGAATCGAAATGTCAAAAGGTCTGTAATGACGTAAAAACACAAATTTGTGAGCATTTCCAACCTATTTTTTCGCGTCATGAAAATGCATTACAGAATCATGAAGCAGCCATAAAAGAACTGCAAATGAAAATCATGAGACCTTACAAGCTAAAATTGACTCAGTTGCATCTACCGATTCGGTTACGCAACTTGCAAAAACTCAGGAAAATTTAAAGGACACAGTAGTTACCCTGAAAATTGGTTCAGAAAGACACATGGAGGAAATAAGTACACTATCGGAGAAAGTAGCCGACCTTTCGGATCAGGTCACTAACTTATCTACAAAGGTAGATGATGATATGAATGACACAAGACCTGTAGCCTTCACTGACACAGAAGAGTATGAACAAATAAGAAAATTCAAACAAAATCAAAATCAAATCAATACGCAACACCAAAGAGAAATCCAGGAAGTACAAGATCAGCTGACACAGGTAATACAAGAATTATGTATTTCAGAGGACACTCGCGCTCCAATACGGGAAGAGGGACATAGAAATACGGAACAGCCACAAAATAATAACACAGGGCATTTCGGAAGTTATGAAAGAAATTGGCAATGTGCACCGAATTTTGAGATCGAGCCGCCGACACGACGTAACAATGACCGACATGCTACTCGCCGACACGATGATTTGGACTATAAGCTGTTCATTACTACACGTAAATTCAAAACGTTTAAGAATTCTGCCAACGACATTCATCCACAAGCGTGGCTCCATCAATTCTCTCATTGTTTCCCTCCCAACTGGTCATTGGAGCACAGGTTAGAATTTATGTGTGGCTACTTGGAGAATGAACCAGCTGTAAGAATGCGATCGGTCATTCACGATTGTCACAGTTAAGGAGAATTTTACCAAGCCTTCCTCTCAGCATATTGGTCTCAAGCCACACAAGACCGAGTAAAACATGGCATCATAATGATGAAACAGTTCGAATAATTTGAATTTTCCAGTCTTGTGAAATATTTTGAAGACATGTTGCACAAGAATCAGTACCTGTCAAACCCATACAGCCCCTCAGAACTCATCCGCATTTGCTTAATCAAACTGCCTGAACATTTACGACATATTATTTTAGCAGGACGTTTCAAAGACGACATTGAAGCTTTTCAGGGACTCTTACAAGAATTAGAAATTGACACAGACAGTCGCGGGATGCGAAAACGGGAAAACAATCACTACAGGGCACATCCGTCACAATTCCGTGACGACAGAAATAATAACTGGACACGACAAGACTATTCTCACAACACAAATCGTGACCAAAACAGACGTCACCCGTATGACAACCGTTGGCAGAGTAGTAATAATTACAGGGAAAGATCACCTCTCCGCGGTAATGACTATCACAGAGACAATCAGAGAAACAGACAATATGGGAACCAAAACAATTATTATCAAGGGAGACGCAGTTACGACTCAGGGAGAAATTCTCCACCACGTGACCGACAAGAAAGAAACTATGGAATCTACCGACATGACGACAGACGATATGATCGTAGCGACAGACCTGAACTGCATCAGAACTGGCGGGATTCTCGTCACGGTGAATTTGTAGAAGTTAGGTCTCCAAATCCCAATAACGACGCGTGCCAACAAAGGAACAGACAATGACTCGCACCGCAGGCTGCTGCGTGCGCCGGCTGGCTCAGAGAAAAATAACATAGACGCTAACCTTGAGAAAAATTCCAGTATTCTTTACCGATGTATACCACATGATAATTGCGTTCAGGTTGAAACTCTGCATACTAGGAAGAGTAAAGGGTTACACCACATCTCACATGTAAAACCGTTTATTGAAAGATAATCTGCTTTTTAACTTTGTCTTTGCCATAAAACGTTTCACTTCACATTTCTAGTATGCATTGTCACACTTAGAAACTGGTATCATGCTACAATGTTTGAAGTTAAATATCCAGTCAAGAACCAAGAGAACTAATTTAAATAGAAATTACGAATGCATTGTTATTGCGAACAGACGACACAGTGTTATTGTGTGTGTACATTCTTGCTTGTTAGTTGCATGATTATGTAACGACTATAAGGCTCACATACTTAGAACATTTACCAGTACTGCTAATGAGATTTTAATGCAACATTTTGGTGTACTTGAAAATACATTCTGAATTAAAGTACTTTCTGGGAGATACCAGATGACACAGTGGTTAGTTAATGTGACAGCTGCACGATTTTATCACGACGCTACTAATGAGTGACAATTTACAATGTTGCTTTTGCGGTGTATCTGTTTTATATCTGCATGGTTTTTCTGAATTCTTCTGGAAAGTAAAACATGTTTTAGTAGTAACTTTTGTGGTATAGCTACAATGAGACAGCCTTCTCCGTAGCACAACAATACGTTACAGCACAGTAATTTCTTCATCACAACAATAAGCATAATAACTAAGATATCTCTACGCAAAGCATTTCACTTTTGTTTATCATGAGGTAAGTACATTGACTTCTGCAGAACTTAGCTTTCGGAGGACAATAACTACGACACTTCCACAGAGATTATCTTACAGCAAGACGCACATTTAGCGCTACAGGACATGCATTTCAGTGATTAATTTTGTACTTAAAACATTTATTTTTAAAGATTTTTTAATTACAAAGTAAGTTTTCCATGATACATTTCATTCCATTGCTGTAATCTGTAAGACCTGAGGGTATAATTACAATAATCCTCACGGGGGTGCACGCTTACTTTGTGTACCATGTGTTTGGCAAGCACAAGGAGCCCTAGCTAATATGGTATTTGCTTATACAACTTTACACATCGGTACCATATTTCTCTAACACATAAAATACACAGCTATCTGATCATTTAACTGAGAGATAAACTTTGTTTTACATCAGTGATACATGTTTACACAATTACACAGTTGGATAACTTCACACTTACGAAATTGTATTTTGTCTGTACTGTGTGAACTCTTCATATTTTTTCGGAACCATTGTGATACTATGAGAGCTTTGAATTATGTATTTGGTATGAGATCATGATTTTTAAAGTACGTTTGAGGTAGATCACACTATTGAAATGAGCAGAGAATTTTCTTTAGGTTTTGAAATTATTGCAGAAAGCTACGACGTTTTTGAGATTTGACTGAGGTGTTATGATGTTATTTTTACGACGACGATGTGTATTATGCTGTTGCAGTATGTTTATGATTAATAAGATGATGCTACCATACATGAGGAATGTGATTATGTGTTTATATGTATATGAATAATGAATAGAAGTTAGGGACTCTTGACTTGTGAAAAAGGATGTTGGAAACCAAGAATCGTACTTTAAGAGTTATGAAATGTGTGTAAATGCGTGAATGTATCACAATGCCGGCGAAAATTTTTTTGGACACTGTTATATTCATAGGATTTTGTTTCTACACATTTGCAACGTAAATTCTCGACCTGTGAAATTTTTATATGGGACTGTCACTGTAGCGGAAACTGCTGTCGTAAATATTTCCGTAAGAAAGTTAAGTGACCACCTGCACGTGCGTTGTCGGCACACAGCTGTGTCAGACACCTGGAGAACAAGCCATTAGGGTGTGCCTTTCCGCAAGCACAGGTAGAAAAAAAAAAGGGAGGCCATTAGCCTCGCTTTTGACATACCTTTGTAGAAGGCACCGCAAACACGACACGCTTACGTCTGCACACCTGATTATGACAAGCGTCTTTCTCTAGAATTGAGGGAATTTTTACTGCGTTATGAAATGCCATATGGCTAATGAATGATGTTTCATACCGTCCTTTGTACATATTCGCTCATTTTCTTTAATATCTAGTTTCTAGCTGCACTGCAGCATTGGTTAAAATAAAATTTAATATATGTACTAATATAGTTATTTTATGCCTACAGATCCAGTCAATAAGAAATTTATGATCTACTTCCAAGAAAATGAGGGCACATAAATAGATATTTCCCTTCACAGGAATTGCATAAATAATTTCTTTACGATTTGGTAACTTATCTGCTAGTGTAAGTTCTCGTGAAGCATCACTCTAGTGTTAAGATGTGACATAGGTATTAGACATGGCCATTTTAGTGTAATATTTTTTCTGCTTGAGCTTTGTCATGTTTAGATATAAGTTGCTGCTGCTGTTTGCCAGGCATAGTGCTACTGAATTTTAAATTGTGTTACTCTGTTAAGCAAGTTTTACTACTGACTTATTTTTCTTGTTGCTGCACATTGGCTCATATTAGTTGTAATGTTGCATTGCTTGGTAATTTAGATTTACTGTAGCTAGCTTTGCAATTTTCCATTTTTTTTTTTGCATTGCTGTTTGTGTTAATTTGTTATATGCTGCTGCATTGCCTCGTCCCTTAGTTTAGCATCTGAGCTCAGTAGATTTAAGTTAGCTTAAGAGGGGTAGACTACATAAGAAACTGACTATGGAGAATAAGTAAAGAATGCATTGCGAAGTTATATGAAAAAGATTTGGGCCAAAATGAGTATTGTACAATGAGAAATAATTATTTTGAAAGAAATATGAATAGAACACAGGAAGGAGGTATAGATAGGACTTTTTGGGAATAATGATGAATGAAGGGAGATCTCCAAGAAGCAAAGAAAGTTTTGTTTGCCAAATACTGCAGTAAAACAAACCCTGTCCTTTCCTTTTGTGTTATCCCACTATGTGTTTGTGTACCCTTGTGTATTTGTTTTCTTCCTGTCTCTGTGTAGTTTCATAGAATTTTTTCTTCTTCTAAACTAAGCTATATTCACTATGATGAGGAATACTGTTATCCTCAAATATAATTGGCATTAATAATATGTTATTTACCTTGTAAAGATGCTTAGACATTATTTATTCTGTTTTGTTTTAATGCTCATGTGTAAAGTTGATGTTTCAAAAATTATTCTGATCGTTTATGTATTTACTTATGTCATAATGCCTGTAACACTGATGTATATGTTTATTTCTATTCTGTTGTAAAGCCTTTACTACAAATGTTATCTGTATTGTTATGTTCTTTAATTATGTATTTTGTACCTTTGTAATTGTATTCTTATGTTGTAAATTTATAATAATATTGACACCAGTTCATCAAATTAAGTAACTTGTAAGTTACATTTCACTGCACACGTTTCTGTTGGTGATAGTATATGGACAATATGTGAGAAGTAGGGACTGTTAGTGTTTGCACGTGTGTTGATAATTCAGCAAGGGACTGGATAACAGCATTGCTGGTTCTAAGGACAATTCCAAAAACTTTGTGAGTGCACAAGTGGTGGTTATGGACTTGCTATATTAACTGCAAGACTCTTCAATGGTGATTGTGCACCCTCACAGTCACAACAGATGGCTGCTGACCATCTCTACAAGGACTACAGTGGGTCTGCATCTCTGGTGGCCCACCAATACCATTATTTCTACAAGGACTACAGTGGGTCTGCACCTCTGGTGGCCCACCAATACCACAATCTCTAACAGGACTACAGTGGGTCTACTCTGTGATGACCTACCTACCAATCTTCTTCAAAACGTCGAATGACTCTGCTGTGGGTTTGCTCTGTTGTGGCCCATTACCTGTCAGAGTGTCAAGAGTCAGCACTGTCTTTCCGTTGGAAGGACAACACTACTTTTCAAGTTGTTGTTGTTGTGGTCTTCAGTCCTGAGACTGGTTTGATGCAGCTCTCCATGCTACTCTATCCTGTGCAAGCTTCTTCATCTCCCAGTATCTACTGCAACCTACATCCTTCTGAATCTGCTTAGTGTATTCATCTCTTGGTCTCCCTCTACGATTCCTACCCTCCACACTGCCCTCCAATGCTAAATATGTGATCCCTTGATGCCGCAAAACATGTCCTACCAACCGATCCCTTCTTCTAGTCAAGTTGTGCCACAAACTTCTCTTCTCCCCAATCCTATTCAATACCTCCTCATTAGTTACGTGATCTACCCACCTTATCTTCAGCATTCTTCTGTAGCACCACATTTCGAAAGCTTCTATTCTCTTCTTGTCCAAACTAGTTATCGTCCATGTTTCACTTCCATACATGGCTACACACCATACAAATACTTTCAGAAACGACTTCCTGACACTTAAATCTATACTCGATGTTAACAAATTCCTCTTCTTGAGAAACGCTTTCCTTGCCATTGCCAGTCTACATTTTATATCCTCTCTACTTCGACCATCATCGGTTATTTTACTCCCTAAATAGCAGAACTCCTTTACTACTTTAAGTGTCTCATTTCCTAATCGAATTCCCTCAGCATCACCCGACTTAATTCGACTACATTCCATTATCCTCGTTTTGCTTTTGTTGATGTTCACCTTATATCCTCCTTTCAAGACACTGTCCATTCCGTTCAACTGCTCTTCCAAGTCCTTTGCTGTCTCTGACAGAATTACAATGTCATCGGTGAACCTCAAAGTGTTTACTTCTTCTCCATGAATTTTAATACCTACTCCGAATTTTTCTTTCGTTTCCTTTACTGCTTGCTCAATATACAAATTGAATAACATTGGGGAGAGGCTACAACCCTGTCTTACTCCTTTCCCAACCACTGCTTCCCTTTCATGCTCCTCGACTCTTATAACTGGCATCTGGTTTCTGTACAAACTGTAAATAGCCTTTCGCTCCCTGTATTTTACCCCTGCCACCTTTAGAATTTGAAAGAGAGTATTCCAGTTAACATTGTCAAAAGCTTTCTCTAAGTCTACAAATGCTAGAAACGTAGGTTTGCCTTTTCTCAATCTTTTTTCTAAGATAAGTTGTAAGGTCAGTATTGTCTCACATGTTCCAACATTTCTACGGAATCCAAACTGATCTTGCCCGAGGTCGCCTTCTACCAGTTTTTCCATTCGTCTGTAAAGAATTCGCGTTAGTATTTTGCAGCTGTGACTTATTAAACTAACAGTTCGGTAATTTTCACATCTGTCAACACCTGCTTTCTTTGGGACTGGAATTATTATATTCTTCTTGAAGTCTGAGGGTATTTCGCCTGTCTCATACATCGTGCTCACCAGATGGTAGAGTTTTGTCAGGACTGGCTCTCCCAAGGCCATCAGTAGTTCAAATGGAATGTTGTCTACTCCCGGGGCCTTGTTTCGACTCAGGTCTTTCAGTGCTCTGTCAAACTCTTCACGCAGTATCTTATCTCCCATTTCGTCTTCATCTACATCCTCTTCCATTTCCATAATATTGTCCTCAAGTACATCGCCCTTGTATAAACCCTCTATATACTCCTTCCACCTTTCTGCCTTCCCTTCTTTACTTAGAACTGGGTTGCCATCTGAGCTCTTGATATTCATACAAGTGGTTCTCTTCACTCCAAAGGTCTCTTTAATTTTCCTGTAGGCAGTATCTATCTTACCCCTAGTGAGACAAGCCTCTACATCCTTACATTTGTCCTCTAGCCATCCTTGCTTAGCCATTTTGCACTTCCTCTCGATATCATTTTTGAGACGTTTGTATTCCTTTTTGCCTGCTTCATTTACTGCATTTTTATATTTTCTCCTTTCATCAATTAAATTCAATATTTCTTCTGTTACCCAAGGATTTCTATTAGCCCTCGTCTTTTTACCTACTTGATCCTCTGCTGCCTTCACTACTTCAAGACTGCATGGAAATCCACTACTTCCGTGTGCATTCTCTTTTACTGCTCAGACTTTGAAAAAAAAAAAAACACTGAAATATTACTGTGATGAATGATCAGGACTGTCTTTATGGACTGTGAGAAAATTTTAGCTTTTGACCAACATTGTATTAATAAGTGTGTGCATTTGATATCTTTATTATTGTAATTATGAAAAATTTTTTCAAATAATTATTGGCCACTGCCCAAAAATATTTTGTAAAATTTTTTGTGTGGAGCATGGGGGCTATGTAAGTAGGCTGTTTATGTTTTCTTATTGGCAAAGTTACGTAGCGCTCTATATGAAAATCACTGGCTGTGCTGTGTGCAGCCTGTGGCTAGTTTGCATTGTTGTCTGCCATTGTAGTGTTAGGCAGCGGCAGCTGGATGTGAACAGCGCGTAGCGTTGCGCAGTTGGAGGTGAGCCGTCAGCAGTGGTGGATGTGGGGAGAGAGATGGCGGAGTTTTGTAATTTGTCATGAACTGCTATATATATATTATGACTATTAAGGTAAATACATTGTTTGTTCTCTATTAATATCTTTCATTTGCTAACTATCCCTATCAGTAGTTAGTGCCTTCCGTAGTTTGAATCTTTTATTTAGCTGGCAGTAGTGGCGCTCGCTGTATTGCAGTAGTTCCAGTAACGAAGATTTTTGTGAGGTAAGTGATTTGTGAAAGGTATAGGGGTAATGCAGGAGTAGGTTTAATAATGAATAAAAAAATAGGAGTGCGGGTTAGCTACTACAAACAGCATAGTGAACGCATTATTGTGGCCAAGATAGACACAAAGCCCATGCCTACTACAGTAGTACAAGTTTATATGCCTACTACCTCTGCAGATGATGAAGAAATAGATGAAATGTATGACGAGATAAAAGAAATTATTCAGGTAGTGAAGGGAGACGAAAATTTAATAGTCATGGGTGACTGGAATTCGTCAGTAGGAAAAGGGAGAGAAGGAAACATAGTAGGTGAATATGAATTGGGGGGAAGGAATGAAAGAGGAAGCCGCCTTGTAGAATTTTGCACAGAGCATAACTTAATCATAGCCAACACTTGGTTCAAGAATCATAAAAGAAGGTTGTATACCTGGAAGAATCCTGGAGATACTAAAAGGTATCAGATAGATTATATAATGATAAGAGAGAGATTTAGGAACCAGGTTTTAAATTGTAAGACATTTCCTGGGGCAGATGTGGATTCTGACCACAATCTATTGGTTATGAACTGCAGATTGAAACTGAAGAAAGTGCAAAAAGGTGGGAATTTAAGGAGATGGGACCTGGATAAACTGAAAGAACCAGAGGTTGTAGAGAGTTTCAGGGAGAGCATAAGGGAACGATTGACAGGAATGGGGGAAAGAAATACAGTAGAAGAAGAATGGGTAGCTCTGAGGGATGAAGTAGTGAAGGCAGCAGAGGATCAAGTAGGTAAAAAACAAGGGCTACTAGAAATCCTTGGGTAACAGAAGAAATATTGAATTTAATTGATGAAAGGAGAAAATATAAAAATGCAGTAAATGAAGCGGGCAAAAAGGAATACAAACGTCTCAAAAATGATATCAACAGGAAGTGCAAAATGGCTAAGCAGGGATGGCTAGAGGACAAATGTAAGGATGTAGAGGCTTGTCTCACTAGGGGTAAGATAGATACTGCCTACAGGAAAATTAAAGAGACCTTTGGAGAGAAGAGAACCACTTGTATGAATATCAAGAGCTCAGATGGCAACCCAGTTCTAAGTAAAGAAGGGAAGGCAGAAAGGTGGAAGGAGTATATAGAGGGTTTATACAAGGGCGATGTACTTGAGGACAATATTATGGAAATGGAAGAGAATGTAGATGAAGACGAAATGGGAGATAAGATACTGCGTGAAGAGTTTGACAGAGCACTGAAAGACCTGAGTCGAAACAAGGCCCCGGGAGTAGACAACATTCCATTTGAACTACTGATGGCCTCGGGAGAGCCAGTCATGACAAAACTCTACCATCTGGTGAGCACGATGTATGAGACAGGCGAAATACCCTCAGACTTCAAGAAGAATATAATAATTCCAATCCCAAAGAAAGCAGGTGTTGACAGATGTGAAAATTACCGAACTGTCAGTTTAATAAGTCACAGTTGCAAAATACTAACGCGAATTCTTTACAGACGAATGGAAAAACTGGTAGAAGCCGACCTCGGGGAAGATCAGTTTGGATTCCGTAGAAATGTTGGAACACGTGAGGCAATACTGACCTTACGACTTATCTTAGAAGAAAGATTAAGAAAAGGCAAACCTACGTTTCTAGCATTTGTAGACTTAGAGAAAGCTTTTGACAATGTTAACTGGAATACTCTCTTTCAAATTCTAAAGGTGGCAGGGGTAAAATACAGGGAGCGAAAGGCTATTTACAATTTGTACAGAAACCAGATGCCAGTTATAAGAGTCGAGGAGCATGAAAGGGAAGCAGTGGTTGGGAAAGGAGTAAGACAGGGTTGTAGCCTCTCCCCGATGTTATTCAATCTGTATATTGAGCAAGCAGTAAAGGAAACGAAAGAAAAATTCGGAGTAGGTATTAAAGTCCATGGAGAAGAAATAAAAACTTTGAGGTTCGCCGATGACATTGTAATTCTGTCAGAGACAGCAAAGGATTTGGAAGAGCAGTTGAACGGAATGGATGGTGTCTTGAAGGGAGGATATAAGATGAACATCAACAAAAGCAAAACGAGGATAATGGAATGTAGTCGAATTAAGTCGGGTGATGTTGAGGGTATTAGATTAGGAAATGAGACACTTAAAGTAGTAAAGGAGTTTTGCTATTTAGGGAGTAAAATAACCGATGATGGTCGAAGTAGAGAGGATATAAAATGTAGACTGGCAATGGCAAGGAAAGCGTTTCTCAAGAAGAGGAATTTGTTAACATCGAGTGTAGATTTAAGTGTCAGGAAGTCGTTTCTGAAAGTATTTGTATGGAGTGTAGCCATGTATGGAAGTGAAACATGGACGATAACTAGTTTGGACAAGAAGAGAATAGAAGCTTTCGAAATGTGGTGCTACAGAAGAATGCTGAAGATAAGGTGGGTAGATCACGTAACTAATGAGGAGGTATTGAATAGGATTGGGGAGAAGAGAAGTTTGTGGCACAACTTGACTAGAAGAAGGGATCGGTTGGTAGGACATGATTTGAGGCATCAAGGGATCACAAATTTAGCATTGGAGGGCAGTGTGGAGGGTAAAAATCGTAGAGGGAGACCAAGAGATGAATACACTAAGCAGATTCAGAAGGATGTAGGTTGCAGTAGATACTGGGAGATGAAGAAGCTTGCACAGGATAGAGTAGCATGGAGAGCTGCATCAAACCAGTCTCAGGACTGAAGACCACAACAACAACATAGGTTAAAGTTAGTCAGGGCCATTGTTTTGTAGGGATTATTGAAAGTCAGATTGCGTTGCGCTAAAAATATTGTGTTTCACTTTAGTGAATGTTTGAGTACGTTCAGTTTTGCTCAGCTGTTTGAAAAGCAAATAGTGTAAGAGGTTTATCAGCACAGTCGTGTATAATTGTTCTAAGGGGACGTTTCATCTCACATCGGGAACAGCAGAAAAGCTTTCTTGTCCCGCAACCTTCTTCTCATGGCGGGCGAACAACGTAAGGTATGATTCAAACTTTGTCATGTAACTAATAAAATTATTATTCCTACTTAACGCAGCAGTTTATTCTAAATCATCAGCTCTTGAGGGTGCTGATGTTGATCAAAGTCTTTATTACTAAACGGCTAAAACGCTGCAGTCTTCCAGTTGCAGATTGCCTGTCTAACAACTTGCAGAGGCCAAATTTTTGTTCTCAAAGTCTTTTGTAATTGCTGACTGAATTTAAAAATTTAGAATGGTGTTACAATCTACTCACTAAGGCATATAATCTTAAGACTTTAAGCTGTAAGTCAAGTACTAAAGTTAGAAACTGTGTATGTCTTGGGCTAGCATAGTTCACAACGCGCAATTTACCCACACTAGGAGTTTCAAATGGCTCTGAGCACTATGGGCTTAACTTCTGAGGACATCAGTCCCCTAGAACTTAGAACTACTTAAACCTAACTAACCTAAGGACATCACACACATTCATGCCCGAGGCAGGATTCGAACCTGCGACCGTAGCGGTGGCGCGGTTCCAGACTGTAGCGCCTAGAACCGCCCGGCCACTACGGCCGGCTACGAGTTTCACCCAGTATTTCAGAGAGAAGACACTTAGCAACTTCATTTAGAAATAACTTCAAACCTTTCCGAAAGTTCTTCTCGCTGGCACTCCTCGTAAAATTGTGGTGTCATCCGAAGAGTAAGATGCCAAACCACAGAGTATAGTACGCCACAAAGCGCCGACGATAGCAACGACAGCACAGCCGCGCCCGCTAAACCTTTGCTACGCCACCACCACAACTCGTCTCGTTAAAGCTGAGCAGAGGAACGCTTGACCCAGTTCACAGTCGACGTTCAAGACGACAGTGTCGTCGTAAATAGGCCACCAGAGTATTAAATGTGAACGTTATGTCAGTTTTCTTCAAGTGAAGGATCTTGTAAATTTGTCTATATCAAGTGATAAATACGCGGAGTATTCTATTCCTGTGGAAATGGACTGTAGGAAGTTAAATAAATCTTCATACCAATAAGGTAATGAAGTGAACTAATATTTTATACACTGAAGTGCCAAAGAAACTGGTACAGTCATGCGCATTCAAATACAGAGATATGTAAACAGGCAGAACACGGCGCTGCCGTCGGCAACGCCTATATAAGACAAGTGTCTGGCGCAGTTCTTACATCGGTCACTGCTGCTACAATGGCAAGTTATCAAGATTTAAGTGAGTCTGAACAGAGCATTCCACGATTGTACTGTGAATATCGGAGCCGAAGGTCCACTCATGTGCCCTCGATGGCTGCACGACACAAAGCTTTACATATTTGAATATGCTATCTGTTCTTTCGGACCGATCTCTTACGGGAGTCGGCAGTAAAGCCGCGAGTAATGACTATGATGGGCAGGGGCACTATGAATATAGTGCGGGACAATAAGCTATAAAAGTGGGTCTCACGGGAGGCGTGCCAGAGGTAAGTTCCTGCAGTCGCAGTATCTTCTGTGTCCTCGGTGGCTCAGATGGATAGAGCGTCTGCCATGTAAGCAGGAGATCCCGGGTTCGAGTCGCGGTCACGGCACACACTTTCAACTGTCCCCTTTGACTTATATCAACGCCTGTATGCAGCTAAGGGTATTCATTTCATTGTAATTACAAAGCTTTACCCCTCGCCTGGGCCTGTCAAAACCGACATTGGACTGTTTATGACTGGAAACATGTTGCTTGGTCGGGCGAGTCCCGTTTCAAATTGTATCGAGCAGATGGATGAGTACGGATATGGAGATAACCTCATGAATCCACGGAATCCACATGCCAGCAGAGGACTGTTCAAGTTGGTGGAGGCTCTTTAATGGACTAAGGCGTGTGCAGTTAGAGTGATATCGGACCCCTGATACGTCTAGATACGACTCTGACATGTGACACGGACGTAGGTGTCCTGTCTGATCACCTGCATTCATTCATGTCCATTGTGCATTTCGACTGACTTCGGCAATTCCAGCAGGACAATGCGACACCCCACACGTCTAGAATTGTTGCTAAAGTTTGTCTCCAGGAACACTCCTCTGACTTTAAATACTTCCGCTGGCCACCAAACTATCCAGACATGAACATTATTGAGCATATTTGGGATGCCTTGCAACGTGCTGTTCAGAAGAGGTCTCCATCCCCTCGCACTCTTACGGATTTATGGACAGCCCTGTGGGATTCATGGTGTCAGTTTCCACCAGCACTACTTCAGACATTAGTCAAGTCCATTCCATGCCGATTTGCGGCTCTTCTGCGTGCTCGTGGAAGTCCTACACAATATCCCGGCAGGTGTACCAGTTTCTTTGGCTCTTCAGTGTATGCTGAAGTTCCGCTCAGTCTACTCACAGAGCAAAGCAAAGAAGCTATCGTTGTGCTGGTGACTATTTTCGTGCGGCACACAAAATAATGAAAGGTGAAAAATCTATTCCTTACTACATTTTTCAGTGTTCAGGCAGTAAAACTTCAACATCATGCACGACGTTTTGATTTATTGCGTCTGTGATACTACCTCTACTCGTAACACATTTTGCACGCAATATCCACATATTCCACTGAATTTGTATGCAAAATTATAAC
The DNA here is from genome assembly GCF_023864275.1 of Schistocerca cancellata. NCBI lineage: Eukaryota > Metazoa > Arthropoda > Insecta > Orthoptera > Acrididae > Schistocerca > Schistocerca cancellata. The sequence continues at coordinate 103,095,453 of NC_064626.1, forward strand.
GTTATGTTAGACATAGATCTTGGAATATGACGTTTTATACTTGGGAGTAAGATTCCTTAAAATTCGCTGGTGTGGGGGTTTACTGGTTCAGTGATGAATCTGCTTAACTTTACTTCTGTGTTGATGTTTTACACATTTTACTTTCTACCATTTAAAAATAATTGCCTGTGTGTAGTTGTCACTAAATTGTTACCTTTTTTACCTTCAAACTTCGCGACATATGGCTGGAAAAATAGACAACTTTTTTCCGAATTGGATAAATATCACCAAACGTATAATTCTGTCGTACGCAATGCTGGTTACTATAAATTTAGAATCCGATGGGCATTCATAAATGTTAGATTCAGAGGGATATTTAACGAAACTCTGCATTCACCGTAAGTGCAGAAGTGTTCCCAGCTGGGACCAGAGCAACGTGCTCTTAACAGGAAATACGAATACGATAACATGTAGATGTTACGGTGCGGCAGGCTCCCCGTGAACACGTTTATAATTCCCGTCCGCTACCAGAATGTAAGAAGCCACATCCCGCTATAAAGGCCGCTCTAACTGCAAACCCCCCGCACGTCCGTAGAATGGACCTTCCGTGCGCCGCTGTTACTTATAAATATTACATTGGCTCGTAAGCACTCGGCCACGGAGAAGCAGCTACGGCGGCCCACATGCGGGGCGAAAGGCTCTTTCTTCAAAGGTGGTCCGAGGCCGCTGCCGGAGTGACACGCGGCGGAGTGTTCAGCCAGCGCTGCCGGTGCCAAAAACATTGTCCCCATATTACGTCTGCCGGACAGTAGCCGCTGGGGAAGACGCTGTAGCAAGTACTCAAGAATAGAGTAGGTGGATGCATTCGTAATGTGGTCTGAGAGGAGAATGAATGTGTGCTGTCCCTGGACTGATGCCGGATGGTTATAACTAAACTGAAAGCGTCTGAGTGCTGCAGTGCGGGCTGTATACATACCAGGACTCTACGGCCTGGGGTCCGCCGCTCGTGGTCTCGCGGTAGCGTTCTCGCTTCCCAAGCCCGGGGTCCCGGGTTCGATTCCCGGCGGGGTCAGGGATTTTCACCTGCCTCGAGATGACTGGGTGTTTGTGTTGTCCTCATCATTTCATCATCATCATCCAGGAAAGTGGCGAAATTGGACTGAGCAAAGGTTGGGAAATTGTACGGGCGCTGATAACCACGCAGTTGAGCGCCCCACAAAACCAAACATCATCATCATCATCTATGGCCTGGTATGTATGTTCATTAATCGGTGCTCTCGCGGAGTACCCTGAGAAAATACAGTACTGGCCATTAAAATTGCTACACCAAGAAGAAATGCAGATGATAAACGGGTATTCATTGGACAAATATATTATACTAGAACTGACATGTGATTACATTTTCACGCAATTTGGGTGCCTAGATCCTGAGAAATCTGTACCCAGAACAACCACCTCTGGCCGTAATAACGGCCATGATACGCCTGGGCATTGAGTCAAACAGAGCTTGGATGGCGTGTACAGGTACAGCTGCCCATGCAGCTTCAACACGATACCAGTTCATCAAGAATGTGCGTATTGCGACGAGCCAGTTACTCGGCTACCATTGACCAGACGTTTTCATTTGGTGAGAGACCTGGAGAATGTGCTGGCCAGGGCAGCAGTCGAACATTTTCTGTATCCAGAAAGGGATCTAATGAAGGGTAGAGCCACGGGCCGTAACATCTCAAATGTAACGTCCACTGTTCAAAGTGCCGTCAATGCGAACAAGAGGTGACCGAGACGTGTAACCAATGGCACCCCATACCATCACGCCGTGTGATACGCCAGTATGGTGATGACAAATACACGCTTCCAATGTGCGTTCATCGTGATGTCGCCAAACACGGATGCGACCATAATGATGCTGTAAACAGAACCTGGATTCATCCGAAAAAATGACGTTTTGCCATTCGTGCACCCAGGTTCGTCGTTGAGACCACCGCAGGCGCTCCTGTCTGTGATGCAGCGTCAAGAGTAACCGCAGCCATGGTCTCCGAGCTGATAGTCCATGCTGCTGCAAACGTCGCCGAACTGTTCGTGCAGATGGTTGTTGTCTTGCAAACGTCCCCATCTGTTGACTCAGGGATCGAGACGTGGCTGTACGATCCGTTACAGCCATGCGGATAAGATGCCTGTCATCTCGACTGCTACTCATACGAGGCCGTTGGGATCCAGCACGGTGTTTCGTGTTACCCTCCTGAACCCACCGATTCCATATTCTGCTAATAGTCATTGGATCTCGACCAACGCGAGCAGCAATGTCGCGATACGATAAACCGCAACCGCGATAGGCTACAATCCGACCTTTATCAAAGTCGAAAACGTGATGGTACGCATTTCTCCTCCTTACACGAGGCATCACAACAACGTTTCACCAGGCAACTCCGGTCAACTGCTGTTTGTGTATGAGAAATCGGTTGGAAACTTTCCTCATGTCAGCACGTTGTAGGTGTCGCCACCGGCGCCGACGTTGTGTGAATGCTCTGAAAAGCTAATCATTTGCATATCACAGCATCTTCTTCCTGTCGGTTAAATTTCGCGTCTGTAGCACGTCATCTTCGTGGTGTAGCAACTTTAATGGCCAGTAGTATAATATTCCACTTTGCGTCACCATGTGAAAATATGCCTTTGTAAGCAGTCAGAATGTGAAATGTTTTCTGTTTTGACATCAGAATGCTCTTTGTCGGACATGGCTTTCTTTTGTTAAGTGACTCCTTGTAAATGGTTGAGAAGGTTGAAGTTTTCCGTACGAAACGCTATGGCTATTGAAAGAAATGGCTCTGAGCACTATGCGACTTATCTTCTAAGGTCATCAGTCGCCTAGAACTTAGAACTAATTAAACCTAACTAACCTAAGGACATCACACACATTCATGCCCGAGGCAGGATTCGAACCTGCGACCGTAGCGGTCGCTCGGCTTCAGACTGTAGCGCCGAGAACCGCACGGCCACTCCGGCCGGCTATTTGAAGAGAAAGACAGTGTACTGCTGGTGACGTTGTTTTATCAGATCCGTAGTAATAGCAGCGTTGCATTGCGGAAATATTGCCGACAGAAATAGGTGCAATGAGGTCACAAGTCAATAAACAGCCTAAAGCATATGATCATCAAAACCGGAGAAACAGGTGAACTAGGTGGTGAAGCAGGGAGAGAGTGGCGGTCCATTACGATGGTAGTTGTTGATGAAGTTTCTTGTATCTACACCTGCCCGTGCAGCACATGCCTCAAACACTGCAGTCAGTGCTCGAGCTGTGTCACGGGAATTGTCTCTCCCCGGCCAACCGTTCAAAAGATTTTGCGGTGCATTTTTCACTGGTATCCCTACAAGACTGAGAAAGGAAGCCCCAAGGTGGTTACAAAGCCGTGTCTTTGTCATTCGCTTTTTGGTACGCATGGAAATAGATAACATGTGGCCAGTGAATATTCTTCGGATGGACGAGACTCATTTTACTCTAGACGATGCCATGAGTACCTAAAACTGTCTCATATGAGGTTCTACTCCATTACACGTTGTCCAGGAACGTCCACTACACTCAACTAACGAAACTGTGTGGTGTGGTTTCACGATTTCCTTTATTATCTGTCTGTTTTTCTTCGAGGAGATGGTATCTTATGGTTCTGCTAGGTGTACAGTGACATGTGCACCTTATAAGCAGATCCCTGTGCAACACGTGTTTCCAGCTTTGCAAGACAATAACTGATTACACAGCACTATTTTCATGCAAGATGGTGTGACACCAAGTGTCGCTTGCCAGATGAATGATTTGCTTCGAGAAACTTTCAATAACGATTGCATCATCTCTAGGCACTTTCAAGGTGTGTGGCCTTCCAGATGCCCCCACTTAAATCCATGTGACGTCTGGTTGTGTATATATGAGAAAGATTGCGTCTATCACATAGCATACGATGGGATATCACTTCGATCACACTGGCTGTACTGCGAGCAACGGTTGACTATTGTGATGTATATGCAACCAATATTGCCCATAATGAGATTTTCACTCTGCAGCGGAGTGTGCGCTGACATGAAACTTCCTGCCAGATTAAAACTGTGTGCCCGACCGAGACTCGAACTCGGGAACTTTGCCTTTCGCGGGCAAGTGCTCTACCATCTGAGTTACCGAAGCACGACTCACGCCCGGTACTCACAGCTTTACTTCTGCCAGTACCTCGTCTCCTACATTCCAAACTTTACAGAAGCTCTCCTGCGAACCTTGCAGAACTAGCACTCCTGAAAGAAAGGATATTGCGGAGACATGGCTTAGCCACAGCCTGGGGGATGTTTCCAGAATGAGATTTTGACTCTGCAGCGGAGTGTGCGCTGACATGAAACTTCCTGGCAGATTAAAACTGTGTGCCCGACCGAGACTCGAACTCGGGACCTTTGCCTTTCGCGGGCAAGTGCTCTACCATCTGAGCTACCGATGCACGACTCACGCCCGGTACTCACAGCTTTACTTCTGCCAGTACCTCGTCTCCTACATTCCAAACTTTACAGAAGCTCTCCTGCAAAGGTCCCGAGTTCGAGTCTCGGTCGCGCACACAGTTTTAATCTGCCAGGAAGTTTAATATTGCCCATGTTCGTCTGTGGGAATGGACTCGATCAGTAAACGGAATCTAACCTGCATAACACAGTGTGCGTGTTGTATCAGTGTCAGTTCCAGTGTCATTTAAGCCCTGAGCAGATCGTTACATGAAAAACCATTCAGAGCCAGCGGTTTGTCAGCGGAGGTGAACATCAGAGGGAGCCATGTCTGGCCTGTATCGCGGGTGATCAAACACTTCCCTATAGAAACGCTGCAGGAGTGTCTTCATTGTTCCTGCACTGTGCGACCAAGAAATGTAATGAAGAAAGAAATGTATGACAGTTACATTATGTGCGGTTGCATGAAATCAGGCGAAATCTCTTGGTAGGCACCCATACTTGGCGGAAGACACAGTTTTCTAGGCATCTTTACGTGCTGATTGTTCGCTCAGAACTGCAAAGTGCAATGTGACGCGATCAGAGCGCATACTACAGACACTGCTCAACACATCTGTGCAAAGCTTCATCCAATTTTCTCTGCAGTTTCCATTTCGCAAACAATCGGAGCTTGCTTTCCGAATAGCCCTCGTACTATTTTTTTCCAGCATAGACCGATACGGCACATACTCCACACAGCAAACCGCTTAATGAACATGGTTACGACATTTCAGCTTCCTACGATGTACACAGCCTGTATTGCACCACTGCAAACACGGTTTAATTACAAGCATCCGGTGCAAGGGGCAATCAAATGAAAAGACAGATGATAGAAAAGTAAGTAAAGTGTTTATTACTTCAAAAGTAATCACCATAACTGTCCCACTGTGAGACAAGATGATCAGTGCCTTCATGGAAAAAGTCTGCAGCTGCCGACGGAACTATAATTGTATCCACAGCCTAAACCTCTTCATCCGAAGCATTTCGATAGCCGCGAATGTCTCTTCAGGTCTCCAAAAACATGGAAATTGCATGGGGGAGAGAACAACCTTGGTCACATGTGGGCCTGCCCACATCAGGAGCTGTTTCGACTACACTGCAGCAGTTTCACTGGGAAGCCCTTACACATCCTCAATATAGTCCCAAACTCTCACCCATGCGATTCCCATATTCTGGAGACCGAAAGGAAGACATACGTGGCCGTCGATTTGCTTCGGACGAAGAGGTGCCCGCCTTGGTACAATCACAGTTCAGTATGCAACCGAAAACATTTTTCCGTGAAGGCATTGACCATCTTACCTCACAACAGTTTGCTTACTTTTTTTTTATCTGTATCATTTGCATTTCAATGTCTGTGAAACGTCCCCTTTTGAACATTTATACACGACTGTGCTTAAACTGACACACAATATTTTTTAGCGCAACGCAATCTGACTTTCAGAAATCCCTACAAAGGAATGGCCCTGACTAACATTAACCTGTACCTTTGACAAATCACTTACCTCACCAAAAATCTTCGTTACTCGAACTACTGCAATACAGCGAGCGCCACTACTGCCAGCTAAACAAAAGATTCAAACTACGAAAGGCACTAAATACTGATAGGCATAGTTAGCAAATGAAAGATTTTAATAGAGAACAAACAATGTATTTACCTTATTAGTCATATTATATATAGCAGTTCATAACATCCATTCTTACAAATATCAAAACTCCGCCATTTCTCTCCCTACATCCACCACTGCTGGCGGCTCACCTCCAACTGCGCAACGCTACGCGCTGTTCACATCCAGCTGCCGCTGCCCAGCACTACAATGGCAGACAACAATGCAAACTAGCTACAGACTGCACACAGCACAGCCAGTGATTTTCATACCGAGCGCTACGTAACGTTGCCGATAAGAAAACATAAGCAGCCTACTTACATCTGTTACAAGTGTGGCCGAGACTCGAGGGCATTGTGACGGGTGTTGTTGCACGAACTGAGGTATGGAGGGTGTTGATTAATATGTGGGAAACCTCAGCGGAATGGACAGAGTCCTTAAAAAGTAGTAAAAAGGTCCACATATACATATGGTCAATTTTTTTTTAATTATAGACACTTTTTGTTACATATTTGCTGAATTGCCTTTCCGTTTTCAAATTTCCGTCTTGGATCTACAGGTATTTTTTTCTTTTTAAATGTTTGTTCTGGAAAGTCTTAAGTTAAAACCTTCTTACATTTATCTCAGTTGCCATGGTAGTATCTGCGGTGTCGTTGATTATCGACGCTTCGCGCCAGCAGTCGACTACTGCAGAGATGCTGCTTCTCAGCGCAACGTCACCGGCGGCACCCATGCGACTGATGCTCGAGCCACGCCTCCCGGAGTGGACACTGGACTCGCATTCGGGAGGACGACTGTTCAATCCCGTGTCCGGCCATCCTGATTTAGGTTTTCCGTGATTTCCCTAAATAGATCCAGGCAAATGCCGGATGGCTCCTTCGAAAGGGCACGGCCGACTTCCTTTCCTAATCCGATGAGACCGATGACCTCGCTGTCTGGTCTCCTCTCCCAAAACAACCACCCCAACCAACCTTCCCGGAGTCACTAGGGGTTCAAATGGCTCTGAGCACTATGGGACTCAACATCTTAGGTCATAAGTCCCCTAGAACTTAGAACTACTTAAACCTAACTAACCTAAGGACATCACACACACCCATGCCCGAGGCAGGATTCGAACCTGCGACCGTAGCAGTCCCGCGGTTCCGGACTGCAGCGCCAGAACCGCTAGACCACCGCGGCCGGCAGTCACTAGGGGTCATCGCTGCGCAGCCTGCCGTGAAATACGACTGCAGGAGACAAGCTGACAGTTACAATCTGCTTCTAGTTGCCTATGTCCGGAGTCATAGAGCCCTCGTTCTCCCGAGCTCACGTCGACGTACTGAGTTGTCGTGCGGACGAGTTTTAAGTAATAGTGATGAATCGAACACTCAGACTTCAGATATTACATACACTCCTGGAAATGGAAAAAAGAACACATTGACACCGGTGTGTCAGACCCACCATACTTGCTCCGGACACTGCGAGAGGGCTGTACAAGCAATGATCACACGCACGGCACAGCGGACACACCAGGAACCGCGGTGTTGGCCGTCGAATGGCGCTAGCTGCGCAGCATTTGTGCACCGCCGCCGTCAGTGTCAGCCAGTTTGCCGTGGCATACGGAGCTCCATCGCAGTCTTTAACACTGGTAGCATGCCGCGACAGCGTGGACGTGAACCGTATGTGCAGTTGACGGACTTTGAGCGAGGGCGTATAGTGGGCATGCGGGAGGCCGGGTGGACGTACCGCCGAATTGCTCAACACGTGGGGCGTGAGGTCTCCACAGTACATCGATGTTGTCGCCAGTGGTCGGCGGAAGCTGCACGTGCCCGTCGACCTGGGACCGGACCGCAGCGACGCACGGATGCACGCCAAGACCGTAGGATCCTACGCAGTGCCGCAGGGGACCGCACCGCCACTTCCCAGCAAATTAGGGACACTGTGGCTCCTGGGGTATCGGCGAGGACCATTCGCAACCGTCTCCATGAAGCTGGGCTACGGTCCCGCACACCGTTAGGCCGTCTTCCGCTCACGCCCCAACATCGTGCAGCCCGCCTCCAGTGGTGTCGCGACAGGCGTGAATGGAGGGACGAATGGAGACGTGTCGTCTTCAGCGATGAGAGTCGCTTCTGCCTTGGTGCCAATGATGGTCGTATGCGTGTTTGGCGCCGTGCAGGTGAGCGCCACAATCAGGACTGCATACGACCGAGGCACACAGGGCCAACACCCGGCATCATGGTGGGGGGAGCGATCTCCTACACTGGCCGTACACCACTGGTGATCGTCGAGGGGACACTGAATAGTGCACGGTACATCCAAACCGTCATCGAACCCATCGTTCTACCATTCCTAGACCGGCAAGGGAACTTGCTGTTCCAACAGGACAATGCACGTCCGCATGTATCCCGTGCCACGCAACGTGCTCTAGAAGGTGTAAGTCAACTACCCTGGCCAGCAAGATCTCCGGATCTGTCCCCCATTGAGCATGTTTGGGACTGGATGAAGCGTCGTCTCACGCGTCTGCACGTCCAGCACGAACGCTGGTCCAACTGAGGCGCCAGGTGGAAATGGCATGGCAAGCCGTTCCACAGGACTACATCCAGCATCTCTACGATCGTCTCCATGGGAGAATAGCAGCCTGCATTGCTGCGAAAGGTGGATATACACTGTACTAGTGCCGACATTGTGCATGCTCTGTTGCCTGTGTCTATGTGCCTGTGGTTCTGTCAGTGTGATCATGTATCTGACCCCAGGAATGTGTCAATAAAGTTTCCCCTTCCTGGGACAATGAATTCACGGTGTTCTTATTTCAATTTCCAGGAGTGTATTTTCAGTATCATCCGGCACAGTGTTTTCTGCTGCCTCTTCGTGTATTTGTGGTAATATTTATCTAATCCCACGCTTGTCACCCAAAGACAGACTGGAGAGCTACAAAAAATGAGTGTTCTTTCAGAGTTAAACAGAGTTGTGTTTATTTATGTGGTTGTTAATTCGTTTACTGTTCTCTGTGACCAAACTCATTGCAAAAGCGGAAAACAACATTAGTAAATAAAAACTCTTAGCATTGAGAACTCAATCAAAAGTGCAACTTTAGTCTACAGTTCGTACTAGACTAGTGTCTAGTTTGTACTGAAGATACTTGCCCCATCATGAATGAAATCGGCTATTCCCGAGACGGGCGCCAACAAAAAAGCGTGAGTTAGAGCCTCTAAACTGGAGAGCGACGCCTGTTCGGCCGTATTCTTTCTGGACTGGTGTGTACTGTCATTTCTGGCTGAAACGCATTCTAAATAGCACATGGTGGACATGCACTTGATGACTTGCAAACTACAATGCGTCTCAATTCACATGTTTGTATGCTGAAAGATTTCGTTATAGGCGTTTACCGTACAATAAGACGTTACAAAGAATACGCAAACGCCTTGTGGAAACCGGCTCTTTTGTCGTCATTTCATTGAGGAAGACCAAATAGTACTTCGTCATATTGAGGATGATAATGCAGCAGTGCCAAGTAAATAACAGAAACTAAGCAAGTGAGTCATACGACAGCGTTAAAAGCGTTACAAGAGAAAATCCTTTATCCACACATCTTCAAAGGGAGCAAGGTCCTACTGGAACAGGTTTTCAATCCACTAAAGCTTCCTAAACGTGGTGACTGGGGGTGTGTGCTCGGCATCAACACTTTGTGCCTACCATTCTACTGCATTTACTAATGAAGCAAAGATTACCAGGAATGGAGTGCAGAATTTTGACAATGGGATGATGGACGGATGGAAATTCCTTAGCAGTTTTGAAAATTGAGCATCAATAGCAGTTTAGCATTAATGTCTCGGCTGGCAGCTGGAGATGATATGGACCTTTCTTTTCTATAGAACACTGAGTGGAGCATCATTCAGTGAATTTTCAATGGAACAATTAAATGTTTTTCTGGGAGATGTTCCATTACACTTACGTCAGAACAAGTGGTTCATGCACATTGGAACACGAGCTCCTTTTGCTCTTCTAGCAAAAACAATTTTAAATCGGCGTTTCCCATATAAATGGACATTTTGAGGCAACAACATCTTGGCCTGCTCGATGTCCTGAGCTCAGTCGATTGGATTTTTATTTTTTTTTTGCGTATTTAAAGGACATGGTGTATTCGAGACCTATTGCGAATGTTGACGTTCCTCAGAATGTGTTCAAGACGGATTTCGGCAGGTACAACAGACACGTGCGTTATGGGCGAGAGCAAGACAATTCATGATGCTCCATTGAGAAGCTTGAGTTACAACTAATGCTAGACATTCTGAACATTTCATCTGCCCATCAGAAGACAAAATTTAACAACAGAAAATATCTATCGAATGAAGTCGGAAATTTGAAAATAAAAATACGAACGAAGCAAACACGTAACAACAAAAAAGTGTCAAAACTAAGTAAATAAAAAAAGAACTGACCATATGTTCACATGAACTTTTTCGCTTCTTTTCAAGTCCTCTATCCATTACCAAGAGGTTTCCCACATATTAGTTAACACCCTGCATTTCCGCGGGACGCTATGTCGTATCTCCATGGAATGATGTCAGCTGTTGTAGCAAGACTCCTACAGGGATATAAATGTCAATGCAGAACAAATCGTGCACGCTCTGTGTAGTTCTGGCAGCCTGATAACAGTGCGTTCTGTTGAAGGACGGTGAAACAGACCCAAAGATTTACCGGTGAATACGTCTACTGCCGATTACATTGTCCAGTCACATTAACGTGAGAACTGTCAGAAGCCTGAATAACCACCTCGTGCAGCGCGAACCACTGAAAGACGTGCATGAAAGTAATCTGTGGGGTTCTGAAAGGTACCCACAGGGACGTGGATCCATGCAGACTCCAGTTCCGCAGCTAGCTGCGATAGGTTTCTCGCTTGAGGATCCATGGCGCGGGCAGCCCGATCGAAGTGTTCCCACAGATTCTCTAGTCTTTTCCCATTCCTTCAACTGCATCATGTTGCAGGCCCAGCACTTTTTGGCGCTGTAGTCATCCTGAAAAAAATGACTGTAAGCACTATGGGACTTAACATCTGAGGTCATGAGTCCCCTAACTAACCTAAGGACATCACAAAATCCATGCCCGAGGCAGGATTCGAACGTGCGACCGTAGCGGTCGATCGGTTCCAGCCTGAAGCGCCTAGTCATCCTGATCTCATGCCATGTAATGGCCAGCTTTCTGTGCGCGAATGGGAGAAATCTGGCACCATGCTTCCGCACTTTCATTCATTTTCACCGAGATTTTAATATTTTATGTTGCCTTACCTATCTAATCCCTAAGTTTTGCACTCGTGTAGATACAACTTAACAAGTAGATTTCATCTTTCTAGATTTCTGAAAGGGGTTCTGCATTGTACTACACTGCTAATCAATGACTGGCATATGTCAATATGGAATATCAAATCAGCTGTGTAATTTGTTTGAAGAATTTTTCACTGAAGACCTAGTATCTTTCACTGGTCTACAAATGTGCAACGAAACTAAATTGCACCAGCATTGCCCCAATGATATAATATACTGATTAAAAGTATTCAGACACCTATTAGTCGACATTAATACGGGTTTTGTCCACCCACCACTTTTATGACGGCTTGAACTCTGCTGAGGAGACTTTCAATGAGGTGTCTGAATGTCTGTGGAGTAATGGCAGCCCATTCTCCCTTAAAAGCCGAAGTCGGAGAAGGTAGTGATGGACTCTGGAGAGCAGGAAGGAAGTCAATGTTCTAACTTATCCCAAAGTTGTTCCTTTGGTTTCAGGTCGGGACACTGGACAGGCATGTCCATTTCAGGAATGTTATTGAGGTGTCTGCAGAAGTGCCAACACTGTTTTGTTTGAGGAGACCGAAATGCACGCTATAAGCTCACGCAGGCTGGCGTGAGGTCTGAAACAGGATACGTAATGAATGCTATAAAGAAAAGTACGTAGCTTCTGGAATACTTAACTTTAATCCACATATGTAGAACATCGCTCTTGATGATACATTAATAGGATCTCAATATCTATACTGGTAATGGCGCCTTGCTAGGTCGTAGCAAATGTAGCTGAAGGCTATGCTAACTATCGTCTCGGCAAATGAGAGCGTAATTCTCAGTGAACCATGGCTAGCAACGTCGGCTGTACAACTGGGGCGAGTGCTAGTACGTCTCTCTAGACTTGCCGTGTGGTGGCGCTCGGTCTGCAATTACTGACAGTGGCGACACGCGGGTCCGTCGTATACTAGCGGACCGCGGCCGATTTAAAAGCTACCACCTAGCAAGTGGCGGTGACACCACATTCCTCCCCCGCAAATCGGCGAACGGTTGTGTTATAAGGCTTCCGCCCGCCGTGGGGAGGACCCCATGTTGACGTATGCGACGAGGTGGGGAGCCTAACAACAGGCGAGGCTGTGCCACCCGCACCCGGCCATTCGGTCCGAGGGGAGCTAGGAAACGCCTGAAAACCTTGCGAGGTGCCGGGGCTAGCAGTGTATTTAACACTAAATTCTTCTAGAATCTACATATGTAAATTATGCTCTAAGCCCCCCCCCCCCCCCTATTCTAACTCCGACTTTTGCTGTTGCACAAGGATTAAAAAAAAAACGCGAACTGACACTAATCAACCCTGCCAGTGGAGTAGAAGAGAGTTTGGCACCTGCAATAATTTAATTTGATAAATAAGTTAAATAAACGAAGGCTTCATTAACATAGTGAGGAATGATAGGGTTGCTCTACCGATTAACAGAATGAAAGTTCTGTCCAAAATAACAATATGATTTATTAAGTCTAAACACAAAATAATAAACAAAAACACATGAAACATTTACAATACATCAAATTGTCTCAAATTGGATACTCAAACAAACGCTGTGAATGTGAAGTTGTCCCTAAACTAGATTGTGAGGATTATGACGAAGTGGTATGTGGAGCCAATTCCTTGCAACTCAAATCTTAAGAGAAAACACATAGCCAACCCAACATTAATTGCTGCTACCCAAGACAGAACAAAGTTAGAAAAAGACGAACAGGCGCGCTCTGCTGAGCTCTGATTATCACCTAGGAAAATCCCTGTCTGCCGGTGCTGCGGACATACCTTACCAATCTGTCTTCTTAACTGCAAGAACACGATTTGGCGTACCGGAGGCGATGGCTGCTTGCTTCGACGTCCTCGACCGAAAGGCGAGAGCCGACTACCCCGAGCACTCGTACAGGCCGAACACTCAACATTCCCGCCTCCACGACAGTGGCCATGGTTAAACGTTCCAATCAGCAACTCGAAAGCCGGCGGAAAATTCCACTCTATTGCCGGAGCACTACCATTCCACCAATGGAGATTCTTGGCGCCAATTTCTGCGCTGATTTTGCTACGTCACGGAGCTATGCCTTGAGCAAGCCAATCACAGTTACTATTTTGCAGAAAGTGCGGGAATTTTCCCGCCACAACTGCCTGGGTACACAAGTCATTCCCACGCCTCGCTGGTAGCCCACCAGAAAGTGTTTTCGCTAAGTTTCTGCGAAGTAACGGAACCTATAGCCCAGCCGCTACTTCAGACCCCTCCAGGCGTGTCTTTTGACAATGTCGGCGTCTGCAAAGCATTCACTCGACTTTCTCACACCTGTCGGCTTAACGCTTTCCAGATCAGCAGAGCCCGCCTGTCACCGGACCACCCGGGTGACGAGAGACGCTGCGTGGGAAGTCCGCATATGAAGGAATAGCGACTTTTCACTGCATGCAATTAGAGAGGAAAACCGTAAGATAGAAATATGAGAGGGGGCTCATGCCACCTCTCAACCTAGTCCAGGGTGCACGCCAACATGCAGTGTATGCGCCCGTAGATAGTCAGGAGGGGCCGAGGGTCGACCTACATCGAGTCGGAGCACCCGACTGGCGAAGACGACATCTGGTCCAGAGCGGGCAAGAGTTCCATTGCGGAGGACAGCTGGTCACGGGAAGCGATCGGCGGCGCGTGACCCTGGGAGGCGCCCGGCGGTTGCAGCAACGCGTCCACTGCGGGCGTCGCCAGCGAGAGAACAGGCGGCGGCGGTGGCGGCGCGTCGCCATGGGGCAAAATTGAAGGCAGCGTCGGTAACACCTGGGGATGAGGCGAGCCAGTAGATGGGTCCCCAGGGCGCTGACCGGACGGCACCGTCGCTGAAAGCAGACGGGGAGCGGCAGAACCCGTGCGACGACAGAGGCGCAGCTGATTGAGATGCCGACGCACCTCACCAGAGGCCCCCAAAACCAGATACATCGCGCGGCCGAGGCAGCGAAGAATGCGCCCTGCGAGCCAACGCCGTGAACCTCGACAGTGGCGATAGAATACAACATCGCCTGGAGCAAAAGCAGGTGGCTGCCGCTGCGCAGGAACCTGATGCGGCGGATGCAGCAAGACATCAAGGTTCGATGAGGACGACCATGGAGCAACAGCCGGCGAGCTACCATCGCGGGGCTGAGAGCGATACGAGGACAAAAAGAGCAATAACGCATCCTCCCGAGAATGCGACTCTTTCAACTTCAACATCTATGACTTGAAAGTCCGGACCAAACGTTCAGCGGCGAAAACGGCGCGGATGTCAGATGTTGAATACCATTGGCCTTGCAGAATGACTGAAATTCTGTGAACATGAATTGTGGGCCATTGTCGGAAACAATAGTCTGTGGTAGACCTTCAATGCAAAAGATAGCGGACAACGCTTGGATGGTGGCAGAAGACGTCGTGGAAGACATCCGGACAACAAAAGGAAAATTACTGAAGGAATCCACCACAACCAACCATCGAGCATTCCAGAATGGACCAGCAAAATCGATGTGTAAGCGTTGCCAAGGGGAAGTGGCTTTCGGCCATGCAAAGAATTTCCGCGGTGGCGCGGAATGTTGTTCGGCACACGCCATGCAAGAAGAGCACATATTCGTAATCGCAGCATCGATTCCGAACCACGTACAGTGCTGACGAGCAAGTTGTTTCGTTCTCACTATACCCCAGTGTCCTTGGTGGAGAAGCTTTAAGACAGAGGACTGTAACGAACGTGGGACCACGACCCCGGACTGATCATTGTCAGAACGCAACAGCAAAACACCACGTCGTACAAAAAGTCGACTTGTGAGCAAAAAATCTGCGAACCAACGGATCCTCGATCCGTGACTTTGACAAGGGCCATTGCGTAGCAACAAACCGCAAAACGGTAGCAAGGACAGGGTCAGCAGCTGTGGCTGCAGCTACACGACGAAAATCAATCGGAAACGATTCTACCACGTCATCGGTTTCCGCATCAATGAACATGCAAGCAAGTTCGGAAGAATCGAATGCTCTATCCTCAGCAACAGGCAAACGGGACAACGCATCGGCGTTTCTGTGCTTAGCAGTGGACCGATACAAGATATCGTAGCGGTACTGCGAGAGGAAAATAGACCAGCGAATGAATTTCTGCGCTGTACGTGGAGGTACAGGCTTGTTCGGATGAAAAAGCGATGTCAAAGGTTTGTGGTCTGTGATGATGGTAAAGTGACAACCATACAAGAAATCATGAAACTTAATAACACCAAACACGAGAGCCAAAGCTTCTTTCTCTATCTGTGAATAATTTCTTTGCGCTGACGAGAGCAATTTGGACGCAAAGGCAATAGGGCGATCATGCGAACCATCTTTGTGCGCAAGCACAGCTCCGATCCCGAAATCCGATGCATCTACCATCAACAAAAGGGGTTTCTGGGGATCGAATGGCGTAAGGCAAGTATTAGAAAGCAACGCCGATTTCAACTGGCGAAAGGCGCGTTCGCATTCCGTCGACCAGACGAACGGAACACCTTTACGGCGTAAGCGATGAAGCGGAGCTGAAATGGAAGAGGCATGGGGGATATAGCGATGGTAATAATTTATTTTACCCAGTATACTCTGTAGCTGCTTCAAATTCTGCGGCAAGTCTTGTATGGCACGAAGGTGCTCTGGACTTGGATGTATGCTGTGGGCATTTAGTACATGTCCCAGATATGTCCCAGATATCAGAGATTGTCTAAATGTTCGTCTTCTGTCTTTCCGGAGATCACAATATCGTCCAGATAGTTTGCTGCAGTAGGGACCGACGCACAAACAGTTTGTAAATATTGCTAATCCAATGTGCTCTGCACGCGTGGGTTCGAATCCCATCCTCGTCGCCAATATGAAGTGTCGGCAGAAGTGCCAACACTGTTTTGTTTGAGGAGACCGAAATGCACGCTATAAGCTCACGCAGGCTGGCGTGAGGTCTGAAACAGGATACGTAATGAATGCTATAAAGAAAAGTACGTAGCTTCTGGAATACTTAACTTTAATCCACATTTGTAGAACATCGCTCTTGATGATACATTAATAGAATCTCAATATCTATACTGGTAATGGCGCCTTGCTAGGTCGTAGCAAATGTAGCTGAAGGCTATGCTAACTATCGTCTCGGCAAATGAGAGCGTAATTCTCAGTGAACCATGGCTAGCAACGTCGGCTGTACAACTGGGGCGAGTGCTAGTACGTCTCTCTAGACCTGCCGTGTGGTGGCGCTCGGTCTGCAATTACTGACAGTGGCGACACGCGGGTCCGTCGTATACTAGCGGACCGCGGCCAATTTAAAAGCTACCACCTAGCATGTGTGGTGTCTGGCGGTGATACCACAGTTATTATCCATAAACCATTGTCTCGCACATGTTGCTTTACAAGAGAGTGTATTGTAATGCTGATACAATCTCCTTCTCTGAACTGTTCCTCTACTTTGCGCAGTATACAGTGCAGTGAAGTGTGTTCCTATCCTTCCCCATTTAGCATTTTCTTAAGTGCAGTAACGTGACCACACTGTAACCACGATAAACTTTCTTATACTGTGAGAAACCCCTTGCGTGTGAAAAGCTATGCGGTCCAAGAAACTAATTGAGAGCCAGGCATGCCTTTAAAATCTAAACTAACAATTTTCATGTATGCACTTGTAGTGGATAAAGCAATTAGTAAGGTCCTAACTTTTGTGTCGTCTCGTTGTCACTGTAGGCTTGTACCATGGGAAGCAAGGAGAGGGTTTGTTTGGTAGTTGGTATCCTCTTCTATAACAAAAAATGCATGCGTGTATTAACAGGGTTCTTTATTTATAAGAACAAGAAGTTACTTAAGCTAGTCCAAGTGTTGTGGTCCAAGCTCTTCCGTAATGACCACGTTAGCCTCATTGCTGGTGAAGTACAAGTCCGCTATATACACAACTCTGGTCGCTATGTGTTGCCTGAGACTGAAATTCTGATTGCACCTGCTCGTGACTGGGCTGCGACTGAAGACTCGACTCAGTGACTCACTGGATGACTGACCGGCCGGTCCGCGGCTGCGATCTAAATGCTGGCGGTCAAGAGGGCGTTGGCGGCGTGTTGCCAGCGAGTCTGTTTGTGGCCCCTCTGTGGATAGGCGCATTGCTTGCGCCTACTATCGATCTTCTCGTAATCTCTTTGCCGCCTGGTGTGCTGGCGACTGCTTAGGCCAGCACACTATAGTTAGTAGAGATTCGCGCAAATTTTATTTTAATATCAATGGAAATTCGTTAACTCCAAATGAACACAATGACTGGAAACCCGCTGGTTAATCAAGAGGTTCATGCACTCAGCACAGCAGCTGTTAATCTCTGACAGATTATGTAAGACGCACCATCATCTTTCTCTCATTTCTTAAATGACTCCATACAGAATGAAAACGGTATGCGAAATAGAGTGCCACGTTTAGACATAACACCACCTATTCCATGCTTAACTGTTGACATTACACATGATGGCAAGACCCATTCGCCCAATTTACGTATTTTTCCGTCGGATTTCCGCACGATATACCGTGATTCATTACTCAAAACCACTCGTCTCCAGTCATCCACTGTCCAGTGGCATCGCTGGTTAGACCACTTTAAACGTCCCTTAGCACTGACTACAGGACTATCTTAAATAACTTCTTGTAAACCAATGGTACATCGAAAAGCTTGCAAAAATACATCGTTTTAGTTACATTTCGTAGCATTTAATGTCAGGAAATGACATGGTGGCGAATGAAATTGTTTACCCAATTTTAATTCAGAGGTGTTGCTAGGGAAATAAACTTTTCCAGAAGTTTTACGCAACAAAAAGTGATCATGATGATGAAGTCCCATACACCTTTACAGAGCGTAGGGAAACGATGTCGGAGACCCACACAACCGTACTAGGCAAGGTCCCCAGTGGAGGTGGTTTACCATTGCCTTCCTCCGACCGTAATGGGGATGAATGATGATGATGATGAAGACAACATCATCCAGTCATCTTAAGGCAGGTGAAAATCCCTGACCCCACGGGAATCGAACCCAGGACCCTGTGCTCGGAAAGCGAGAAAGCTACCGCGAGACCACGAGCTGCGGACGAAAGTGATAAGCATCCTTGTCGATTATATGTCAGTGAAAAACTTGTTTCTTCAAATAAGTTTTTATGCATTTTTATCAAGGTTCGTTTTATCTAAGTACACTAAAGTCTCCACAACCTTCTCCGAGAGTCCCTCCACCTTTCCTTGACAGGTGCTAATAAAGTTTAACGCGTGTCCTTTCTCAGGAGCTCGAAACTTGCGTGTGGGTTATGCGCCAAGTGTAGCTGAGTCCTGCCACTGAGTGGTTACAGACTGGCTAGCGCCGACCGAGCAGTTCGGAAACCTCACCGTTGCACTGCACGCTGAATACTCAAGTCCCGCGTGAAGAGAGCGTGACGGCTGGGTGGCATGCTGGCATACTCCGACGTAATCTTTTCGAAAGCATCCAGGGTATGTAACCACAGGCGCACAAGCGTCCGATCCTGTTTCGCCACAACAAAGCGCCTCGTATTATACAGGCAATAACAGAATTCTTTGCAAAGAGTCGAATCCACTCACTTGCTCAACCACATCACAACTCTGATACGACCATACAAATATTTCTTTCTCTTCACAGAAATGGTAACCCTTTCGAATCCCTAGAAATGGTTGTGTTAGCTATTATAATGCAAATAATTTTATACACTCTTGGAACGCAGAGCGTAATGTGGCTGGTTTGTGGCTGCCGATTCAATAAATGATTAAGAGCTCAGTGAAAAGTCTCCAATGTGTTGTCTTTAGAGTCGGCGCTGTCAACGTAACTTTAGCTATCGTGTGCATGGAATGTTAGTCTATTGTTTTCCACTGTTTAACACAAGGAGATTTCAAGTTCCAAGCAGAGTAAGTTCTGTATTAAGAAATTCACTGGACGCGAAAATTATACTAGTTGAAAGTTCTCGTTATAAGCGTATTTAGTACATGAGAACCTCACGTTTTCTGCGTGACACCCACTCTCGTACTAAGAAAATAGTCGAGGCGAGATGGAAACTGATATTACTGTTGTATCTAATAAATCACGCACACATACAAGAAGCACCTGTAGTTAAACAAATCTGGGAGAAATTGGAGCCAGATTTCGATGTTGTTGATGTTTGGTTTAGTGGGGCGCTGAACTGCGCCGTCATCAGCGCCCGTACAAAGTCCCACTTCTTACATAATTCAATCTAGCCAGTCGCAAATGATGATGATAATGATGATGAAATGACGAGGACAACCCACATCCAGTCCTCAGGCAGAGAAAATCCCAAACCCGGCCGGGAATCGAACCCGGGACCTCGTGATCCAGAGGCAGCAACGCTAGCCACTACACCACGAGCTGCGGACTAACCTTTCTATGACATTGCTTTAAACAATGGCGGTACTGAAGGACCTTATTACCACTATGTTTTATTACGGAGAACTCCTTAGGAATAACTGTACTACTGGCCATTAAAATTGCTACACCAAGAAGAAATGCAGATAATAAACGGGTATTCATTGGACAATTATATTATGCTAGAACTGATGTGTGATTACATTTTCACGCAATTTGGCTGCATAGATCCTGAGAAATCAGTACCCAGAACAACCACCTCTGGCCGTAATAACGGCCGCGATGCGCCTGGGCATTGACTCAAACAGAGCTTGGATGGCGTGTACAAGTACAGCAGCCCATGCAGCTTCAACACGATATCACAATTCATCAAGAGTAGTGACTGGCGTATTGTGACGAGCCAGTTGCTCGGCCACCATTGGCCAGACGTTTTCAATTGGTGAGAGATCTGGAGAATGTGCTGGCCAGGGCAGCAGTCGAACATTTTCTGTATCCAGAAAGGCCCCTACAGGACCTGCAACATGCGGTCGTGCATTATCCAGCTCAAATGTAGGGTTCCGCAGGGATCGAATGAGGGGTAGAGCCACGGGTCGTAGCACATCTGAAATGTAACGTTCCACTGTTCAAAGTGCCCTCAGTGCGAAAAAGAGGTGACCGAGACGTGTAACCAATGGCACCCCATACCATCACGCCGTGTGATACGCCAGTATGGCGATGACGAATACACGCTTCCAATGTGCGGTCACCGCGATGTCGCCAAACACGGATGCGACCATAATGATGCTGTAAACAGAACCTGGATTCATCCGAAAAAATGACGTTTTGCCATTCGTGCACCCAGGTTCGTCGTTGATTGCACCATCGCAGGCGCTCCTGTCTGTGATGCAGCGTCAAGGATAATCGCAGCCATGGTCTCCGAGCTGATAGTCCATGCTGCTGCAAACGTCGTCGAACTGTTCGTGCAGATGGTTGTTGTCTTGCAAACGTCCCCTTCGTTTGACTCAGGGATCGAGACGTGGCTGCACGATCCCTTACAGCCATGCGGATAAGATGCCTGTCATCTTGACTGCTAGTGATACGAGGCCGTTGGGATCCAGCACGGCGTTCCGAATTACCCTCATGAACCCACGGATTCCATATTCTGCTAACAGTCATTGGATCTAAACCAACGCGAGCAGCAATGTCGCGATACGATAAACCGCAATCGCGATAGGCTACAATCCGACCTTTATCAAAGTCGGGAACGTGACGGTACGCATTTCTCCTCCTTACACGAGGCATCACAACAACGTATCACCAAGCAACGCCGGTCAACTGCTGTTTGAGTACGAGAAATCGGCTGGGAACTTTCCTCATGTCAGCGCGTTATAGGTGTCGCCACCGGCGCCAACCTTGTGTGAATGCTCTGAAAAACTAATAATTTGCATATCACAGCATCTTCTTCCTGTCGGTTAAATTTCGTGTATGTAGCACGTCATCTTCGTGGTGTAGCAAGTTTAATGGCCAGTAGTGTAGTTATTGCGATGCAGACCGGGCCAATGTTTCAGCATATGAGAAATCCTGTAAGGACCAGGTTTTCGTACTCAGAGAGACACTGTAGCAAGGAATTCGTACAGGCAGCGGACTGTAACACTTCCTACGCCGTAGGCAGAATACTTACCGATGGCGTCGGCAGCTCGGGAAGCCCTGTGGCTCAACAGCCGCATACTGAAAGTGGTAAAGGTGCGGGGGATGCGCTAGTCACACATTCCTAAGATAAAATCGCAACAAAGCTAGTGCTGCAGACTGTTGTCATCCGAGGACATAGCATAGACTAGTACTTTTCCATGTCCTGAACAAGGGATCCCTGGTTTTCGATCATCTGAGGCCGGTCGAGTAACGATCACGAAAGTTTCGTACTCGGCGATTTAACAACACGTAGCTGTGTGTACCTAAGTCGGTACGAAGTAATTGTAGTGCTGTGCCATGCCAAACCAGGAAGCACACAGGAAGTGCTAGCACACTGTAACGAAAGCTTGTTCCCCCCGCACCGATTTACGCCCCTCGTCAGCCCGTATGTTCGGTGTCGTGCGGAGCTTGCTTCATACACACCGTGCGCCACCCTGAGAATTATTCATTCAGGCCCTCGACAACAAATAATAGACATCCGTCTGCCCTTTATTAACAGGAAACATTACTAGTTCCAGAAACAAGACGTGTCATAGTGGCCGAGAGATTTACTAAAAGATCTACGGATGAGACACATTTGTTTGGTATCGATAAAACAGGTTTTCATTGTGATGGAGATGTTTGATATCAGAATGCAAATCACTGTATGCTCTCGCTGTATGTTCTCGCAGTCGCTCATGAGACAAAGGAGTTTACATAAATGTTCGCTGGGAGTGTATGACACACGACACCAATCAACAATGTACAAACATACATGCACGCAGAACAATTTACAAACATACGTGCACACGCACATGCATACATCTCCGACAAATAACTTAAAATGGCTCCTGCACCCCCCCCTCCCCCCCAGCCCCACCAATCAACAATGTACAAACATACATGCACGCAGAACAATTTACAAACATACGTGCACACGCACATGCATACATCTCCGACAAATAACTTAAAATGGCTCTTGCACCCCCCCCCCCCCCCCCAGCCCATCCCATTTCCGACAGTACCCTCTCATTAGGCATTAATTTTAATTTGAAACGCCTCTGCCCTCATTAGGCATTAATTTTAATTTGAAACGCCTCTGCCCCGTTGGGTGTCATTTTATCCTATCATGTTTAACAGTTAAGGAAGTTCTTCTTTTCAATCGCAAATAATTCCGTTAATATACTTCAAGTTGTCTCTACCAAACTTCCTGTCTGGAAGATCACAAAAATTCATTTTACACAGCTAGTCTGAGTGAACAATCACATGCAAAACAGCATTTTGTGGTTAGCTTATGAAATTGCTCAACAAGCATATACGCTAGTGTATCTGCAACGGGTGTCATTTTATCCTATCATGTTTAACAGTTAAGAAAGTTCTTCTTTTCAATCGCAAATAATTCCGTTAATATTCTTCAAGTTGTCTCTACCAAACTTCCTGTCTGGAAGATCACAAAAATTCATTTTACACAGCTAGTCTGAGTGAACAATCACATGCAAAACAGCATTTTGTGGTTAGCTTATGAAATTTCTCAACAAGCATATACGCTAGTGTATCTGCAACGCGTGTTCGAGGGCGTGATGAAAAGTAAGGTCTGCCAATTTTTCACATAAAAACTATTAAATCTTTTTCAATAAAACAAACGTTATTAACAAACTACACCTTTGTCCTTCCTGTCTACAGGTTAATTGTCCTCTGCCGTTAGAAGGTTCCGAATTGTAGCTTGTAACATGGCAGTGTGTAACGTAACTATGTCGTTGCGTGAAAACAACGAGCTGTAATAGAGTTTCGAAGTGTGGAAAGGGAGGAAGATTGCTTTTAACGTCCCGTCGACAATCGAAGAATTCATTCTCGCATGGGGCACCCTCTCCTTCAGCACGGCAATGCCAGACCACACCTGAGTGCCGCGACACCTGCAACTGTGCGACGCCTTAGGTTGACTGTCATCGATCATCCCCCCAATTTGGCCCCATCCAATTTTCATCTGTTTCCAAAACTTAAAGAACACCCACCCACGTGACTCCACTCTGATAGTAATAAAGTGTTGCAAATAGAGGTGAGGTTGTGGCTCCGTCAACAAACTCAAACATTATACAGTGTCGAAATCAACGAACTGGTCTCTCGTTAGGCGAAATGTGTTCGTCATCAGAGCGTGTAAGTTGAGAAGTAAATATGTAGACATGAGAGTAAACGTGTAGAATGTTAATAACGTTTGTTTTATTTGTAGAGCTTTAAGAGTATTCACATAAAAGAACTCTGAGGCGTTACTTTTCAGTACGTTCTCGTATGTAAGTAGACGGGGTCCAGTCACTCATTCATAGTGTCGGTCTCGATTTCTATAATTTGAATGAGAACATTTTGAGAAGATGCTTATGGAA
The DNA here is from genome assembly GCF_023864275.1 of Schistocerca cancellata. Taxonomy (NCBI): domain Eukaryota; kingdom Metazoa; phylum Arthropoda; class Insecta; order Orthoptera; family Acrididae; genus Schistocerca; species Schistocerca cancellata. The sequence continues at coordinate 103,119,213 of NC_064626.1, forward strand.
AGTCAGGAATTGACTTGTCTTTCTTAAAAATTTCAGTGTTCGAAAAGGAAATTTTAATATTCCAATACCTAACAGAAGTGATCATTTGTAGCAAAAACTTCAGATTGACATACGGTTTATTTCGAATGGTTCGGAGAGCTTTATCGTCATATGAAAAGGTTCGATTACCTTGTTTAGATGTGTGTTATTAAATTTATTCACATTACAATGAAACTGATCGAGTCAGACTATCTTGCGAATTTTCAAAAACTGCCCACGTTTTCTTCGCCAATCGTTGAAAGCAGCAACCTCCGAAGTTTTGAGATATACGCTTTTAACCATTCACAATAAATTTACAGGAATTCACGTCATTTTATGGGCAACCCCTCTAGACCTGCAGATAGTGAAACCTCCTTCAATTATTCAACCACAATAGTTTTCCAAAAACATCAGTAATTGTATCCAGTTATGGTATCCTCCAGTACACAAGTCACGATGTACGGCAGCCAGAGAACTAAACAGTGAAATTTATTTCTCCTGAACCTCTGAGTAATCCAGCAACCGCTGATGATTATTTAATGTATTACTGGGTCCAATCGTATATCTGGCTTCATCGGTAAGTAGTATCAATGGACGCCCACCCTGAGTGGTATTTAATCGGTTACAAATTTAGTCACTTTGCTTGACAGCTTTTTCATTGTTCTATGTCACTCCCTTTACATGAGGGGACTGGAATATCTTCACCAGAAGACCTGTCACTGGGAAAATTAATTACGCTGTGGAGTCTCAATCTTCGCCATGTAAGGCAACCAAATTCGGCCCTATTTGCATGGTGTTTTATTAATGGAGATGTGGTCAGAGGTTAAGCATACAAAGAAAAAGATCACCATTAACCAGCTCCACGTACTGTACCTGTCGGTCCACTGAGTACCGACCCTCCGCCGTGTCAACCACTGCCAATGGCGCCATTTGGATATCAGCTTCCCAGACCTTCATATCACTACTTCTCAATAAAGCAGCTCCTTAACTGACGTCACGATGCTGACTGTACCCCTTTCCAGTCTTCCCGACAAGGAAAAATTCCTGGCAGTACCGCGAATCAAATCTGGACCCTTTGCATGGCACTCACACACGCTAACCAATCAGCTACAGAGGCCGATGTTACTTAGCATACTCATGTGTTAGAAACAGGAACACTCACACTGCTGAGAAGAGCCCTCACAAACGTAAGGCTGTAGCCAAAAATTCACTGCAGACGACCATACATCACGCTCCGCAAGCCACCTTACTTTGTATGTCGGAGGGTACTTCGCCTGTCACCGCCATACACCTCCTCTCCTTCTCCAACCGTGAATGGTCCGCGGGGAGGAAAATCGTTGGTAAGCATCTGCGTGAAGTTTAATTCTTTCATGGTCTCTTCAGGAGATATAAATATTGATTCACTCGTCTAGGAACGTGCACACTCGAAACATTAACAGTAAATTTTAACAGTAAATCACACCGTGATGCAGAACGCCTCTCTTGCAGCTTCTGCTGATGGCTATCTCCATGACAGTTCCGCCTTGACTAAATGAAACTGTAAAGAAACGCACTGCTCTTCTTTGGATCTTCTCTAATTCCTCTATAAATCCTATATGGTGCGGATCCTGTACTGACAAGCAGTATTTCAGTATTGGTCGAAAGAATTATAAGCTGTCTCCTATCTGAGTGGGCTACATTTCATGAGGATTCTTCCAATGAATCTCAGTACGGCATCTGTCTTACCTGCAATAAATTTTATGCGGTCGCTGCATTTCATATTCTTACGTATGCATACACACACAAATTTTATGGATGTGACTGCTACCAGTGATTGTTCTACAAACATGTAATCATACAGTAAAAGGGTCTTCCTGCCTATTTGCGCTTAGTACGTCACATTCCTGTGGTGACCGTCAGCTACCAGTCCCTTCAGGTCTTCCTGCATTGGATTACAATCTTTGTAGTGTTGAGACTTCACGGTACTCAACACCACTATCCGCGAAAAGCCATGTGGGACTTACACAAGTTGGACAAAAGTATGGGAACACGCAGAAATGCATGCTTGAACGTAAATGCATATGCTAGCCAAGCCTGGAGATTGCGCAGTTGTATTTGACCACGAATGGCATCTGTGCTATGTCCTCAATACGTTCCAAGTGTCAGTCGTCGTAGGGATAGTATTCTGTATACTTGTGGGTGCATTATGTAGTAGTGAAGTGAAGTTAAAGGTGGGCAAATTGTTGGTGCTTCTTAACCAAGGTAGCCAGAGTGTTTAGTTTTTTAGGAAGCAACGCATCTAAGATTTACACTGCAGACATGGAAGACGAAAAGAATCACCTGCTAAGTGAAAACGCCAACAACAAAAAAATGGTTCAAATGGTTCTGAGCACTACGGGACTTATCATCTGAGGTCATCAGTCCCCTAGAACTTAGAACTACTTAAACCTAACTAACCTAAGGACATCACACTCATCCATGTCCGATGCAGGATTCGAACCTGCGACCGTAGCGGTCGCGTGGTTCCAGACTGAAGCGCCTAGAACCGCTCGGTCACAGCTGCCGGCAAAACGCGAACGAAAGAGTGTGTTGAGTGATCGTGTCAAAAGGTCACTGGAGAGGATTGTGACAAGGGATAAGTGAACGACAGCTGCAAAAGTCACTGTAGAACTGAATGTCGCACTCGCAAACCCTGTCAGCACTAAAACAACACCAAGAGAGCTCCTGGCTCAGTGAATTGATGGGTGTGCTTGAGTTCCAAAACCACTCACCAGTGATGCAAACGCCCAACAGGAAAATCTGGTGCCGAAGCCATAAAATCTGGACTATGGAGCAATGGAAGAATGTCATTAGGTCGAGATAGTATTATTTCAAACTGTTTCCAACTTCTGGCCGTACCAAAAGTAAGACATGGCAGGGTTTCAGAGATGATTTGGGCAGTCACATTGTGCTTTTCCATGAGCCCCATTATTGCCAATGATTATGTGACCATGTTGGCTAATCAGCACCATCCTACGGTTCAATGTTTGTTCGTCCAATGGTGATGATATGTTTCAAGATGAGAGGGTCCCTATTCTCACAGCTCGCATTGTCCAGGGCTGTTTTTGTGAGCACGAGGATGAATTGTTGCATCGCTCCTAGAGCCACCATATCTCAGTATTACTGAGCCTTTGTGGTCTATGTTGAGAGGCTGCAGGAAGAACGGTATAAGATTCCCTTTAAAACCATACAGGACCTGTATTTATTCATACGGAGGCGACTGGTTGCTGTTTCGAATGCCAATGGTTTTCCTACACAGTATTAAGCAAAGTAAATGTCGTGTTTGTGGTGTTTCCGGTATTTTCTGTCCACCCCTGTATATAAATTGTCAGAAGTAATGGTCCTGTAACACTCTCTTCGGGAATGCCACAAAGTTACACTCAGATATAAAGGGAAACGGATATTCTCAATAAATTACTAAATAAATAGTTGTACAGAGTTTCGGACAACGCAGCTACTCTAGAAGCTAAATACTACCTCTACGCTGGAGATAGCGTTGCACGAAAGCTTCCAAGACAAACCAGGGAGATCGTAGCATTCATAAGTGTTACGTCGAGGCCACTAAAAGGTGGAGGTTGCCATGTCTTCTTACGACATGGCGAAGTCGAAGGTGGCTTGCAGCATCCAGTAGACTGCTACAACTCTCCTGCCCCGTAACAGTCGCACACACCGCGTTAAAACGATGACGCTTTATCGTGTGTGTCATTTCCCGCGTCTGTATACATAAAAGGCAATGCCCCGACTGACTGATTGATCTTCGCCCAGTCCAGTCCGCTAAGATAGAAACTTGAAATTTGGAGAGAAATGGTTCAAATGGCTCTGAGCCCTATGGGACTTAACTTCTGAGGTCATCAGTCCCCTAGAACTTAGAATTACTTAAACCTAACTAACCTAAGGACATCACACTCATCCATGTCCGAGGCAGGATTCGAACCTGCGACCGTAGCGGTCGCGCGGTTCCAGACTGTAGCGCCTAGAACCGCTCGGCCACTCCGGCCGGCTTTTGGAGAAAATGTTGATCTTATACTGTAGGCGTCGTTTAAGAAGGGATTTTTCAAAATTCCACTTTTAAGGGCGTAAAATAGGGAATGAAAGATTTTTGAAAATACGTGTCTATTAAGTGAATTTTGAAGTTAGACCTACGAAAATTGGCATTTTGTTTCTTGGTCAGAATTAACGAAATTTAACCCTATATGGGGGTGGACAGGATGATAGGACATCTGCTAAGACATGAGGGAATGACTTCCATGGTACTAGAGGGAGCTGTAGAGGGCAAAAACTGTAGAGGAAGACAGAGATTGGAATACGTCAAGCAAATAATTGAGGACGTAGGTTGCAAGTGCTACTCTGAGATGAAGAGGTTAGCACAGGAAAGGAATTTGTGGCGGGCCGCATCAAACCAGTCAGTAGACTGATGACCAAAAAAAAAAGGGGTGAAATAGTGGGTGAAAGTATTTTTTAAATTAAGCAGTTGTTGAAGAACTGCTAAATTATTTTATAGTTTTATATATGTAATTTGGTATTTGACTTTTCGGTTATCAATAAAAAGATCCGTGTTTCACTGTTTTTGCGAGTTGAACCCCTAACGGAGAGAAATAGGGCCAGACTGATTCATTGACTGATCATCGTCCAATCCAAACCGCTAAGGATAGAAACTTGAAATTTGGAGAGGTTGTGGAATTTATTCTGTAGACAGCGTTTTAGAAATATTGTTCGAAATCCGATTCCTAACGGGGTCAAATAGGAGATGAAAGGCTTTCAGAAAATGTGTCACTATTAAGGTAGGTTTGTAGCAGGAACTACGAAAATTGGTATTTGATTTCTCAGTCAGAAAAAGGTCTCGTGTTTCAGCATTTTCGAAAATTTGAACACTGGGGGGATAAAATAGTGAGTGAAAGTTTTATTGAAAATAAACCATTAGAAACAAATTTTAAAGCTACTATGAAAACTGTTATTTCTCTTCTCGGTTGGATATAAAGATACATGCGTTAGGGGGAGGAAGTTTCTATGGAAATATCACCACAAAAGGCAGGATTAACAAAAACCCTAGACTCTAGGTACCTGGATCGGTTTTTGGTCAGAACTACATTTGGAAAAGGTCTACTTATATGGCCTCAACTAGAGTGAAAAGTTTGGAAGACGTTGCAATTTGCGAACAACATAAAAATTCGATTAAAGAAAACAAAAAAGGTGTACACGGGCCTAGCAGCAGGCGACAAGCTAGTTAATAATGGAGATTCTAGGTGGCAGGCGCCTCTGGCTAGATGCGATAACCTTTGCCGTCTTTCGAACGTGCTGTCTATCTGCAACCTCTGATGTCCGAAGAAGGAGAATGGGCGATACAGCCACGTTTCGCAACTTTATGGCCTTAGAGTGACCAGTTCCTAGTAAGCATTCAACGTCAAAAAATGGGTCCCCTGTCAATTGTTGAGAAAGACTGCGGGCAAATTCTACCTGCTGTGACTTAACAAGTTGGTAATGCTTTAGTTCCTCATAGGTTTCCCAACTTGCATACGTACCAGCTGACAAAGGAGGATCAAGAAGTCTTTTTGAAGAAGGAGGAGTCGATTAAACTCCCAGCAGATTCTAACAACTGTCACTGTTTTAGAACCGAGCGAGGTGGCGCAGTTGTCAGCACACTGGACTCGTATTCCGAAGGACGAAAATTCAAATCCCCGTCCGACCATCCAGATTTAGGTTTTCCGTAATTTCCCTAACTCGCTTAAGGTAAATGCCGGAAAGGTTCTTTTAAAAGGGCACCGTCGATATTCTTTCCCAACTTTCCCTAATCTGATCATGTCTCTAATGACCTCGTGGTCAAGTGGACGTTGAACACTAATCTTTCTTCCATTTTAGAGAAACTGTTAAGTTCTCTCATGATGGTCGCGTCATAGAGGAGATCCCAGGATACTGCCCTGTGGTATGTAAGGAATCTCGCTATAATTGTCTCTTTATTCTCCGATTTTTCTTTGAGATGAAGTCTGAATCTAAACTTACGCAAACACCTAAAGAATTTTACAATTAAAAAATAAAATACGCGAGAATATTACTTGTAACGAGGGGCCCAAAATTTCGTACGAACTATAAATCTGGTTTTACTTAAATGTGGCTGCTTTCTTCGTTATTTGCCCTCGCACCAGCGCTCATGTACGCGTCTCCCCCAAGGAAGAGATGGGAGTGAATTGTAGTGTCGCAACTTCGTAGAGAATTATCTCTTGCAGTGCTGCGTGTATTTTGGCTCTAATAAAATGCTCCCTAAGACTTCAAACATGTATCAAATCTCTCATTAAATTAAGTTGATAATTCTTAGACTACATCCGACAGTGGAATACATGTACGTTACTGTTGTTGCTAAGATTGTAGAGTTGGCCACTTTCAGAGGTGGAAGTATGGACCAAAACGAGAAAAAAGTCCAATAAACACTGCGTCTAAAATGCATACCTTAAGAGTATGAGAACTTTGAACAATGACAGGACGCAGATGTAGGGAAGTAGAACGTACTGGAGGTTTCTTGAATGTCAAGAGAAACTTTAAAAAACATGAATTTGAAATCAGTACCCTAAACGAGAATCAAACAGTGTGCTGTTCATTTGTACCACGTTCTATCGAATTACGCAACTCTTAGCAAAAGGATTAATTCTCGAAATATTGTCTACACAAGTAAATTCTCTCTTCAATTTTGGTATAAAGGGCGTTCAAAAAGAAACAAGCCGGAGGCATAATTACAGAAACCAGTACCTGTATGTTAGAAGTATTGACCCTGGCTCTTGAGACACTTGTCCCACTGTGACACAAATTCCCGGGGCTGCGATGTTAACCAGTTCCGCACGTACAGCTGGATCCCGTCGTCCGAGGTGAATCGTTTTCCCCTCAGAGCCTTTTGAAGGGGACCAAAAATGGCGTAATCACTGAGAGAGAGGTCCGGTCTATATAGAGGATGGCCGAGAACCTCCCATTTGAATTTCTGCAGGAGTGTCGCGACTGTGTTGGCCGTATGGGGCTTTGCATTGTCGCGGAGGAGAACGACCCCACGGGTGAGACTGCCTGGTCGTTTTGTTTTGATCGCTTGGCGAAGGGTGGTCGAGGTTTGCGAGTAACGCTGGGCATTCACTGTTGTCCCGTGCTGCAGGAAGTGAATCAAAAGGGTCAAAGAAGAAAGTCAGCCTAGGGGCAAACGATTTACCTCGGACGACGACGTCCAGCTGTACTTGCGGAACTGGTTAACATCGCAGCCCCGGGAATTTTATGAGACAGCCATTCACCACCTTGTGTCACAGTGGTACACGTGTCTGAACAGCCAGCGTCAGTACTTCTAACATACGAGTATTGGTTTCTGTAATTATGTCTCCGGCTCGTTTCTTTTTGAACGCCCCTTATAGAACACCATTTGGGAATAAAGTTTTTCGCGACCGCACTTATATGCAAAACATTCTCGGTATTCTTGCAGCGTCAGTTCTGGATTAAATATCGAACTTTCGACGATTACCTCTCTCGTCATCGTCAGGAGCAACTGACTGTCTTCACTGCTGCTGCGGTAACCTTTTTATAGCCCGTGGACAGCTTCTGACTGGTCGGCTTATGGTTGGTCGGCGATAACGTACTGCTGTCGCAGACGGTGTCACTGCGTGCGCCGGTGGCGCCACCGCTTCCGTTTGAACGTAAACCTTGGAAGGAACGTCTCTGATGCTTCTCTGCATCAAACGTTCCAGTAGAGAGGAGAGGGAGGGTCTCCGTTTACTTCGGAAGGATGACGATCTTGTCATATCACCAGCTGACAAAGGAAATGCTACTGTGGTCCTCAATACTAACGAATATCATAGTAAAATGATATCACATATAAATGTCTTAAACGGGACCTAGCTCCGACGTACAGCAGGAAAGCCATGAAGTTACTGAAGAATTCCGGGCTGCCAGACGATGTTACAAAAACTCTCAGAGTCCGAGCTCCTAGACCGCCCAGGTTGTACGGACTACCGAAGGTTCACAAGGATAATGTTCCCATTAGACCTATTGTCAGAGCAATTGGTTCTCCTACTTATAAGCTGGCCAAATACCTAACAAAGTTGATGACTCCTATACTCGGCCAGTGTGAACATCACATCAGAAACTCCCAGATGTTCATTGAGAAAATCAAACAGATTAGAGTTGGTCCGAATGGCATTTTAGTTAGCCTGGATGTGGTATCGCTGTTCACAAAATTTCCTGTGGAGGACACTTTGAAAATGCTGGCGGATCTTTTTCCTCCTGAAACTATAAAGTTGTTCCGGTACGTGATGACCACCTACTTCTTGTATGGTAACAAATTTTATGAAATGACGGACAGTATGGCGATGGGCTCTCCGTTGTCTCCATCGCTGGCTAAATTTTTTATGGAGAATTTTGAGCAACGTGCATTAAATTCGGCTCCCCTCCGTCCATCGTTATTTTATAGTTACGTTGACAATACATTTATGATGTGGCCCCACGGCGCAGAAACTCTCGAGCAATTCATGGAACACAGGAACAACATACATTCGAACATCCAGGTCACTGTCGAGATGGAGAAGGAAGGGAGACTGCCTTTCTTAGACGTTTTACTACAACGACAGGCGGACGGGCATCTTGGCCACTCTGTATACCGTAAGCCGACGCATACCGATTTATACCTGAATGCACAGAGTTTTCATCATCCCACTCAGAAGAGAGCCGTTTTGAACATGTTGGTATATAGAGCAAAAACTGACGAGGACCACTTAAGGTCCGAGATTAACCATCTGAAGTACGTGTTCCGAAAGAATGGCTATGGTGCACGCGATATAAAGGCAGCGTTCTCCAAAAAAAAGGAGACGTGAAAATGCTGCACACTCACAGGATGAAACAACGTTTGCCATTCTTCCTTTCCGTGGCGCAATTTCCAGCAAAATAGGAAGAGTCCTGCGTAGACGAGGTATAAGACCGATTTTTCATCCTCCTAAGAAAATTAAGGAGATGATGCGCCCTGTTAAGGACAATCTCGGCCTCAGGGTCCCTGGAGTTTTTTATAATACCCCCTGTGAGTGTGGAAACAGTTATATAGGTCAGACGATTCGTACCGTTTCCGACCGCTGTGCAGAACACCAACGCCATATTAAAAATAGAGAACTGGAGAAATCGGCAATTGCGGAGCACAGCCTGACGAACAAACATAAAATATTGTTCGACGAAACAAAAATTCTGTCCCATGCCTTCACGTACTGGGATTCCGTTGTTAAGGAGGCTGTTGAAATAAGAATGAGCCAAAAGAACTTTAACCGCGATAGCGGATACCATCTGAGTTGTGCGTGAAAACGAGCGCTTGATGCAGAGAAGCAGCAGAGACGTTCCTTCAAAGGTTTACGTGCCAACGGAAGCGGTGGCGCCACCGGTGCACACAGTAACACCGTCTGCGACAGCAGTACGTAATCGCCGACCAATCATAAGCCGACCAATCAGAAGCCGTCCACGGGCTATAAAAAGGCTACCACAGCAGCGCTGAAGACAGTCGGTTGCTCCTGACGATGAAGATGTAGGTAATCGTCGAAAGCTCGAGATTTTATCCATAATTGACGCGGTAAGAATACCGAGAATGGTTTACATAGAACACCAGTTATTAAAAATTATAACTTCATAAAATAAAAACTTGACATGCTGTTAACTGTATTACTAGGCGCTTACAAATCACACTGAGATTTGGACAACTACGCTCTAAACACACTAATTTTACAATAAGGCAGAAAATTTATAAATCTTTCCGTGCCATTTAGAAAGCGTGTATACCCATTTAGAAACCATATAAAATATAACAGTGGGCATTGAACATAAACCTGATAATTAAAAGCAATTTACTTCTTAAGCACTACCCACGCCTTTGACTGGTCTGTTTCTGAAAACTTGAGACAACGTTACTCTTTCTCTCTGAATTTACATGAACAAGACAGCAAAACTCAATACAGTTTATCAAGTTATCAATCGCCAGCTTTAGTGGGGTAAGAGTCTTATTTCCTTGACAATCAGATTCTATCTGTATTGAACAGAATTGTGAAACATTTTAATTATGTTAGCGAGCCCAGTTACATAGCAAAACGTCGCTTCACTGATTATTGATTCTGCCGATGCCCCTGATTCCCGTACCGTGTGTCTTAGCACGTAGTCGAACACCAGCTATACGAACCTATGTCCTCGGTGATATCTTGCCAATCCAAGCACGGTGGTACAGGATAGTCGAGCAGCAACCAACGGCTACACCTCCGTCCCCGCGCTCTCCGCCTCGCCACCAGCTGCTGAGTCCAGCGCTCTCTTCGCCGCGTGTGTCAGTGGCCAGCGGTACCGTACTGATCGGCTCGGTCTGCCCTCTCTTGGTGATCACAGTAAGTTATCAGCGTACAGCAACACAATGCTCGTGTACTCAGCTCTGCCCGCAGCTCCGCTTTCCAACTCAGCTCCCTTTGCTCTCCCTTTACAACACTCAGATCAGATTATACAGACCAGCTGCTGAGCTTGCGTCTCTGAAAATCAGTCGAAAAACCAACGGCTCGACCCCTATCTGCCAAAGTCGATAATCTGACGCGCCCCACACTTGTTAGTGCAGGAGACGTCTTTCACAGTAGCGAAGATAAACAAGAGTTCATAGCTCGTAAGGTACACATTTTAGAGCTCATATTGACCGTACATTTTACCTTGTTTTTGTCCACACTACCTCCTCCAAAAATACGGAAATCAAAGCTCTCGCAGTAAAACAGATGTGTTTCACATAATCTATTATTAACAAGTGCTTATAGCTCTTAAGGTATACATTATAAGGCCCATGTCTCTTAGACTTTTTTTTCTTGTTTTGATCCATACTACCACCTCTAAAAGTTGCCTACCCTACACTCATAGCAACAACAGTACACGTGGCTGAAAATGACTTACAAGTTCGTGGCTCGGTCCATCGGTAATACTGGAATTCAGAGAGCTCACACTTAGCCTTCATGACAGCTTCCTCTCGCAGGCGCACGTTTAATCAGGTGCTGGAAGCTTTCTTGGGGAATGGCAGCCTATTCTTCATGTTGTGCTGAGGAGAAGTATTGATGTCGGTCGGTGAGGCCTGGCACGAAGTCGGCGTTCCAAAACATCCCAGAGGTGTTCTACAGGTTTCAGGTCAGGACTTTGTGCAGGCCAGTCCATTACAGGGATGTTATTGTCGTGTAACCACTCCGCCACAGGCCGTGCATTATGAACAGGTGCTCGATCGTGTTGAAAGATGCAACAGCCATCCCTGAATTGCTCTTCAACAGAGGGAAGCAAGAAGGTGCTTAAAAATCAAATTAGGTCTGTGCTGCGACAGTGCCACGCAAAACGAGAAGGGTTGCAAAACATGACCACACCACAATACCACCGCCTACGAATTTTACTGTTGGCACTACACATGCTGCAAGATGACGTTCACTGGGCATTCGCCATAGCAACACCCTGCCATCGGATCGCCACGCAACGTTTTTCCATTGTTCAATCGTCCAATGTTTATGCTGCTTACACCAAGCGAGGCGTCGATTGGTATTTACCGGCGTGATGTGTGGCTTATGAGCAGCCGCTCGAGCATGAAATCCACATTTTCTAACCTCCCGCCTTACTATCATAGTACTTGCAGTGGATCCTGATGCAGTTTGGAATTCCTGTGTGATGTTCTGGATAGATGTGTTCCCATTACTCATTACGACCCTTTTCAAATGTCGGCGGTCTCTGTCAGTCAAAGGGCGCTGATGACCTCGATGTTGAGCGCCCATAAACCCCAACACACACACACCTCTGTCAGTCAACAGACGAAGTCGGCTTTTGTGCTGTACATGTCTCTTCACGTTTCCACTTCACCATCACACCGAAAACAGTGGACCTAGGGATGTTCAGGAGACTGGAAATCTCGCGTACAGACGTATGACACAAGTGACAACCAATCACCTGAACACGTCCGTGAGTTCTGTGGAGCGGCCCATTCTGCTCTCTCACGATGTCTAATGACTACTGAGGTTGCTGATGTAGAGTACCTGGCAGTAGGAGGCATACAATGCACCTAATATGAAAAACGTATGTTTTTCGGGGTGTCCGGACACTTTTGATCATATAGTGTATATGAATTTCACTGTCGCAGGTATCAGAACTGTTTTCGCTTATAATTTTCGACTCCGTCGTTTCCGGAACAGGTTCCTTCATCTCAAACTGATACATTTATTCTTACCATCAACCCTGTAAGTTTGTAACATCTTCGCACAGTTACTCTGAGTATACGCATTTATAAATATTTACCATCTTGCTCTCAAACTGAAGGATTGCAATGTATACATATCACTATTTTGCCAGCAGAAACCGTTCAAAATTAAAGGCCGCTGAGTGAACGATGGAGAGGAATTACTAGATGGGTAGGAAAGCATAGATCAGGAAACACACTGGAATGGGTGACGTAATTGTGACTATAATGAAAATGGAATCGAGGTGAATGGGACATCTAGGTAGATAAATGGGTGGTAAATGAACCTATAGAGGTCTCTGCATCATTCCAAGAGATAAGAAGAGACCTTTATCAAACAGAGGGCATCAAATATCTGAGGATATAACTAAGGTCTAATACATATTATTCCTAATGAAAGAATGATGAAGCGGATTATTTTAAAAAAATAATGTAAAGTTATGACTGAACTATAATCAAATCTTTCTTTATCGTTCAGAAAATGTGATGTTGCTCCCAAATGAGTAATCATCCCACGATGGGAGCCACTCGCCTAGACAGATTACGCTGCACAGATAAAAAAGTCTGTCACGTTACATCGAGCACTAATGTTTAGATATACCTGACTGTGCTCTCTCTCTCTCTCTCTCTCTCTCTCTCTCTCTCTCTCTCGTTTCTGTCACACACACACACACACACACACACATACACACACACACACACACACACACACACACATACACACACACACACACACACACACACACATACGCATAAACACAGTTGTCTTCAAGCGATATTAGCGACGAGAAAACTCGAGTTTCCTTCTGTATGTGGAGCTGTTAAAGAGGGCAGTTAAAGCCGTTGATCTTTGACCTGGGCTGGAGGACAGTTTTTAAGTTAGTCTGCATAATCTGAGGCAACACTCTGCAATTAACTGCTGCATCGTTCCATGCAGGACAGCAGAAGCGCCCTCAATTCGTCCCCACCACATGTTGTCAACAGTTTATGAATACTCAGACAGGCCGGAACGTAAAAAGCAGAAACGACTGTTTAATCGGCACGCATTCCAGTGAATTTATTGGCTGCCGGCCAGCGTGTGGTAATGCACTTCCTTATCGCTTCTGCTCTGAAAAACATAGACAATGCTCCTGCGCTGTGAATTAACATTTGCTTTGAAACAGACTGTTGTATAGTAATTTGTACTTCTGCACCTCTGTGGAGCTGTCACAATTATGTACGATTGATGCGCATAACCGTTTCGCTGGTTCCTGTATCGAAGCTATGTATGCTATGTATATAATAAATAACCTCTACCTACTGTGAGACTCAGAAAACTTTGAGTTGATGCAATCCGGGGCACGTTATGCTTACTTCTTACAATACTGGAAACTGTAACTCCGGGAAGACCACATGTATCTGAAATCATTATTGTACATTAGGCATATGACTATTCATACATGACTTGGACAGTTCAGTTGGTATGAAGTCTCCACATGCTGCACTCAGAGCCTTTGAACTTCGTAGCGTGAAATCAAAGAGGATCTCGATATGTCCTTTGGGAGTCCACAAAGTACCAATAGTGGTTGCTCGAGAGCTGTTGAAAGCTAACATGTGGTGCTGAATATATAAAATGATTGAGAATGTAGTAAAATTTACTAACAAAATTTATTTTTCAAAAGAAAAAAACAGACATAAATTATAGTTATTGGTTGAATATTGTAAACAACTAACAGTTGGGTTAAGAGAACAATGGACAAGGATCGTGGGTGGCAGAAGTGAGTCAAGTACTCCAGCCCTAAAACTGTGAATAACGCAATTTGAACTGATCTGACACTGAGCAGACTTTGATTGATAATCTACAGAAGTTTCTCAATATAGGTGCAGCTGAGAGCAAGTGGCGATTGAGATCTGTACGCTCTGACAAAGCCGGAGCAGCAGTACGTTACCCTGTTTGCTTCGTGCAGTGATGCAAATTTCAGCCGGCGAGAAGTGTACGACAGTGGCAAGACGTGGAGGCGGCACCTGTGAATCGACTGCGGCCACGAAAGAAACGCAGATGGGTCGCAGAGCCCTGAAATCACGGTAGACTTCAGTGTGTGACACACCCGTTCGGTGGTCGTACCAAGGACCAATTTGGCTCACTTACACCACAGAGCGCACAAGGACACCAAACGTTGAGATTGGTAAACCAAAAAAGGAATAAGTGTGCCCTCGGCAAACGAGTAGTCCGAGACGTTTGAAGTCACACTGTCAGTACAGTAAGAACTTCACCACAGGCTCTCCAGTCTAACTACATGCAAGTGAAGTCAGTCTCAGGACAGGTCCCAAGCACCAACCACACATGCCAGAGCTTCAAACAGAAGATGCTTCCAGACCGAAGTCCAGAACAATGCCTCGCACCTCTCCAGATAAAAAAAATTCTGTTTTCTCGCGAAGTGCATGAACGACACCGCCTTCACCCTGTCTTGGGCCAATCACAGGGTTTTAGAGGCACTAAATTTCCCTTTCTACACGACAGCACAAACTCATGTTGAACCAGTGCAACAATTAAAAAACCCACATCTCTGAAAAAAAAGAAACTGCCAGTTACCGGCTTTTTTAAGTTTCTGCGGATGGGAAAGATGGTTTTTCTCCAAGGATCTGTAGCTTCCCGCAACAACAAGTGAACAGATACAGTCTTAAAGATCTTTATCTAAATCGTCTGTGCCTTGGAGCATGTTAGTCCTAGCTATGAGGTGTAATAAAGCTATCTCTAAACGTTTCTCAGATGCCGCAGTTTCTTATACAACTATGTGGTCGATGGAAGTGGGTCACAGGCCTATTTGCAGGATCTCTGAACATGAAAACTTGTGAATTTTTATTACGCGTGACTCTGCACACAATGCCCGGTTTACGACTCCACTGTGTAGACGCGTCCCTTCAGTCCACCGCCCCGGCCCAACCTTCCACTGGCGCCACAGCAGGTAGCTCAGCATTGTTCTGCTGGAGACCTGTCTCGACTGGGGGCAGTTCTGTCTGCCCTGTAAGGCTGTGGGCCTGTCAGGCAAGGGTTACTGTGGGATGGGCTCATTGCCAATTGCTTTCAACTTCCAACATGCCATGTGAGATAAGAACCATAAAAGTACCTCATGCTTTTAGCGCCCTACCAGGTTCCATCAGCACCTGCTCAGGCCATTACCTTTCTAGAGTTTCGCTCAAGGTGAGAAGGTTGTAACAAAATCTTTAATAATTTTCTGTATTCGAAAAATATGTGAGAGAGTAACTTGTCCTCTCTCACTGTTACCCAACAACCACGAAGTTGGGTCCACTGGGTGACATGTTGAATCTCCTCAGACTATTACACTTGCCTACTGACTACTAGGTAACTGAACACTGTCAGCTGCCAGATTGCAATCGGCACTGTAGTGTCTAACATGACATGGCCATCACTGTAGGAGAGTCCAAAATAACCTCGCACATAAGTACTACTTTTTGTCACTTCGCACCCTGGCAGCGGCGATCATATGCCGATGTGTTTGGCATGTTTGCACAGTTGAATAAGCTCGAGAATTTTATTTAATTGACGCAGCTTTAAAACAAGACTCTGTGGACACATCTGCACAATGCAATGCTTGCAACTAATCCTGCACACGCCACACTATGTTGAAACATCGATGCAGATGAATCTACAACCACTATATTGCTCCAGGCTTGACCCAGCACCATCTATGAAAAACCGGGAAGAGATAAAGGTTTAATGTTGAAGATGAGGTCAGTGCAGACGTAGCACTAGTTCATGCTAAACAAATATGAAGTAGGGATTCGACCTTAGCTTTTTCAAGTAAATGATCCTAACATTCATACTAAGTGATGTAGAGAAACCACAGACACGAAAATGTTGATGTCCGTGCAGGGAACTGAACCCTACTTCCATCACATGCGATCCCAGTGCCTCAACCACCGATATTACCCTGCTACTACACCGCTTAATACTTTGGATAAATGCTCTAGAGACCAACAAGTCGACGGAAAAAAAAGAAAGGAACATCAGGGTTCAAAGTGCCGCTGAAAACGTGGTAATTACAGACGTATTTTAAGTTCTGAGTAGACAAAGGTGGAGCGTCAAGCCAACCTTCTTGAAGGCAAACGTACCAGCATTATCGTAAAGGGATGTAGGGAATCAACAGCTGGGCAAACGGTGCGTGCTAGGTTCCACTTCGCCCAGCTTTGTGCCTGCTGTCTCACCCAGCACGCCACGCTCGCCGATGTGGATGTATCGGTACAGTATGTTACGGGCCTGTGAATAAAGCGGTAATCATCTTTTCGTGTGTTCATCACTATCGTAACAGCATCCCTGTACTAGCGGGAACGTTTTCTTGTGACAATTGTTGTTTTACATGGTAGACTGCAATAGATACAAGAATACGGTTAAGTCACCTTTGTTCCTCTTTCACTCTAGCAGCCATGAGAGAATCTCCGGATAAAAATTAAAAGATAAAAAGATAAATCTTTGGGGCTTACTCCCTTAAACAACTATAGCATGTTGTTATTTGTACACAATAATGGATTTAAAATCACTATGCGGCAAAAGATACTTCTGTTTTCTTGCTTGGCTGTATTACGATTGTATGTATTACTTATTTGGCATGAGTAGCAAATTTCGGAGGTGTATCATTTTCAAGTGCTTATTCACATCCGCTCAATTTTGCACAGTCTCTCTGTACACAATGTACGCCTGTCACGTGGATATACAATTGCTGACATAACAGTCTGGAACAAAAAAAACGTTCCACACCCGTCAACTAGCCGTCTTATTAAAGTGTTGTCTGTAACTATGAATTATGAGGTAACGCACAGACATAATTTTAAATCATTCTCCTTAATAACGATCATATGGATACTCGATGAAAAGGTAAATACAAAGAAAATGGAAAGACAGGGCCCGTACACAATCTCGAATCAGGCACTCAGTTAATTGTTCATAGCAATAGTCTTTCAACTAAGCAGTTAATGGCTATTTTACATTTAAATTTTAACTACGTTACATCTGGTACGTATTTCAGACCGTCGAAAATTGCTGCTGAGCCGAAACTGTGTAGTAATGGAGTATCCAAAAGAAAAGTGCGCCAGACTTATCTTTCATAAACTTTTTTTAACTATAGGCACCATAGAAAGTAGAATATTGAATAAATAATAACAAAACTTGGCACATATTTACAATATTCTGTACAGTTTTTGCACGTTAAACAGGGAAATTTCAGGACTGCAATTACAGTGGCAATGTAGAGTTCAATGGTTGTGTTCACGTGCACGTACCTCATTTCACTAAGGCAGGACGCAAACTTGATTGCCCCCGTAACAGCACACATTTTCAAGTGTTATTAAAGTTACTGGGTGATCAAAAAGTCAGTATAAATTTGAAAACTGAATAAATCACGGAATAATGTAGATAGAGAGGTACAAATTGACACACATGCTTGGAATGTCATGGGGTTTTATTAGAACCAAAAAAATACAAAAGTTCAAAAAATGTCCGACAGATGGCGCTTCATCTAATGAGAATAGCAATAATTAGCATAACAAAGTAAGACAAACCAAAGATGATGTTCTTTAAAGGAAATGCTCAATACGTCCACCATCATTCCTCAACAATAGCTGTAGTCGAGGAATAATGTTCTGAACAGCACTGTAAAGCATTTCCGGAGTTATGGTGAGACATTGGCGTCGGATGTTGTCTTTCAGCATCCCTAGAGATGTTGGTCGATCACGATACACTTGCGACTTCAGGTAACCCCAAAGCCAATAATCGCCCTGACTGAGGTCTGGGAACCTGGGAGGCCAAGCATGACGAAAGTGGCGGCTGAGCACACGATCATCACCAAACGACGCGCCCAAGAGATCTTTCACGCGTCTAGCAATATGGGGTGGAGCTCCATCCTACATAAATATCGTACGTTCCAGCAGGTGTTTATCAGCCAGGCTGGGGATGATGCGATTCTGTAACATATCGGCGTACCTCTCACGCGTCACGGTAGCAGTTACAAAACCAGAATCACGCATTTCCTCGAAGAAAAAAGGCCCGATAACGGTAGATGTGGTAAATCCAACCCATACCGTGACTTTCTCGTCGTGCAATGGAGTTTCCACGACAGTTCTAGGATTTTCGGTAGCCCAAATTCTGCAGTTGTGGGCGTTGACAGACCCTCGGAGCGTGAAATGAGCTTCGTCGGTCCACAACACGTTACTCAACCAATCGTCATTACGCCTTGTTCTCGGTCGGCCACTACGGGGTCTATCGTCTAAACAACCCGTGGCTTCGAACTTCGAAATCATTCTCGCCACAGCTGCATTTGTCAACGGACCTTTACCCGATCGAATCCCCTTCCTATGGCAATAGGATCGTAACGCTGAACTAGCACATCCCCATTCTGATAATACAGCTTCACTAAAAGCGCCTTTTCAGGTAACGTCAACATGCTGCGACTGCTGACGCATCTGATTCTCTCTCTCATTACAGCTCCTTTTATACATGATTGTCATGCGCAGTCACTGACGTTTTGCTGTCCAGCGCCATCTGTCGGACATTTTGTGATTTTTTTTTGTTCTAATAAAACCCCATGTTATTCCAAGCATGTGTGTCAATTTTTAACTCCCTATCTACATTATTCCGTGGTTTATTAAGTTTTCAAATTTATACTGACTTTTTGATCACCCGGTATATTGAGATGAACTACCTACCTGTGGGTCTAGTCTTTCGTATGTTGAGATACCATAGCGTGAGTCAAAAATACTTCACAACTCTGGTATGGCATAGAAATTTATTGAAATAATTTATAGAATCGGCAGATGTGTCGTTTGTAGCAAACGATGTTAAGTTTCACATAAAAGTGTCAAGTGTCATTTTGGTTCGATGGGCCTACCATTCGTGACGCGGTAAACATCCCACCGGTAACCAATTTCTTCCCATACTAGGTGCAGAAAATCGGGCGTAAGTTTTGCAACGACAGGTAAATTCTGTAATGTATCCCCAGAGAGAAAAATCCAGTGGTGTAAAGTCTAGGAAGCGAGATGGCCATGTGATGTGCCCTTCATGGCTAATCCACCGATATGGAGAGCGATTACTGATGAAACCTCGAACTTCCGTGAGAAAATGTGGTGGTGCAGCGTCTTGCTGGTGGTAAACCATCCCTTCTCGGTCATCTTCATCGATCTGTGGAATTAAATAGTTTTCAAGCATATCCAGATACATAATACCAGTAACAGTTTTTTTCTTCTGTACGCTTTCAATTTGCTAAGAGCAAAAAACACATTAACTCAAGGACTGTCACGAACGTGTTCCAGGACTGCATGTGGACATCAAATGACAAATAGAAAAAAGGTGAAGATATCGTTCTTACTTGCCTATTTGTAACAAACCTTATATCGTATATTGTTAATGTAATAAGTTCCGTGTTTAAGTTTTCATGTGAGTGTAAAGAGTAGCCGTGGCATCCAGTGTCATTTATGTCCAAGACTATTGAGATGAGAGAAGTATTAAAAAAGGTAATGGCATGAATGTTCTCACCAGCCAACCAGATTGTTATAAATAAAATGCTTGCAGTACGGTCCAAGTACAAGTAAAAAATTTAGTCGAGATAATATCGATACAGAAGCTTCTAATTTCAGCATGAGAATATTAGTCCCTATTTATTTCTATCTTTATTTTAAAATAGCTATTATATTTATTTTATTTGACGCCAAGACACGCTACAATAGAAACGAAAATGACTAATTGCAGTAATTACAAAAAATGGTTCAAATGGCTCTGAGCACTATGGGACTTAACAGCTGAAGTCATCAGTCCCCTAGAACTTAGCACTACTTAAACCTAACTAACCTAAGGACCTCACACGCATCCATGCCCTAGGCAGGATTCGAACCTGCGACCGTAGCGGTCGCGCGGTTCCAGACTGATGCAGTAATTACATAAACACCCAAACTTAATTCTACAGTGAGAGGGAGTTTACTATTAACTCCTCCGTGAATAAAAGTAATAAAAGTTAGACAAGATCCCAAGAAAAGTGTTGTGATTTCTAATAAGTAGGCAACATTAGCAGGATCACAGAAAACTTGTATACAGTAAAAGACGTTATGAGGATAAGGTTTTGCTAAGTGGACAGCCTTACGTCGAGTATGGACTTCCATCAACAGTCAAGAAACGCACTGCTTTTTTTGCCAAACACGCGACTTAACAATCACAATGGTTCAGTTACTTAATTTTGGGATTATGCAGGGAGGTAACGTAAAACTGTCATAGATACAAAGGTTGGTTTGAATCCACAGTGATTTACTAACGTGGTCCTACCGGAGGTGGTGTGCCCAAACACCTTGCTCTCACCTTTTGACTGACTTACCCAACAAGTTATAGGAGACTATAAAGTCTTACGTGGTCTCCGAACCGCAGTGCATCTCTGCATTTTTCACGTTAACAAACATTGCCAGAGATGAAAAAAGTAAAAATTACAGATGATAAGCCTAGTATGGATTGCGAATCATACCTGAAACCTTAATATAGACTGGCAGTGTACAGAGTACCACCCAGCCACCGAGATTCCTTTTTTTCCTAGAAATACTTCGTGACGTGAACTTGCAATGCGTGGCCCAGATGTTTTCCCTCCCCTCATAATGGCAGCGCCAAGTGCGGCTCTTCTGTCTCTCCCGCTGCTGAAGGTGCGAACGAGTGCGAGTTCGGCAAATAGCGCCACGCCTTGGTTAGATGCACGGTTCAGCATAGCAGTGGACAGTCTGAAGACAGGCCACATCAACAGCATTGGGAGCCAAGTGACTTGGGGCCATGGCCATGGCAGTGCATAAGAGTGACTGTGCCACTTTGTTTTACTGAGCTTGAATCTGTGGCGGTATTAGTGTATCGCCAGGGTTTCAAATTGATGAGACGTGGTGGGTCCGCCAGAGGGCCTGTAATTACAGGAGCTGTGCGTTGTATAAGTTTATTGTATCTTTACAACATAGTAAGGCTGCATGAGACCTATATATTATACAGTAAACAATTATTACTGGAATTTATTTTAGCGATTAGCTTTTAGTGGTTCATGTAACATTTCTGTGTCCCTTAATAGCTGACATACATTTGGTTATAGTGTGAGTGCAGACTGTCTATGTTGTCCGTCCATGTTTGCATAAGGTGTTGATCGTAGTGAGGTGTTTGTTGCTGGTGACTCTTCTGTCTGACATCTTCTGAGCTGTCCCTGACTCCACTGAGTCTCGCTTGCTCAGTCGGTTCACAAAATGGCTCTGAGCACTATGGGACTCAACGTCTGAGGTCATCAGTCCCCTAGAATTTAGAACTACTTAAATCTAACTAACCTAAGGACATCACACAAATCCATGCCCAAGGCAAGATTCGAACCTGCGACCGTTGCGGTCGCGCGGTTCCAGACTGTAGCGCCTAGAACCGCACGGCCACTTTGGCCGGCTTGCTCAATCGGTTTCGTTGCTGTTCACTAGAATGTATGGTTGAAGGTTATTGCGAGTGATCCATTTCATAGGTTAATCTCAATGAGACGAAGTATTTATATTACATGATGTACGTAATTTTCTCACTGCATATCCACTGCTGCCCGCTTAAGACGTTATTACTATTATCAAAAATGGTTCAAATGGCTCTAAGCACCATGGGACTTAATATCTGAGGTCATCAGTCCCCGCCGGACGGTGTGGCCGTGCGGTTAAAGGCGCTTCAGTCTGGAACCGCGTGACCGCTACGGTCGCAGGTTCGAATCCTGCCTCGGGCATGGATGTGTGTGATGTGCTTAGGTTAGTTAGGTTTAATTAGTTCTAAGTTCTAGGGGACTGATGACCTCAGAAGTTAAGTCGCATAGTGCTCAGAGCCATTTGAACCATTTCATCAGTCCCCTAGACTTAGAACTACTTAAACCTAACTAACCTAAGCACATCACACACATCCATGCCCGAGGCAGGATTCGAACCTGCGGCCGTAGCAGCAGCGCGGTTCCGGACTGAAGCGCCTAGAACCGCTCGGCCACTACGGCTGGCTTAGTATTATCGGTTGAAAGCTTAAGTTCCTGAAATTTTATATTGTTACATTAGGTGCCACGTCATTTGGAAAATTGAGCGCGACCTCCTGGTTTGTTTCGTCTTACGCATGCACTTTGCTAACTGTATGATTGATATCGTTAACAAAACTAATTACTGTTAATAAAATTTATTTACATTTGGTTAAGTGTCCACACTTTCACAACCCCCTTCCAAACTCCAGTCCCACCGAAATCTTGCACCACAAATTTTCTGTGCTGAAACGCAGTGAACCGCAAAATTGTGCATATTTTGATTCAAAGCTTTACAATTATCAACTTAAAATAGTTCCAGTTATTTGCGTTCAACAACGAAATAAAGCTAAGTAAAACAGCTGTGACTTATTAAACTGATATTTCGGTAATTTTCACATCTGTCAACACCTGCTTTCTTTGGGATTGGAATTATTATATTCTGAGGGTATTTCGCCTGTCTCATACATTTTGCTCACCAGATGGTAGACTTTAATCAGGATTGGCTCTCCCAAGGGTGTCAATAGTTCCAATGGAATGTTGTCTACTCCCGGGGCCTTGTTTCGACTCAGGTCTTTCAGTGCTCTGTCAAACTCTTCCGCAGTATCGTATCTCCCATTTCACCTTCATCTGCATCCTCTTCCATTTCCATAATATTGCCCTCAAGTACATCGCCCTTGTATAGACCCTCTACATACTCCTTCCACCTTTCTGCTTTCCCTTCTTTGCTTAGAACTGGGTTTCCATCTGATCTCTTGACATATTTCTCCAAAGGTCTCTTTAATTTTCCTGTAGGCAGTATCTATCTTACCCCTAGTGAGGTAAGCCTCAACATCCTTACATTTGTTCTCCAGCCATCCCTGCTTAGCCGTTTTGCACTTGCTGTCGATCTCATTTTTGAGACGTTTGTATTCCTTTTTGCCTGCTTCATTTACTGCGTTTTTATATTTTCTCCTTTCATCAATCAAATTCAATATTTCTTCTGTTACCCAAGGATTTCTACTAGCCATCGTCTTTTTACCTACTTGATCCTCTGCTGCCTTCACTACTTCATCCCTCAGAGCTACCCATTCTTCTTCTACTGTATTTCTTTCCCCCATTCCTGTCAATTGTTCCCTTATGCTCTCCCTGAAACTCTGTACAACCTCTGGTTTAGTCTGTTTATCCAGGTCCCATCTCCTTAAATTCCTACCTTTTTACAGTTTCTTCAATTTTAATCTACATTTCACAACCAATAGATTGTGGTCAGAGTCCACATATGCCCGTAGAAATGTCTTACAATTTAAAACCTGGTTCCTAAATCTCTGTCTTTCCATTATATAATCTATCTGATACCTTCTAGTATCTCCAGGATTCTTCCATGTATACAACCTTCTTTTATGTTTCTTGAACCAAGTGTTAGCTATGATTAAGTTATGCTCTGTGCAAAATTCTACCAGACAGCTTCCTCTTTCATTTCTTACCCCCAATCCATATTCATCTACTATGTTTCCTTCTCTCCCTTTTCCTACTCTCGAATTCAAGTCACCCATGACTATTAAATTTTCGTCTCCCTTCACTACCTGAATAATTTCTTTTATCTCATCATACATTTCATAAATTTCTCCATCATCTGCAGAGCTAGTTGGCATATAAACTTGTACTACTGTAGTAGACATGGGCTTCGTGTCTATCTTGGCCACAATAATGCGTTCACTATGCTGTTTGTAGTAGCTTACCCGCACTCCTATTATTTAATCCATTATTAAACCTACCCCTGCATTACCCCTATTTGATTTTGTATTTATAACCTTGTATTCACCTGACCAAAAGTCTTGTTCCTCCTGCCATCGAACTTCACTAATTCCCACTATATCTAACTTTAACCTATCCATTTCCCTTTTTAAATTTTCTAACCTACCTGCCCGATTAAGGGATCTGACATTCAACGCTCCGATCCGTAGAACGCCAGTTTTCTGTCTCCTGATAACGACGTCCTCTTGAGTAGTTCCCGCCCGGAGATCCCAATGGGGGACTATTTTACCTCCGGAATATTTTACCCAAGAGGACGCCATCGTCATTGAACCATACAGTAAAGCTGCATGCCTTCGGGAAAAATCACAGCTGTAGTTTCCCCTTGCTTTCAGCCGTTCGCAGTACCAGCACAGCAAGGCTGTTTTGGTTAGTGTTACAAGTCCAGATCAGTCAATCATCCAGACTGTTGCCCCTGCAACTACTGAAAAGGCTGCTGCCCCTCTTCAGGAACCACACGTTTGTCTGGCCTCTCAACAGATACCCCTCCGTTGTGGTTGCACCTACGGTACGGCCATCTGTATCGCTGAGGCACGCAAGCCTCGCCACCAACGGCAAGGTCCATGGTTCAGGGGGGAGAGTGGGGTGGGGGGTACAAACTGTGGTACATTTAAAAAAAACGACGAATTGCGTCGTATCGGTAACTTCGCGGAAAAAGTCTGTGAAATCCATTTTGTTGGATCTGTAAATATTTTTATATATTTTGTGTGATTTTCACTCTTACTTACTTAAACATGGATAAGATCTGAAATAAGTGTTACGTCATATAATCTGCGCTTTGCCTTTGTATTAATACCCTCATTGTCTGTTCACAGCGCTTTCACCCCAAGCAGCTAATAGGAAAGCTGCTTGCCCCAGTTTGTAGAAGCCGCCGGGATTC
The DNA here is from genome assembly GCF_023864275.1 of Schistocerca cancellata. NCBI lineage: Eukaryota > Metazoa > Arthropoda > Insecta > Orthoptera > Acrididae > Schistocerca > Schistocerca cancellata. The sequence continues at coordinate 103,144,165 of NC_064626.1, forward strand.
TCTAGTCAGTCTTTGACCTTGTAAGGCGGCAGAGACAATCCTACTTGCAGTCGGTTCTTAATTATTATGGAGACTTATTGTGGGGACAGGTAAAAACTATAAAAAAGCAGGTATAACAGAAAAAAAATTGGGAGTATTCGGAATTATAGGTTCAAAATATTCCGCTGATAGCATCCTTCACCAACGTTAAAAATTACTAAAGAAGAGTATATGAACAGAAAATTTAGCTTTAGTGCAATGAAACTATAGAACTCGACGCAGACAGATGAGGTACACAAATTCCTTCTGGGTAGGGGGAGAGGGGCAGGAAGGTGTCAAGCCAGCTTCTACTGCTTCCATTGCCGAATCCACACAAACATGTGGACCCCGTGAAGACACGAGATGAAGGCCAAGAAAGAGAACAAGAAGAAAATGACAAAGGGGAGTTCACGGTAGAGATAGTGGTTATCGTTGACACAACGAGTTTTCAGTTATGTCTGTTCCTTTTCACGCCAATTTAAGGTGGCTGTTAAAACCACTCGGAATAACCGGTTTCTGCAATAATATATTCTCGGTTTTTTGTTAATGCTACTTCCAGTAATAAACGTAGAACTCTAACAAAGAAAACTGGTAAGTAGATGAAAGCAGAAAAAAATCACCGGTACACTCGTACTAATTCCAATTTTTTTTAAACTGTCCTCAAAATTCAGGTTTTAATCAGGGATCGTATCAGTATTTGGGCATTACGAATAGCCAGTGCTAAAGGGTAAAAACTGAGGTTGAAGAAGTCTGTTTTTCATGTTAATTTGTACATTTTCAAGGTCTACAGGCAGGTAAAGGCATATTATGTAGTTACCGACAGCAGATTAGCTACTCTTCATCTTTATTGTGCGTGATGAATGAATAGTTGTTAAGTTTTCAGTTTATTGCTGTTACCGTAATGTCCTTCCTGTTGTATTGTTTCATGGAAATGTCAGACAAATCTTTAATCTTTTAAAGCAAATGAAGCATTCTAATTCAATCCTGTGTCACTTCGTAAAAATATTTCCAGTCTAAGGTTGGTGCCTCGTTTTTGTTGTGATTGTTATCAAAATAACATTGACAGCTTTCCCCATTTTTTGTAACAATACAATATTTCAATATATGCAAAATATGCAAATTTCTCTTTTTAAAGAAAGGTTTTGTTTAAAAACGAAAAATTTTTACCCTGTTGCTATGGCTAATTGATATTTCAGTTTTTATACTAGGTTATCAGTAAAAAATAAAAAAAACACCTGTTATAACCGAGACCAAACAAGCACCGAAAAATGTCGGATATTCTAAAGTAAAATAGCGGCGTCGGTTTCAACCTGCCGGTTTTTCCCATCCCTAGGCCACGGTGGGACTTGAAGCATGTCTGGCGCCGACAATCGGTGGCCGTGGCACTAGATAGTCGCGGTCACTGTGCGAATGAAGCAGTCTGTGTGTGCGAGTTCCGTTTAAGTTAAACTGTTACCAAATGCAAGGCGGCAAGTGCCTATTACAAAACACGTCCGCGACGGAGACGAAGCAGCATCTGCTGGTCGGCATCGAAGCTGAAAGCGAATGGTAGCTGGCGGTGCTGTGGTCCGGCCTTTTATGACTCAGAGGTGCCAATCTCTAATGAGTTTCTGACCACAGAAAGTAGGACCGTTGCCAATTTAACCCGAGGGACGAGAGCCACCTGCTCTGACGTAGGGACAGGGGTTTCACATTCTGGCTCAGTCCCAACCACCGGAAAAGCGGTGCTCATTGTATTCCTACGCCTCCGTTGCCCTCATTTTGAGTAAATTATCAGCTTTCTCAAAATGACAACAGCGGAAATCCATTTCAAGATTTTGGCTCTACGGTACTTCGGGAATAATTACAATATACCTTCCCTCTTGGAATTTTTATTAACTGGGTTAAACCGGAACTGACAATTAAAGGAACTCGAAATAATATTGATATCAAAAAATCAGTTATCATGTGGGTTGCTCAATAGCAAAGGGTCCTGAATCTCTAAGCAGATTCCACAGTATAAGCGTAGGCTTCCGCGGCCGTTGCCTTCTTCAATAAAATTCTTCAGGGTATCAGACCGCATCGTCATAATTTAAAATGCGCCAACGTTTCGGCCAGCGTTGCAGCTAGCCTTCATCAGGGCCTTATATTTTAACATAATCAGACCGCATCGTCATAATTTAAAATGCGCCAACGTTTCGGCCAGCGTTGCAGCTAGCCTTCATCAGGGCCTTATATTTTAACATAAGGCCCTGATGAAGGCTAGCTGCAACGCTGGCCGAAACGTTGGCGCATTTTAAATTATGACGATGCGGTCTGATACCCTGAAGAATTTTATTGAAGATTCCACAGTTTTTGACTATTTTCTTTCCTTGTCTCAGGGCTTCCGCGTACTAACACGTGGGCGTTACATTTTCTCCCGGCTGATTGGATACAGGCGCAACCAGTCCACAGAATCTGCAATAGTTTCCCACGAAAGTTTCCGCCTAATAGTTTTTACTGTAACTTCCTATTTTGCCAGTATTCAAGAACCATTCACTATGAGAATCACTGTGAAGTTCTTTACTTTGTTAAAGAAACACAGGAAAGCGTCATAGAACACATAAAAAGACAATGAACAGTACAACGCCCAACGCTTGCTTCGTTTTCTGGAACTGGCCGTTTTCAGTTTGCGTTCGCACCATACTGCAGAGGGACACTGTGTGCGCAAAACAAGCCTTTTATATCGACCTCTGGTCAATGACCTGAGACAGATGATACTGCTGTAATACAGTTAAATAATGCAACGTACACTGAGGAGACAACAGTCATGGGACACCTCCTAACATCTTGTCCAACTTCCTTTTGCCCTTCGTAGTGCTGCAACTCGACGTGGCACGGACTGAACAAGTCGTTGGAAGTCGACCTCAGAAATATGGAACCGTGCTGCCTCTATAGCTGTCCATAACTGCGAAAGTGTTGCTGATGCAGGATTTTGTGCACGAACTGACCCCTCGATTATGTCCCATAAATGTTCGATGGAATTCATGTCAGGCGATCTAGCTTGAAAAGCGTCAGAGCTTTTCCTGTTTATAATTAAAGGAGATAATTGCTTTTAAAATCAGTCATTAGTTTATTGCAATATATGAAGTGTGATGGAGGTGATTTATTGTGTCATTAAGGGGCTCCGGAAAGGCTCAATATCATGAAAAGTTCAATTTTTACTTTTTTGCGTTTTCTGAATCTGCAGACTATTACCTTTTAATAGATATATAATTTATTCAATTCCGAAGACTACAACTATTTTTAAATTTTTTTTGAATTGTGTTCTACATGGGCGTGACCCACTGTGGCGCTGTTAAACTGCTGTCAAATGGTGTTATTATTAACGTCCGTGTTCATCAGGTACATTTTAGTGATGTGAGATAAAGTACGTGTTGTGGCTAACCTGTGATGGTTCAATATATATCGCTGGAGTGATTGTCGATTGTTTCATGTTTATTTACTCTGTCGTTATCTCGAAAATATTCGTAATTAATTCTTTTTCTTGAGTCTCTGTATTTGTTGGAATAGAAACACTTCACTTTGGTGTGTATGATGCTGTTGCGACTTTCAATGATGGCAACATTGTAAGGTGCAAGGTATTTAGAAATATGGGAATGAAGATAGGTTCTAACATGGTACGAGCGATGCTTGCTTTAGACAAGGAACGCCTTCGGGCTGCAGACAGGGCTGTAAAGAGTCTAGAAATACGAGCAAGAGTAAACAGGAGGAGGAACAAGAGGAAGCTGGAGGAGGAGTTTGCAGACGATGAAGATAATCCATCCTATGGACCTGGAATGCACTAAAAAGTTAATCCAATCTTTGTCGCTCGATTCGCAAAACTTTTATTTTCTCATACTAATTACATGTTTTCTAAGGATCTTCCAAACATATTTGTTTCAAACTTTCGGTAAATGTTACACAGTACCTTCTGCATAATTTAACACAGCCTTTTTCCAAAAAACTGTATATTTTTGAATATATAAATAAAAAATTGCAAAAAAATGTTGTGAATTTTCATTACAATTGAAAAAAAATCATCTTTAATAACTGAACTAAAATTTTGTAAAATCCCTGTGTTAAGTTGTAGCCCATATTCCAATAAATAATCTGTAAAAAGTTCAACTTCCTACCTCAAATACTTTCTGAGGAAAGATGTAATTTATAAGCGTTATTTTAACATTGCAAGTATAGGGCGTTCCGGAACCCCTTAAGCATCGGTAAAGGGCTATGATTCTTCTCTTTACAAACGTGGTACGCTTTGTGCATGAAAGGAATTCTTCTGATGCGTTCCTAGCTGGGAAGCCTGGCAACCAGGTGGACACAGGTAGTGCCCACGGGCGTGCGGCGGTCGCGCGCCCATGTCGGCACGCTTCACAGAGGGCAGGCCCCCAGAGGATTAGTGACAGGCGGAGACGCTGCGTACATCAACACGCTGCCAAGGGAAGCCGTGGACATTCGCACGTGTGCCCGAGGCAGCGGAAACTATAAACTTAGAGCGAAAAACAGCTTTGACACGATTCTAGGTAACGCGGACGGAGCGGCGAGTTGAATAGCAACAGCACGACTTGGGTGTCCATGAATCTCAAGTGGCCCGTGGAATTTAGGCCGTTTCCCGCGAGCAGAACACCTGGGAACGTAGCGGCAATACTCAAAGGGAGAAATCTTGGTTTATTTGTATACTCTGTCTCACACAGAGTATCACTCTCTTTTCCTCGCGGAATGCGACGGCAAGGAGGGAGGAAATTTTGAAACGGACCTCTTCATTGGCAAGAATTTCATGTTCGCTTTGAAAAATAGTACGAGCTACGTCATTTGCGGAAGAGCTGAGACAAGACGCTGGAGGGGAGCGGCTCTCACTCTCTCCAGGTGCGAGGAGCGCACTAGTATTGGGCTTTCCGAATTTTGTTTCTGAGGACTGCTTCCGATAAGTCGCAATGATTCTCTTATCGCTTGTCATGAGACAATGCACTTTGCATTCGTCGCAAACAGCATAGAGAGCAAAGTTTTTCAGATCCAAGTAGGCGAGCTTCACTCACTGTGCGCGTTATCAAGAGCTTAACTCAGGATCGTTTTGATTTACTACATGTCCGGTGACGGTAGTATTGGTAGAACAGTTTTGAGCTTTGTTTAACGCAGTTTCACGTAGGTTTGCACTTGCAGATGGACGCATACCGTCGTCTAGTAATGATTACTTCCAGTAGCAGGTTTCGGTCACTATTTTCAGCGTAGGGCATGTTAGACGCTATCAACTACGACGCCGGCAGAGTCTTGATGCAGCCGCACGCAATCAGCCGACTCCATCACCACGCCGACCACGCTATGAACATGGTAATACAGAAACGCCCGCCTTCCTAGCTGCGCATTCTTCTTTCGCTTTCTTCAATTTCTTTGCAATGTGTTAGATGCTCATACAGACGCAAGGCACAGTATTCACCGTACGCCCATTAAGAGAGTCATATGTTCAGCTGATTTTTTTTCTTTTTTTTTTTTATTCCTTCCTCATTTAATACAACAGATCAACCAGTCTTGCGTAATTTATTTATATGTTAAATTAGGATGAAGCCATACAATGCTCCTGTTAAAAGGCAATAACTAGGACAAGCACCTTATATAATTCACTTGTTGTGAGCTCTTGGTGCCAATTCAATTCTATTTGTTGTTTTTTTATTTGATACTTTCTACAGTATCTGGCGACCCAATTTTTTTTATTTTTGTTTATCATTATTTGAATAATTTGTGAGTGTTTGTTAAATGAATTTGATAAAATTTCAATAATTATTACATGTGCAGTTTAATGCAGTTTCACTGAATAAACCACTTATATGTTGAACAGCACTCCTTTCATTTCATTTATAGAATTTAAATCAAAATTCACACCTCTTTCTTCCTCCCATACGTGATATCTTGCAAGCTGACCAGACCAACCACTTGAACTGTCTAAAATGTTCTTCAAACCATTCACAAACAATTGTGGCTCGGTGATATGGCACATTGTTGTTTGGGAACACGAAGTCCATGAATGGCTGCAAATGGCCCCCAAGGAAATGAACATAACCATTTCCAATCAATGTTCGGTTCAGTTAGACCAGTAGTGGAACAGAGTTTGTACAAGCACATTTTGCTAGTGCAGGTTGCCTACATCTGTGGCAAGTATACACTCAGCGGCAAGCCTATTGTTCTCTTTTGACTGAAGGATTAACCTATTGTACTCCTTTGATTGACAGGTCCTTAACCTATTTTTCTGCTAAAATGATCCTTCCACTTGATTGACAGGCACTTAACCATTTTGTTCCCCCCGCCCCCTCCCCCGCCGCCAACCCCCACCCCAAACCCCTTTAATATCCACACAGCAAATACCCTCTACCACGCACCAATTAATCATTTTCAATCAAACCATCCACATTCATTCGCTTCGGAAAAGTTATCTGATCTGATTTTCTCGTAATATATGCGGCGACAGCTCGTCGATGCCAAACTATTTTCTAGCGCCGGAATGAGATTTTCACTCTGCAGCGGAGTGTGCGCTGATATGAAACTTCCTGTCAGATTAAAACTGTGTGCCCGACCGAGACTCGAACTCGGGACCTTTGCCTTTCGTGGGCAAGTGCTCTATCATCTGAGCTACCGAAGCACGACTCACGCCCGGTACTCACAGCTTTACTTCTGCCAGTTTGGAAGGTAGGAGACGAGGTACTGGCAGAAGTAAAGCTGTGAGTACCGGGCGTGAGTCGTGCTTCGGTAGCTCAGATGGTAGAGCACTTGCCTGCGAAAGGCAAAGGTCCCGAGTTCGAGTCTCGGTCGGGCACACAGTTTTAATCTGCCAGGAAGTTTTATTTTCTAGCGCATTTATTCTTTGAAATAACAGAGATGCATATATGCATTCTTCGTGGTTGTTAGAGTGGTAACTAGGACAGCTTCTGGAGTATCTGTTGAGGGATTGACGTGTTTCTGAGAGATACATATTCTGCTTCTCTTCTCGCTAAAGCGAGCCAATTAACATATGTGCCGCTAGCGGTTTGTTTTGAAGAGAAAGAGATTGTAAAAGGAAAAAATTAAGGCGTGGAATCACCGGAGATCTGGACATGTAATGGAGATGAATTTAATACACGATTTCCTCCATAAATAAGGTTTGTGACTTTTTTGTTCTGGAGTGAATGAACGAATGAGTTTTTTCTGAATCATTTGTTGATCATGTTGGCCCTGTAATTAGTGGGAAAGTTTCAGCTGTGTCGAAAAGAGCCTGCAATCACTGAGTCTGTGTTAAATCGTCCAAAAAGGCTTTGTACAAATCTGGAATTCGCAATCTTTCGTAAAAGAAACAACTTGTCCAAACGATTGATTCTCATGAGTGATTGCAGTGTTTAACAGTAATAATAAATGTAAAGATCTCTTACAGCAAGCCAGCTGCTGATTACCAAGACGAAGGACTCCACCAAAGATTCTATTTGGCTGATTCTTTTTATCACTATATCACGTAATGAAATCTTATATTAAAAACTATACACAGATAAAGGAGAGTAAGAGAGAGAGCGAATGAAAATAGAGATAATACTAATAATCCTCCGTTAGTCTAATTTTTCGCCTGTCTTATCACGGATCAGCCAAGAACTGGGACTTGACACCTGTACTTGACACCTGAGAAATTCCTGTCAAAGTATCTGATCACCTAGGTACTGTTGCTGGCACAATGATGCATAGCTGCGGTGCAGGTCCGAGGCCAAGAGAGATGTTCCAATGCTTCCCAGAATAGCATAGGGTGCATTGTTCCTAGTGACGCTAACAGGACAGCCTGTACATCACTAAATTTACCCTTCCAACTTCTGCTGCTACCAGTGTGGGAGAACCGTCCGCCATTATTTCCTGCAGACGAGACTTTCAGTGGCAAAATTATTTTGCACAGATCGCTAAATTGCACTGACAGTTAAACCCTGCAGAAGTAGCCTACAGACAATCAAATACATACAAGACTGACAAGGATATTGGGAGACATCACAATTCTAACAGGACATTCGTGACATGTGCCTGACACATCGCTGCGCATAGCAACATACCATTGCAAGCACATCTAGCAATGTTCTCAATGTCCCATTAGGATCGCTAGGAACAATGCACCCTGTGCTATTCTGGGCTGGACCCGCACTGCAGCTATGCATCATCACGCCAGCAATGGTGCCTAGGTGTACACATATTTCGACAGGAATTTCTCAGGTGTCAAGTATGAAAGGGATGTCGCCGCCTCATGCCTGTGAGATCCGAAGGGGCACCTATGTGTGGCTTGGCAGCTAAAGGTTGCGTTGTAGCTATTGTGTTGGCAGAAGAGCCAACACCGTGTTGCTATTGGAGGCCGAAATGCACGCATTTAAGCTCACGCAGACTGGCGTGAGGTCTGGAACAAGTAAAGGAGTTGAGTCTAGTAAATAAAGTACGTAGTTGCTTGAATACTTAACTTTAATCCATAATTGGAGAACATCGGTCTGACGGTACAGGCATCCATAGATAAATATTAAATGATACTGGCGCCTTGCTAGGTCGTAGCAATTGACGTAGCTGAAGGCTATGCTAACTATCGTCTCGGCAAATGAGAGCGTATTTGTCAGTGTAGCTTCGCTAGCAAAGTCGGCTGTACAACTGGGGCGAGTGCTAGGACGTCTCTCTAGACTTGCCGTGTGGCGGCGCTCGGTCTGCAATCACTGACAGTGGCGACACGCGGGTCCGACGTATACTACCGGACCGCGGCCGATTTAAAGGCTACCACCTAGCAAGTATGGTGTCTGGCGGTGACATCACAGTAGCTTCGCAGGGGCTGCCAGTCTATCTACATCTACATCTACATTTATACTCCGCAAGCCACCCAACGGTGTGTGGCGGAGGGCACTTTACGTGCCACTGTCATTACCTCCCTTTCCTGTTCCAGTCGCGTATGGTTCGCGGGAAGAACGACTGTCTGAAAGCCTCTGTGCGCGTTCTAATCTCTCTAATTTTACATTCGTGATCTCCTCGGGAGGTATAAGTAGGGGGAAGCAATATATTCGATACCTCATCCAGAAACGCACCCTCTCGAAACCTGGCGAGCAAGCTACACCGCGATGCAGAGCGCCTCTCTTGCAGATTCTGCCACTTGAGTTTGTTAAACATCTCCGTAACGCTATCACGGTTACCAAATAACCCTGTGACGAAACGCGCCGCTCTTCTTTGAATCTTCTCTATCTCCTCCGTCAACCCGATCTGGTACGGATCCCACACTGATGAGCAATACTCAAGTATAGGTCGAACGAGTGTTTTGTAAGCCACCTCCTTTGTTGATGGACTACATTTTCTAAGGACTCTCCCAATGAATCTCAACCTGGTACCCACCTTACCAACAATTAATTTTATATGATCATTCCACTTCAAATCGTTCCGCACGCGTACTCCCAGATATTTTACAGAAATAACTGCTACCAGTGTTCGTTCCGCTATCATATAATCATACAATAAAGGATCCTTCTTTCTATGTATTCGCAATACATTACATTTGTCTATGTTAAGGGTCAGTTGCCACTCCCTGCACCAAGTGCCTATCCGCTGCAGATCTTCCTGCATTTCGCTACAATTTTCTAATGCTGCAACTTCTCTGTATACTACAGCATCATCCGCGAAAAGCCGCATGGAACTTCCGACACTATCTACTAGGTCATTTATATATATTGTGAAAAGCAATGGTCCCATAACACTCCCCTGTGGCACGCCAGAGGTTACTTTAACGTCTGTAGACGTCTCTCCGTTGATAACAACATGCTGTGTTCTGTTTGCTAAAAACTCTTCAATCCAGCCACACAGCTGGTCTGATATTCCGTAGGCTCTTACTTTGTTTATCAGGCGACAGTGTGGAACTGTATCGAACGCCTTCCGGAAGTTAAGGAAAATAGCATCTACCTGGGAGCCTGTATCTAATATTTTCTGGGTCTCATGAACAAATAAAGCGAGTTGGGTCTCACACGATCGCTGTTTCCGGAATCCATGTTGATTCCTACATAGTAGATTCTGAGTTTCCAAAAACGACATGATATTCGAGCAAAAAACATGTTCTAAAATTCTACAACAGATCGACGTCAGAGATATAGGTCTATAGTTTTGCGCATCTGCTCGACGACCCTTCTTGAAGACTGGGACTACCTGTGCTCTTTTCCAATCATTTGGAACCTTCCGTTCCTCTAGAGACTTGCGGTACACGGCTGTTAGAAGGGGGGCAAGTTCTTTCGCGTACTCTGTGTAGAATCGAATTGGTATCCCGTCAGGTCCAGTGGACTTTCCTCTGTTGAGTGATTCCAGTTGCTTTTCTATTCCTTGGACACTTATTTCGATGTCAGCCATTTTTTCGTTTGTGCGAGGATTTAGAGAAGGAACCGCAGTGCGGTCTTCCTCTGTGAAACAGCTTTGGAAAAAGGTGTTTAGTATTTCAGCTTTACGCTTGTCATCCTCTGTTTCAATGCCATCATTATCCCGGAGTGTCTGGACATGCTGTTTCGAGCCACTTACACATTTAACGTAAGACCAGAACTTCCTAGGATTTTCTGTCAAGTCGGTACCTAGTATTTTACTTTCGAATTCACTGAACGCTTCACGCATAGCCCTCCTTACGCTAACTTTGACGTCGTTTAGCTTCTGTTTGTCTGAGAGGTTTTGGCTGCGTTTAAACTTGGAGTGAAGCTCTCTTTGCTTTCGCAGTAGTTTCCTAACTTTGTTGTTGTACCACGGTGGGTTTTTCCCGTCCCTCACAGTTTTACTCGGCACGTACCTGTCTAAAACGCATTTTACGATTGCCTCGAACTTTTTCCATAAACACTCAACATTGTCAGTGTCAGAACAGAAATTTTCGTTTTGATCTGTTAGGTAGTCTGAAATCTGCCTTCTATTACTCTTGCTAAACAGATAAACCTTCCTCCCTTTTTTTATATTCCTATTAACTTCCATATTCAGGGATGCTGCAACGGCCTTATGATCACTGATTCCCTGTTCTGCACTTACAGAGTCGAAAAGTTCGGGTCTGTTTGTTATCAGTAGGTCCAAGATGTTATCTCCACGAGTCGGTTCTCTGTTTAATTGCTCGAGGTAATTTTCGGATAGTGCACTCAGTATAATGTCACTCGATGCTCTGTCCCTACCACCCGTCCTAAACATCTGAGTGTCCCAGTCTATATCTGGTAAATTGAAATCTCCACCTAAGACTATAACATGCTGAGAAAATTTATGTGAAATGTATTCCAAATTTTCTCTCTATCCTGACTTCTGGGAGCGTGTGCGGTAGCGTCCTGTGCGATCCAGTGGACAGGGGGTAGAGGGCGATGCCTGTGCACATTGGAGCCTTTTATTTATTAGCGATCTTTTGTTTAAACTATATTCCAGCGATTTGACCAACTCATAGGATGCAGTGAATTAAAAAAAACTACCCCATGTATGTGAAGAATATCGATTTAATTAATTTGCATAAATTTTTTATGTGAACATCGTGTTAACGGTACAACAGTTAATGGTAGGGTGTGCGTGAGTGGCTGACATGGAGCAGTACAGCAATTTAAGTGCAGAACACTACACTAATTTGCATAAATTTTATGTAAAACACAGTGCAATAGTTTAAGGGGGCGGGTGACAAAGAAGATAGCGCGAGAAATGGCGTTCAGAAGCATGTGAATTTCGAAACGTGTACCACTAAATGGTGGGTGGACATAACTGATTATTTATTTGGTATCAAAGGCGGTACAATAGTTTAAGGAAATGGGGGTGACATGGAAAACCACTTCAGATCAATAGGTTAAGTGCTGACAAAGGCCCAAACATTAGGTTAAGATACCCAGAGTAGAATGCCGAACATTAGGTTATGCAGCATCTTTGTCCCATGTTATTGCTTCTTGCAACATCTGCATGTTTCCAAACAGCAGAGAATGATGAGCAAGAGAAATCCAACCCCCCCCCCCCCCCCAACTGAATTTTTTTATAAATCAACAATATACCCTTGAATTTCCTGTTATGAGATCCTTCCTCTCCACCAATTTCCATATATTCCATAAACTGCTGTGAATCCTCTAAATTGTTGAAATAAATAATATTCCACACACAGCAATCAATTTCCCTCAAAATGAAGGATCAACTGAGTCTTTTCCCGCCAATTTCCGAAAGGAAGGGAGGCGGATTACCAGAGGAGGAGAGGTTAATTAATTGATCATTTTAATTAACTAGTCAATCAAATTGATAAGAGTGAGAATGGAGCCTATTCCAATAAGTCAGACCTGAAAGTGTACCTATAGCAGAGAGGGGGGGACGGGTTTTGGGGAGGGGGAGGGGGCGGGGGGAACGGAATGGTTAAGTGCCTGTCAATCAAAAGGTAGGATCTTTTTAGCAGAACAATAGGTTAAGGAGCTGTCAATCAAAGATGATCGATAGGTTAAGTACCTGTCATCAAAGGAGAACAACAGGTTCGCACCTGAGTGTATACCTGTCACTGATCTGCCATAACCCATTAACGCCAAATTTCACCGCGATGTCCTAACGGATACGTTCTTTGTACGTCTTCCATTGTTTTCTGCGGTTATTTAGCGCAGTGTTGCTTGTCTGTTAACACAAACGCCGACTCTCGATCGTTAAGTAAAGGCTGTCGGCCACTGCGCTGTCCATGGTGAGAAGCAACGCCTGAAACTTTGGTATTCTCACCACACTGTAGACACAGTGGATCGCGGAATATTGCATTCTCTAGCGATTTCAAAAAAAAAGCTTTGTTATGTTTTAGGATGCAAATGTAAAACATTTTGTAAACTATGTATCGCAAAAAGTTTACATTTTAGGACGCAAATGTAAAACTTTTTATAAACTACGCATCACTAAAAGTTTATATTTTAGGGCACAAATGTAAGACTTGAAAAGAAGTCAATGCGATGGGCTCAGGCCCGGTGGTACAATAAAATCATCTCAGAAAAGCTTGTAGTATTTCCTACAGTATTTTATTATTATGTTCTTTGAGACTATCTCCTATACAAAATTCTACTGGCGTTCCTTAAGCAGAGATGTTGGAAACTCCGCTCCCTCTGTCGCCGCAGACAATGGGGCCAGGTTGATGCCCTATTTCTTGACTTCAGGAAGGCATTCAGTAAAGGTCAGCATTGTTGTTTAAGAGCAAAATATCCGCTTACTTAGTATCGGACTAGATTTGTCATTGGATTTAGGACTTTCTTGCACACAGGACTCATCGCGTCGCTCTTAATGGAAAAGAATCGACATTTGTGAAGGTAATTTCAGGAGTAACCCATGGACATGTTGTACTGTTTGCAGGTTGTGTAAGTGACCTAGTGGATAACGTCGGAAGCTGTATGAAGTTACTTGCAGACGATTGAGTTTTCTGTAGGAAAGCAGCAGCGACAGAAGACAGTGGCGAACTGCAGGAAGATTCACAGAGGATCAATGATTTGTGCAGTGGTTGCCAGTTGACCGTAAACGTAAATAAATATAACGTGTTGCGTATAAACAGGCGAGAAACTTCACTATCGTGGTCCCACTGCTTAGCTGAGTCGTTACGTGCTTGCCTACCATGCTGCAGGCACGCGTTCGATTTCCGGCTGTGTTAGAGATTTTCTCCGCTCGTGGACTGGCTGTTGTGTTGCGTTGTCTTCATCATCATTTCATCACCACCACCATCACCGATTTGCAAGTCCCCCAATGTGGCGTCACCTGAAATAAGACTTGCAACCCGGCGGCCGAACTTCCCCGGATGGGGCCTCTCAGATAACAATGCCACACGATCATTTCATTTCACAATCGTTCGATTAGTTCACTGGCTACGAATCACTGGAAAAACTACCGTAAAATACCTAGGAGTAAACATCCAGAGCGACCTAAAGTGAAATGGGCGCATACAACAAATTGCATGGAAAGCGGATGTCACGCTGATATTCACTAGAAGAATCTCACTGTCATCCATTCCCGAAAAAAGTCGCTTATAAAATTCTTGTTGGTCCTATTCTTGAGTATTACTCGTCATGCGCTCTTACCAGGTCGGATTAATGGAAGAGATAGTGAATATCCAATGAAGAGCGGCATGTGCCATCATAGGATCATTTATTGGCGAGAGCATTACGGCGATGCCCAACAAACTCCATTGGCAGGCGACAGAAGAGAGGCGTTGTGCATCGAGGAGAGGTTTATTATTGAAAATCCTAGAGCGTACATTCCAAGAACATTCGTGTACACACTGTTTCTTCTGGGAAGAAAAGAATGCTGCCAGAAGTACTCTGCGACCACACACAGTAAGTTAGTTCGCAAAGTTTGTATGTAGTCTAGATGTCGACGTCCATATGATATACACTCCTGGAAATTGAAATAAGAACACCGTGAATTCATTGTCCCAGGAAGGGGAAACTTTATTGACACATTCCTGGGGTCAGATACATCACATGATCACACTGACAGAACCACAGGCACATAGACACAGGCAACAGAGCATGCACAATGTCGGCACTAGTACAGTGTATATCCACCTTTCGCAGCAATGCAGGCTGCTATTCTCCCATGGAGACGATCGTAGAGATGCTGGATGTAGTCCTGTAGAACGACTTGCCATGCCATTTCCACCTGGCGCCTCAGTTGGACCAGCGTTCGTGCTGGACGTGCAGACCGCGTGAGACGACGCTTCATCCAGTCCCAAACATGCTCAATGGGGGACAGATCCGGAGATCTTGCTGGCCAGGGTAGTTGACTTACACCTTCTAAAGCACGTTGGGTGGCACGGGATACATGCGGACGTGCATTGTCCTGTTGGAACAGCAAGTTCCCTTGCCGGTCTAGGAATGGTAGAACGATGGGTTCGATGACGGTTTAGATGTACCGTGCACTATCCAGTGTCCCCTCGACGATCACCAGTGGTGTACGGCCAATGTAGGAGATCGCTCCCCACACCATGATGCCGGGTGTTGGCCCTGTGTGCCTCGGTCGTATGCAGTCCTGATTGTAGCGCTCACCTGCACGGCGCCAAACACGCATACGACCATCATTGGCACCAAGGCAGAAGCGACTCTCATCGCTGAAGACGACACGTCTCCATTCGTCCCTCCATTCACGCCTGTCGCGACACCACTGGAGGCGGGCTGCACGATGTTGGGGCGTGAGCGGAAGACGGCCTAACGGTGTGCGGGACCGTAGCCCAGCTTCATGGAGACGGTTGCGAATTGTCCTCGCCGATACCCCAGGAGCAACAGTGTCCCTAATTTGCTGGGAAGTGGCGGTGCGGTCCCCTACGGCACTGCGTAGGATCCTACGGTCTTGGCGTGCATCCGTGCGTCGCTGCGGTCCGGTCCCAGGTCGACGGGCACGTGCACCTTCCGCCGACCACTGGCGACAACATCGATGTACTGTGGAGACCTCACGTCCCACGTGTTGAGCAATTCGGCGGTACGTCCACCCGGCCTCCCGCATGCCCACTATACGCCCTCGCTCAAAGTCCGTCAACTGCACATACGGTTCACGTCCACGCTGTCGCGGCATGCTACCAGTGTTAAAGACTGCGATGGAGCTCCGTATGCCACGGCAAACTGGCTGATACTGACGACGGCGGTGCACAAATGCTGCGCAGCTAGCGCCATTCGACGGCCAACACCGCGGTTCCTGGTGTGTCCGCTGTGCCGTGCGTGTGATCATTGCTTGTACAGCCCTCTCGCAGTGTCCGGAGCAAGTATGGTGGGTCTGACACACCGGTGTCAATGTGTTCTTTTTTCCATTTCCAGGAGTGTACATGGCGCTTTGCAAACGAACTTCATTTGAATGGATGAATTTAAGGACTGAGAGCAGAGGTAGTACAAGTGAAATTCCACAAGAAAATTAGCTAAATGCACATTTGGAAGCCGTGAGGATATCACCTGAATAAAGGAACTACAAGTAATTTCCAGCATAGTGCCATATTCTGCGATGAGAAAGTTTAAGCTCTAAGCCAATGCCTGGACTGCGTTTAGTTACAACTAGAACAAGAAATACCGTACAGAAGGAGAATTGCTGCTATCGTCAATGACGGTTCAGATACGTATTTTTTGCAAGCATTCATATTTTGAAATACCACTTGTACAAGTTAAGGAAAAAATCAGGGTTTTGACACAATAGATCATAAAGTCCTTGAAGCTGGCCACACATACACTATGTGATCAAAAGTATCCGGACACCTGGCTGAAAATGACTTACAAGTTCGTGGCGCCCTCCATCGGTAATGCTGGAATTCAATATGGTGATGACTCACCGTAAGCCTTCGTGACAGCTTCCACTCTCACAGGCGTACGTTCAATCAGGTGCTGGAAGGTTTCTTGGGGAATGGCAGTCCATTCTTCACGGAATGCTGCACGGAGGAGAGGTACCGATGTCAGTCGGTAAGGCCTGGCACGAAGTCAGCGTTCCAAAACATCCCACAGGTGTTCTATAGGATTCAGGTCAGGACTCTGTGCAGGCCAGTCCATTACATGGATGTTACTGTCATGCAACCACTCCGCCACAAGCCGTGCATTATGAACAGGTGCTCGATCGTGTTGAAAGATGCAGTCGCTATCCCCGAACTGCTCTTCAACTGTGGGAAGCAAGAAGGTGCTTAAAACATCAGCGTAGGCCTGTGCTGTGACAGTGACACGTAAAACAACAAGGGGTGCAAACTCCCTCCATGAAAAACACGACCACACCATAACACCGCCGCCTCCGAATTTTACTGTTGGCACTACACACGCTGGCAGATGACGTTCACCGAGCACCGTCCACACCCTGCCATCGGATCGCCACATTGTGTACCATGATTCGTCACTCCATACAACGTTTTTCCACTGTTCAATCGTCCAATGTTTACGCTCCTTACTCCAAGAGAGGCGTCATTTGGCATTTGCCGACGTGATGTGTGGCTTATGAGCGGCTGCTCGACCATGAAATCAAAGTTTTCTCATCTCCCGCCTGTAATAGTACTTGCAGTGGATCCTGATGCAGTTTGGAATTCCTGTGTGGTGGTCTGTGTAGATGTCTGCCTATTACACATTACGAGCCTCTTCAACTGTCGGCGGTCTCTGTCAGTCAACAGACGAGGTCGGCTTGTACGCTATACTGCACGTGTCCCTTCACATTTCCACTTCACTATCACATCGCAAACAGTCGACCTAGGGATATTTAGTAGTGTAGAAATCTCGCGTACAGACGTATGACACAAGTGACACCCAATCATCTGGCCATATTCGAAGTCCGTGAGTATCGCATAGCGCCCCTACGGAAGTCGCTGATATGAAGTACCTGGCAGGAGGTGGCAGCACAATGTACCTAATATGAGAAACGTATGTTTTTGGGGTGTCCAGACACTTTTCATCACATAGTGTATATGGGATGTGATAAAGATTTTGGTCTCTCTGAAAAGGCAAAGCAACACTTCAAATATGTTTTTGTTCCTCAAGGTAGAATGCAAGCAGTGAAGCAGATCAACAGAAAATGTTTTGTAGCGGAAATGAGAACAGAAAACTTTCTTCAATTAAGGCCATGGATGCCATAAAAATGTATGAAGTTGCTAAAGACGCAGAAGAAACGCCAGGAGAATCTGAATCAGGAAAGAAAATGTTCTAACAATGCAGTTCGAGCATTGAGTAAAACGTGATTTTGAATTTATAGAAGCGGACTTTACAAATGGTTCAAATGGCTCTGAGCACTATGGGACTTAACTGCTGTGGTCATCAGTCCCCTAGAACTCAGAACTACTTAAACCTAACTAACCTAAGGACCTCACACACATCCATGCCTGAGGCAGGATTCGAACCTGCGACCGTAGCGCGGTTCCAAACTGTAGCGCCTAGAACCGCTCGGCCACTCCGGCCGGCCGGACTTTGCAAGGCCCACTATTTCTTCCACATAAATGCCTTTTCTGCAGCCTTTGCATCAAGATGAGTTTGATATAAAATTTGAGATGTGGAAAAATCTTCAGGAGGTAAAGCATTACGTCTTTCCACTTCAACACGAGTTCTACAGCAATATACCCCATTTTCAGATAGAAGTCAGTGTTGGCGTAAGAAGTAGGAATGGAGCGTGCATTGTTAAACACGGAGCCCCGCAGTAGATCATCCCTACGTGCTCACACGGTGACCGAAAGACATCGTCAGTTACGACTGGAGTGCGCACAGGATCATCGGAATTCGACCGTCGATTAATGGAAACGTGGCGGCCTTTCGGGTGAATCACATTTTTACTACACTATGTCGATGGCCATTACCAAGGTGAACGGCGACTCGAAACGTGCAGCGTGCCACTGGTTCAGGCTGATAGCAACAGTAGTATGCTACGGGAGACATTCTCTTGCGCTTCCATCGGACCCGTGGTACTAATCGAAGACACGCTGACAGCTGCGAATCACCTGCATCCCTTCATGCTCGATGTCTTCCCTAAGGCCGATGCCATCTTTCAACAGCATAACTGTCCGTGTCTTAGTGCCACAACCGTGCTACAGAAGTTTGCGGAGCATTATAGTGAACTCATGTTGATGTCTCGGCGACCTCTTTCGCCTAATGTAAAAATCCTATGGAACCCATCAGTGTCGCTATAGGGCGCCATGACCGCGTACCAAATCAGTGGTCCGTTATTTACGCGAATTACATTATCTGTGCGTAGACATATAATGCCACATACTTCCACAAACCTACCAACAAACTATCTGATCCCCGATACACAGAATCAATTATGTATTTCGTTCCAAAGACGGACAAACAAGTTAACCGACAAACAAGGTATTAATGAGATGATCATAATGTTTTGGCTCATCAGTCTATAGGATATGTGTTGCACCCAAAAAATCTTCGAAATACAGAACAGTAAATAAAATATTTTGTACTTGTTCCTCTTTTACTCTAGAAAGTTTGAAGATGCAAGGAGTATAAGTGTTCTTAATATGTTATAAAAAATAGTGCAGGCCCACTACAATCTCTAAACATATCTGCAACTATATAGACTAACTGACCGTTACAAAAAAATATCTGATTTTTCGATAGAATTCACATAATCTATAAATAGTCATCCAACACACACAAGTGTGCTGCATTTATATCCATTTGAAAAGGGTGCAAAAAATCATTGACACAAGAAATTGATACGATCTAAACAATTCCAGTAAATAATGGGTGTTCAGAAAAATCGATTGACAGACTAACAAAATACAGGCCAACGTTAGTAATAGAAGCACTAAAAGAATAACAAGTGACACAACACAATTCTTCACAACGATTCTTATTTAGGCGCGGCATCACAAAAAATTGCTAACTTATTTAGAAACACCAATATTAAAATAACATTCTCCACAAAACACGGACTCATAAAGTAAACACAAATACCCCCATTAACAGAGCATAGTGGAATATATAAATTGCAATGTAACAGCTGTTCTGCATTTTACATAGGCAAAACAGGAAGAACTTTCCACATACGACACAAAGAACACACTGATGCTTCTAGACTTAAAACCACTTTGACAAATCCACAATAGCCAACCACGTGTACGTTAACAGACACAATTCCAGTAAATAATTGGTGTTCAGAAAAATCGATTGACAGACTGACAAAATACAGGCCAACATTAGTAACAGAAGCACTAAAAGAATAACAAGTGACACAACCCTAAGTGACATCCACAGCATCCTAATTGAAGCCCACACGGAAAACCACTGTAAAAAACTTGATCTGCTGGAACAACTAGAAATAATGTTACACAAAGTTAAATCTTATGAAAACATGTTGAATGAGCAAATAGAGTTTAGCAGCGACAGTTTTGTCAGTAGTTTTAAAAGTTTATTTTTCCCTAAAGAAACAGATATTTAATAGCGTGACATTTGATAACATAATCCACATTTGACATATTCACAAATATTTGTTTTGTAAATGATATATAACTAACAATAAAGTGGCTTAGTATCTCCTCTGAATTTGTGGAAAGCAGCATCTTTACATTTGAAATTATTTGACTTGTTTTACTTGTGTTCACAAAATGTGCAGTAGAACGAAAAGTGTATGTTTGTACATTAACATGTTTTCTCATACGACGCTTCAAAAACCATGCGTCCACCATTGGAAATAGCAAGATATTTTTTGATTTGTACGGGGTAAGGCATAAAAAAAATATCGTCACTTGTGCTTAAGAATAATTTTACAGAAAAATTCTCAAATGATTATGCCATTTTACAAACTTAATGATCGAAAACAACATCTCCCAGGTGACCGCCGTTTTCAGCGGTGCACTTCTCAAGCCGCTCTTGAAAGTTGGCTCCCACTCCCTCCGACATTGCTCTGTTAATTTGAAAGACTTCTACACGAATTGCTTCCTTCAGTTATTCAAGTATACATGGTTTACGCTCGTATACACGCGATTTGAGGTAACCCCACAAAAAGTTGTCGCACATGGATAGGTCTGGGGAACAAGGAGACCAAACCAATGCCACCAAACCGGGAAATGACGCGACCCCGCAAAACAATCCGAATAGCTTCAATTGACATTCTTACTGTGTGAGCTGTGAATCCGTCCTGCTGAAACCAAACTCTTCGAACTGGCATATGTTTCTTTTTTTCTTAGTTCATGTAGTAAGAGCTCGGTCATCATCTGTCTATAATTTTCCGAGGTTACAGTTACAGCGTTCCGTTATCGTCTAGGAGAAAGTGTGTGCCAATAACATTTGTACCGTTTACAGCACATCAGTCACATTGGGACAATGTAATGGCTTCTCACGCATTAGTTTTGGATTTTCACTGGACCAATAACCGTTCATGCCGTTCAAATGAAAATGAGCTTCAGCACTCTTAAACAGCATAGTGTTGTCATCTTGCTCAAGTATGTCCTCCATTTTTCGAGCAAAATTTAGCCGCTGTGCATTATCTCCAGGGTTCAATTGTTCCATCACGGCCGTTTTGTAGGGATGAAACCCTAGATCAATACGCAAAATACGCCTTATTGAACGATTACTGAGGCAAAGTTCGGCAGAATGTCTGGTAGCATATCGACCAGGACTGCAGAGCATGGCTTGCCGAACTCTTTCAACATTTTCCGCCGTGCGTACTGAGCGAGGAGCCGCTTGGCAGTTTTCTGTTCATCACTGTTCCTCCTAAACAAAATAATTCAGCCCAACGTAAAATCATGTTATGCGTGGGAACGCAATCACGTCTCCCAAGATTGAAATTGAGACGAAACCCACGCTGAACTGCAACGATAGACTCATTATTACGCACAGGCCGGCCGGAGTGGCCGAGCGGTTAAAGGCGCTACAGTCTGGAACCGCACGACCGCTACGGTCACAGGTTCGAATCCTGCCTCGGGCATGGATGTGTGTGATGTCCTTAGGTTAGTTAGGTTTAAGTAGGTCTAAGTTCTAGGGGACTTATGACCACAGCAGTTGAGTCCCATAGTGCTCAGAGCCATTTGAACCATTTTTTTATTACGCACAACCCATGACGACGACAGAACAAAATGGCAGGAGCTACCAAAATGTGACCACATCTGTTCCCGTATTACTCCTATTACGTGAGCGTGCATACTATCTGTTCTAAAACATCTGTCCTTTCTGCCTCACCTAATGTTAGTTTGGTAAACCCATATTCACAATTTGCCTGCTTAGTAATGTAACATTTCATGATGCAAAAGTGCGATGGACTATTAATACAACGATAAATGTAAAATACCTGCGCAAGAGATAAATACTCTGTGGAATTTAAGCATCTCCGTGCGACTTTGATAACAAAGATATACAGACTTTAAGCTACGGCAAAGAGATAATTATTCCATGTTGGACATTGGAAGAGAGAAGTTCTATGTCGGATTGAGAGGAGATTGTTGGAAGCCGCCATTAAGGCAGTAATCTAAGTTTTGTGGTATTGAAGAAAATAAATATATATAAAAGCACAAAAGGAGTATCAGGTGTGTAGAGTTCATGAACCTTAATCATTTCAAAAGAAATAGTCAGTGATCATAAAGACGCAAGTCGTTCGGAAGTGTTGTGTGGTTTGATGGTGTGAACCGCAGTTTTACACGGTTTCGGGATTCGTCGAGAATTTTCCGAAGACCTAAATAATTCCACGAACCAAAGTTGGACGCCACATTACATACACATGACACAGCATAATACTTGGCTATACCGATCGATTTCCGTAGAGCAATAAATTATCTTTAGCGATTTCAGGTGGAGAAGTTCCAGCAAGGAGACACTACGAGATCTGCTGCTGCGAAACGCATATGGTATTACCGTATTCCTTACCTTACGGAGAACAGTAAGCAATATAGACTTCATAACCACTGCAAACATAATTAAAAGGACTCAAATAAAAGGAGCAAACAGCGAAAAGGAATCGCTAAACCAATCCATAAATAAAAATCAATTAATAATAATACCCAATAACATTAATAAAACGCTCATTAAATAATAGAGAGAATAAAAATAAGAACTTTAAAGTAGTATACCAGTGTAATCTTACCAGTACCAGCATGAACCTAAATCTGAAAAAATAATCAATGTAGACTGTCATAGCACCTGAAGATAGCCGCCAGGGCTTGAAATGCATAGTGCGTTGAAGTAAGATCACGTTTGTGGCGTAAGGCGGTTGCTATTTATTTTGCGAAAGTAGCACAGCCACAGAAGAAATGCTGACAGAAATGGATGAAATTAAATTTATTCAGTGTGCTTCAGCAAGTACTTGTATCCCTTGTACTCTCATCCCCTCAATTACAGATCTACATCTCTACATCTACATACATACTCCGCAAGCCACCTGACGGTGTGGCGGAGGGTACTTTGAGTACCTCTATCGGTTCTCCCTTCTATTCCAGTCTCGTATTGTTCGTGGAAAGAAAGATTGTCGGTATGCCTCTGTGTGGGCTCGAAAGCTTTCGCGATTACTAAATGACTCTGTAACGAAGCGCGCTGCTCTCCGTTGGATCTTCTCTATCTCGTCTATCAACCCTATCTGGCACGGGTCCCACACCGGAGAGCAATATTCAAGCAGTGGGCGAACAAGTGTACTGTAACCTACTTCCTTTGTTTTCTGATTGCATTTCCGTAGGATTCTTCCAATGAATGTCAGTCTGGCATCTCCTTTACCGCCGGCCGAAGTGGCCGAGCGGTTCTGGGCGCTAAAGTCTGGAACCGCGAGACCGCTGCGGTCGCAGGTTCGAATCCTGCCTCGGGCATGGAAGTGTGTGATGTCCTTAGGTTAGTTAGGTTTAAGTAGTTCTTAGGGGCTGATGACCTCAGCAGTTAAGTCCCATAGTGCTCAGAGCCATTTGAACCATTTTGCCATCTGCTTTACCGACGATTGATTTTATATGATCATTCCATTTTAAATCACTCCTAATGCCTACTCCCGGATAATTTATGGAATTAACTGCTTCCAGTTGCTGACCTGCTATATTGTAGCTAAATGATAAAGGATATTTCTTTCTATGTATTCGCAGCACATTTGTCTACTTTGAGATTCAATTGCCATTCCCTGCACCATGCGTCAATTCGTTGCAGATCCTCTTGCATTTCAGTACAGTTTTCCATTGTTACACCCTCTCGATATACTATAGCATCATACGCAAAAAGCCTCAGTGAACTTCCTATGTTATCTACAAGGTCATTTATGTATATTGTGAATAGCAACGCTCCTACGACACTCCCCTGCGGCACACACGAAATCACTCTTACTTCGGAAGACTTCTCCGCATTGAGAATGACATGCTGCGTTCTGTTATCTAGGAACTCTTCAATCCAATCACAAAATTGGTCTGATAGTCCATATGCTCTTACTTTGTTTATTAAACGACTGGGGGGGGGGGGGGGAGGAACTGTACCGAACGCCTTGCGGAAGTCAAGAAACACGGCATCTACCTGGGAACCCGTGTCTATGGCCCTCTGAGTCTCGTGGACGAATAGCGCGAGCTGGGTTTCACACGATCGTCTTTTTTGAAACCCAAGCTGATTCCTACAGAGTAGATTTCTAGTCTCCAGAAAAGTCATTACACTCGAAGATAACACGTGTTCCAAAATTGTACAACTGATCGACGTTAGAGATATAGGTCTATAGTTCTGTGAAGTGTTGGCAGAAGAGCCAACACTGTGTTGCTAGAGGAGGTCGAAATGCACGCGTTTAATTACACGCTGACTGGCGTGAGGTCTGGAACAGTTAAGGGAATTAATAGTAGCAAATAAAGTACGTAGTTGATACAATACTTAATGTTGTGGACTGACAAGACAGCCAGTCCACAGTGACGGGTAACCGAAAGGCACGCGTTTAATTCACGCAGGCTTGCTTAAGTTCTGAAACAGGATACGGAATGAATGCTATAAAGAAAAGTACGTAGCTGCTGGAATACTTAACTTTAATCCATCATTTGTATACAGCATTCTTGATGATACAAGTGAGACTCTCTCTAGAAATGGTTAATGGCGCCTTGCTAGGTCGTAGCCATGGACTTAGCTGAAGGCTATTCTAACTGTCTCTCGGCAAATGAGAGAAAGGCTTCGTCAGTGTAGTCGCTAGCAAAATCGTCCGTACAACTGGGCGAGTGCTAGTACGTCTCTCTAGACCTGCCGTGTGGTGGCGCTCGGTCTGCAATTACTGACAGTGGCGACACGCGGGTCCGATATGTACTAATGGACCGCGGCCGATTTAAAGCTACCACATAGCAAGTGTGGTGTCTGGCGGTGACACCACATTCTGCTCGTCTGTTCGACGTCCCTTCTTGAAAACCGGGATGACCTGTGCCCTTTACCTAACCTTTGGAACGCTACGCTCCTGTAGAGACCTACGGTACACCGCTGCAAGAAGAGGGGCAAGTTCCTTCACGTACTCTGTGTAAAATCGAACTGGAATCCCATCAGGTCCAGCGGCCTTTCCTCTTTTGAGCGATTTTAATTGTTTCTCTATCCCTCTGTCGTCTATTTCGATATCTACCATTTTGTCATCTGTGCGACAATCTAGAGAGGGAACTACAGTACAGTCTTCCTACAAGAGGTCGCTGCAGGATACGTGTATCAGATGAGAGGACTGCTGGCGTTTTCATTTCCGCTTAGGTGCAGTGGTGCTACCATTGCTCACGGGCACAGAGCAGAATGCTCGGCGAGAATGTCGCGCTGAAGCCTCGGCGGGCGGCGGAGGGCGTGGCAGCCGGCCAGCGACCAGCGGCCGAGGACAAAGGCGCGCACGCAGCATGGCACGGCGGGGCGCGCGGGTCCGCCGCAGCCTCCGGCCGCTATTTCGAGAGCGGCGCCGCCGGCGTTGGCCGTGGTCAGTCTCCAGTCTGCTGACTCAGCCACGCGGAACTCGTTGCTCCCGCCTCCTCACATCTCGGGACACATCTTCGGCCGTCGCCACACGGACCGTGCTTTCGATCGTCAAGGCTGAGCGCGTGCGGTTCAACGTACTGCTGGAAGCTCAGAAACGGTGCGACTTGTGCCTCCGGTACGGCTGCCTCTACGTAGTGTACGCGATAGCAACGCTCTCCAGCGGCAGCTGTCGGCTGTATCTGGCTCGCGAATCGCACTGTTTACGAAATGGACGGGGGTAAAATTCCTACGTTAGCTCGTTGCCTCCCTTGTCCATACACTAGTCATGTTGATCTGTCCGTACTGTACATAAATAAATAAAAACTTAAACGTCCCTGAACACGTTATAGGACAAAATGGAAAGTCTCATGTCCCGTTAATGAAGACATCGGCTTATAAATGTTCCATTACAAACAGTACGATCCAAATTTACAATAGTTCTCCACATAATATAAAAAGTATTTAAATAAACAAATACTGTTTTGCCTTGTTTCACAAATTTCATTAGCCGGCCGGAGCGGCCAAGCGGTTCTAGGCGCTACAGTCTGGAACCGCGCGACTGCTATGGTCGCAGATTCGAATCCTGCCTCTGGCATGGATATGTGTCATGTCCTTAGGTTAGTTAGGTTTAAGTAGTTCTATGTTCTAGGGGACTGATGACCTCATAAGTTAAGTCTCATAGTGCTCAGAGCCATTTGAACCATTTGAACAAATTTTATTATTGTTAATACACAAATTAGGTTTCGGGCTATAAGCTCATTTTCAAGTGCGTTACTGATTCCAAACGTGATAATGCACAGATAAACATGATGACAAGGCAAAGATAGTAATCTCCACTTCTTAATGTATCGATCCTTGGCGTAACGTAAAATTACTTCGATGACCATTTAACATGACTAAACATATCTGGGAATGAAGTTATGCATCAGCCAAGAACTGATGGATAGAGGCCCAGAGTTTTACTTTTATCCCGGAGTTGTGATATCATACAAAAGACGTGACTAATTGAACTAGGTATGATGGTTTAATAACAGGTGTGAGGACGTACGCATTTTTTTTTAATTTCTAAAATTTCTAACTGGCTGAGTTTTGCCCCTTTTTCCTCTGTGTGTAGGACTTGTACATCTATTACGTATTTGTGGTTATTGTGAAGGCAATATTCCACAAAGTCTGAATCAGGTGAATCAAGGTGGCGCAGCTCTCTCTCATTGGTCTTCATTCAAACGCACGATCAGTATATCTGACATGCTAGGTTTTGCTCTATACGTTCGAAAAGACTCCCCAGCGTGCTTTTTCCACGCTATAACGTCAGAATCTCGGTACGCTCGACATTACGAATGCGCGATCTGCGTGGCGATGGCTTTACCCTAAGCGCGTCTCGTGAGTTGCACTGAATTCCTGCGTGCACAGTGTGGGGCAGAGCAACTCGTTTCTTTGAGTTTGGCGCCCTAAGGAGACGATTGCTCCGAGGAGGATGGCGGTAGGCACATTCGCGAGAGCGGACCGTAAAATTGTCGTTCAGCTTGGTTTAGTTAGCATCAAGGATGGAGTGGACCGAAAGGGAGCGCGCGTTCGCTGCCGGGGTATTTTTTCGGTCACTCAATCACTAGCCGCGACGTGCATTCCGTACCAATTCCAGTACTGGGCACCGTGGTCGTGTTCCTCGCCTGCAGTCGGTTGTTTCATCAGTAAATGACATCAGGGAAACTGATGAAGTGAAGAAAAAATCTAGGCTTTCACGAACTGCTAGGTCACCCGGAAACATTGACGTTGTATAGCTTTCTGTTTTGCGATTGCCTCAATGCTCTGTCCGCAAACATGCAGCTGCTGTTGGGTTCTCTGATCTTTCTGTCAAGCGAATCCCTCATCAAGAACTAAAATTTCGGCTGTGGTGCAGGGATGATGTTGATGATGTTTGGTTTGTGGGGCGCTCAACTGCGTGGTTATCAGCGCCCGTACAATTTCGCCACTTTCCTGGATGATGATGAAATGATGAGGACAACACAAACACCCAGTCATCTCGAGGCAGGTGAAAATCCCTGACCCCGCCGGGAATCGAACCCGGGACCCCGTGCTCGGGAAGCGAGAACGCTACCGCGAGACCACGAGCGGCGGACATGTGATGCAGGGATGATTTTCCTGCTCGAGAAAATGTATGTGAGGCACTTCTTGACGTGCCTTAGGGCAGTGTGATGAGGCTCTCTTCTATCTTTCGACATATGTAAATAAGCCGAACATGCGCCACTGGAGCCCTAATACCTCCACATAACTTCATCGGTGTCTCCTACATTTACAACATGTAACTGTTTGGAGTGCACTGTCACGAGTTGAAGAAAACGAACGGGGAATTTCGATGATTTCTGACTCTTATGTCCACACGATTTAGGAGTTTTCCCTGCCAACACTCAACGAGATGGATGTGAAAGATATATATTTCCAGCAGGACTGTGCTATGACGCACACAGCGCGTGTGTCGATGACTGTTTTCCGACAGCACTTCCCAGGATGCTTCAGCTGCTTGAGCGGCGATCTGCACTGGCCAGCACAGTCGACTTATTTAGCCCCCCACAGCTACTCTTTCCGCGGCTACCAAAATTCACTTGTTCACGACGGTCGTCCTAGGACCCAGAGTAACGACATTCGTGAAGATGTCGCCATTACCCGTCGATATGCTGGAAAGAGTTGAAGGAAACTTCCGAGATCGATTAAAGTAGTGTGTTGAGAATAATGGACGGCATCTGCCTGATATCATGAATTTTAAATCTTTTACTTGTTCAAAGAATTAAGTATATATCTCCATTTCTTCTTTTTAAAGTGAATTTCTAAATAAGCAAGTTGCTCTGCCCCTTTCAGTGCATAGCAGCACCACCCAATACTTAATTTTTAAAATGTTGGATGCCAGAACGCACCCCTGTAACCCCTTCCCAGCCATAAAAATCACAAGTTTCGATTTTTAAAACTTATGAGGAAACTTACAATGAGAAATGATCCACTTCTATCAATCAGTACTCGGTGCCCGCTAGCCGACGTATTATGCCCTTACTAGAACTAGTCTATTGATGATTGATATTGTATTAATTTACGTAGGTTACCAATTAATAAGAACATCGGTACACATGCGACCCGAGGTGCCACCCACAATGTCGTTATTGGATTGATCCTTGTGATGTGATGGTTCAAATATCTCTGAGCACTATGGGACTTAACTGCTGAGGTCATCAGTCCTCTAGAACTTAGAACTACTTAAACCTAACTAACCTAAGGACATCACACACATCCATGTCCGAAATAGGATTCGAACTTGCGACCGTAGCGGTCGCGCGGTTCTACACTGTAGCGCCTAGAGCCGCTCGGCCACTCCGGCCAGCCCTTGTGATGTGAGATAAGTTATTTGTATTGTTCTTATTACCTCACTTGTACGGAGAGTAATAATTTGTACAATATCAACATTAAAAACATCTTTCGGCCGGCAGCTGTAGTTATTTATTTCAATTTGGTAGTTTCTTCTGTGGATTACTAACGCCGACATGCCGTTCTATCTGGAAAACTGGCCACACTATCCATCAGGAAACTGGTCAAGGTGTTCACCAGAGTAAGAGTAGGTTACGTCCATATATCACCAAAAATTTTACAAACCAGACTGACTTTTACATTCTTTTATATACGCGAAGGTATCGTCCACCATTCCATCCCTTTGTGAAAATTTTGAATGAACAAAATTATATCATTTAAAACCGTCTCTGTTCTGTTACATTTGGCCTAATACCAAAGTTCGTTTCAGAATGGTGTGCTGCAGTCTCTTGGTATTCTTTCAGATAGCATGGTGTGCAAGTACCCAGAAAATGTGCCCAGAAATCAGAACAATAAACGTGGGATCCTGATGTAATGGCACTGGCCACAGTTCCCGCTTATGGACGGATAACTTGTCAGCATGTAAGCATTCAGAAAAATGCATGTAGGTTCAGTATATTAGACGATTTACTTTCTCATTTAAGATATTTGGTGTGATGTAAATCCAAAATGCTAAAGTGGTAAGCTTCTGTCAGTAGCTACGGTTTGCTGAAAATTTAATTTCTCTGAGAGGCTACTACAGCACCTTCCCCTCCCCCTGCCCCATCTTTTGATGCGGCCCAAGGTGTTGCGCTACAGTATCAATATTAGCTATTAAGCAAAATAATTTGACGAGCATTGTGTTGGTTCGTTCGCACTGCTGCAGCAACAAATTGGTAACTTCAATTATACTCTAATGATAGTCATGTCTAAATGTGATAGGGCCTATCTGCCATCTCCGTGTCTCCGTGTCAACCCATCTTACTGCACTGATCCCATACAACCGATAGACACATACATACCATTTCATTGTTATGTTTAATGTTAGCTGTGGAAGATCAAACGCAATCACTTCTGCAGCATCGAAGAGCCAACGGCCTAGCCGCACTCTTTTTCAGTTTTTGGCAACAGCCTTGCCGTCAGATCATCGAAGTTAACCATGTCGGACTTCGCTAGCATTTGGATGCGCGACCGTCCGGGTCTGCCGAGTGCTGTTGTCAAAGAGCGTGAAATCAGCCTTTGTGAGGCCAATTGAGGAACTACTTGATTGAGAAGTAGCGGCACTGATCACGAAAACTGACAGTAGCCAGGAGAGTAGTGCGATGACCATGTGCCCCTCCGTATCTGTATCCGGTGATGTCCAAGGGATGGGGACGACACGGCAGTCGGTCGGTGCCGTCGGACCTTCAAGGTCTGTTTAACGATGTTCGTTCGTTCATTCTGCAGGATCAAAAACCATGACTGTGCTCCTTTAAGTGGGTAACTACACTCCTGGAAATGGAAAAAAGAACACATTGACACCGGTGTGTCAGACCCACCATACTTGCTCCGGACACTGCGAGAGGGCTGTACAAGCAATGATCACACGCACGGCACAGCGGACACACCAGGAACCGCGGTGTTGGCCGTCGAATGGCGCTAGCTGCGCAGCATTTGTGCACCGCCGCCGTCAGTGTCAGCCAGTTTGCCGTGGCATACGGAGCTCCATCGCAGTCTTTAACACTGGTAGCATGCCGCGACAGCGTGGACGTGAACCGTATGTGCAGTTGACGGACTTTGAGCGAGGGCGTATAGTGGGCATGCGGGAGGCCGGGTGGACGTACCGCCGAATTGCTCAACACGTGGGGCGTGAGGTCTCCACAGTACATCGACGTTGTCGCCAGTGGTCGGCGGAAGGTGCACGTGCCCGTCGACCTGGGACCGGACCGCAGCGACGCACGGATGCACGCCAAGACCGTAGGATCCTACGCAGTGCCGTAGGGGACCGCACCGCCACTTCCCAGCAAATTAGGGACACTGTTGCTCCTGGAGTATCGGCGAGGACCATTCGCAACTGTCTCCATGAAGCTGGGCTACGGTCCCGCACACCGTTAGGCCGTCTTCCGATCACGCCCCAACATCGTGCAGCCCGCCTCCAGTGGTGTCGCGACAGGCGTGAATGGAGGGACGAATGGAGACGTGTCGTCTTCAGCGATGAGAGTCGCTTCTGCCTTGGTGCCAATGATGGTCGTATGCGTGTTTGGCGCCGTGCAGGTGAGCGCCACAATCAGGACTGCATACGACCGAGGCACACAGGGCCAACACCCGGCATCATGGTGTGGGGAGCGATCTCCTACACTGGCCGTACACCACTGGTGATCGTCGAGGGGACACTGAATAGTGCACGGTACATTCAAACCGTCATCGAACCCATCATTCTACCATTCCTAGACCGGCAAGGGAACTTGCTGTTCCAACAGGACAATGCACGTCCGCATGTATCCCGTGCCACCCAACGTGCTCTAGAAGGTGTAAGTCAACTACCCTGGCCAGCAAGATCTCCGGATCTGTCCCCCATTGAGCATGTTTGGGACTGGATGAAGCGTCGTCTCACGCGGTCTGCACGTCCAGCACGAACGCTAGTCCAACTGAGGCGCCAGGTGGAAATGGCATGGCAAGCCGTTCCACAGGACTACATCCAGCATCTCTACGATCGTCTCCATGGGAGAATAGCAGCCTGCATTGCTGCGAAAGGTGGATATACACTGTACTAGTGCCGACATTGTGCATGCTCTGTTGCCTGTGCCTATGTGCCTGTGGTTCTGTCAGTGTGATCATGTGATGTATCTGACCCCAGGAATGTGTCAATAAAGTTTCCCCTTCCTGGGACAATGAATTCACGGTGTTCTCATTTCAATTTCCAGGAGTGTATATGGTATGCCAAATTGAAAAGGAGACCTTCACTGCATCGCGTTTGCATGTAATTCCAACGGCTAAATGTGCTTACCGAGAGGTGGCACGTTGGTATTCTCAGTTGCACAAGCGGTGTTAACGGCTTCGCACAATTATCCTCATTTCTGGAGATTTGTTTCCGGAGTTCCTTGCGTGATGCATACCTCTAGATCAGCAAAAAGAGCGATTATCCGAGGTCTTCGCGCAGAAAGAAAGTATTCTTCACATACTTATCGCAGCATGAAAGAAGTGTACGGAGAGCAGTCTGTTGATGTCAGCATTATGAAGCAGGACGTGTAAACAGGCGCACATTGTCACCACCAGTGCCACGATTTCGGCTGTGGAGGAGCCTGCATGGGCGAACTGTCGGATCACCAAACGGTACATTGCTGTTGAGCTCTCGATAAGCAGAAGAACAGTGCACCACATAATCCACAAGAAGCTTCATTATGGCAAAGTTGGCGTACAGTGGGTGCCCAAGCAACTTTCAGAGAATCAGAAGACAACGAGAGTATGTGTTTGCCTGATCCATCTCTTCAGAACGAGGAGCAAGGGGAAGGATTCCATTGCTAAAATTGTGGCATGTGATGAAACTTGGTCTCATCACTTCGATACTCCCTCCGAACGGATGGACATTGAGTGGGGACATCCCGGGTATCCTCGTAAGAAAAAAAAAATCTACGAAGAAGAGCCTCCACTCAACGAATGGCTACCAGAGGGTGCAACAGTCAACGCTGAGCAGTATTGTAACATACTGCTGAGCATCAAAGACAAGAGCAGGAGCAAGCTCTCGAATAGGATAGTGCTTCTTCAGGACAACACTGATCCACATGTGGCCACGAAGACCTCCGAGCTCCTTCAAAAATTTCGATGTTAGGTCCTGGAAGATCACCTAACGGTTCCGATATCTGTCCCATGTGACTCGCATATCTTCGACTCCTAAAACAGTTTTGGAAGATCAGAGGTTCACCTGTGATAAGGAAGTGCAGGACACCATAGAAAACTGAAACCGTCAGCAACCCATGAGTTTCTACACTGAAGCCATCCACTTCCTTCCACACGCTGGTCGGCATATCAATGTCAATGGCAGTTACGTATAGTTGTGCTGTTCAAATGCTTCAAATGGCTCTGAGCACTATGGGACTTAACTTCTAAGGTAATCAGTCCCCTAGAACTTAGAACTACTTAAACCTAACTAACCTAAGAACATCACACACATCCATGCCCGAGGCAGGATTCGGACCTGCGACCGTAGCGACCGCGCGGTTCCAGACTGTAGCTCCTTTAACCGCTTGGCCACCACAGCCGGCAGCTGTGCTGTTCCATATGAATTGTAATTATAAGATTGTTATTAAAATTTCTTTACATGTGGACTGTAGTCTCCTTTCCGTTTGTGTATAACTTATAATATTTTGTCCCGTGTGTTTAGAAACACCCTTCTGGACGAGAGGCAAGCTTGACTGTTAACTATTAAGCCATCTGGCACCATGTCCCTTCTACTTCCATCGCCCAATTTGTTCTGCTGCCGATACATGACACCAGATGTAAATACGCTGATTTGCCGACCATATGTTTGCTTTCAGAGTGCTCAGTTTATTGATGTTTTTACAATACAGCCCACGCTGTTGTACGGGAAACACAAGGAGAAAAAACTGTGCGAATACTACTGTTCTGCAGAATGCGTCAACTGTGTGATATATTGCCCGCAGTTATTCCACTTGTGTGGCGTATGGACACATTTTTATTATTATTGCTCCTTCAATAAAAATGTTTGCACGTGTTGATCTCGCTCGTCAAAATGGGTCGCTGTCTATAACACGCATCAACCTCCAATATCTTATTTTTGGTGTCGAATTTACTAATGAAGTTATAAATATCAACTTTCACTTTTTAAAGTGTACTTTAAGTAGCAGCCCATTCCTCGACAAAGTCAAGGGCGTAAAAAATTTTAGAACAGTTTCAAAGTGCTGCTAGAGGAACAGAATGATGATGAACAATCAATTGTTCGAAAAAGGGGTCGCATAGTGTATGGTATTCGGAGCTATAGTGCCAACCACTCATCGGCTGAGTGTGTAATTCAAGAGTTGTAGAAAAATAGCTTTATATTCTGCATTATTCATCCCAACGCTAACACTTGTGAAAAAATTAAGGTGTTTCCCTACCAGTAACAGACGAAATATATCCAGGTTTACAACTATGGCCATCACGCGTCCTCAGAACTCATGAAAGGATTGGGAAGATATTCAGAGTAATGCGTGAAGGAACAAGAATGGCTTAATAGTAATAATGATGCAAGGAGTGAACCCTGAGAAGCATAAGTAGTTGTTACATGATTATGTTAATGTAAATAGCAACAGAATTTGATAAATTATTTGTGCTAGTGGCGTAATCCCCTATCGAAATAAAACAGATGTGAAAGTGGCATGCATGTCAGTTAGTACTAATCGATGGAACTGATTTCATGAGTTATAATGTCGTTCTAATGTGGTCTAACGTGGTACATGAAGTAATGGGGAACAACACATTTGGACGAAGTAGCTATATGATTTGTGTTGTTTCACGGTAACTACCCAACGGATGTTCATTGAGTTGCTTTAGTAGCTCGCGCTGTAATTAGTCATTTACCTACAAAGACACTATGTAGAGCCGCCATCATCCAGAGATCAAGCATATCGTTGTCGAAAATGTATGACGTAGATTGATCTCTAAACTCAAGAGTTTTCCTATAGTTTGTAATTCTCATTGAACCTACTGTGGAAAGCATAACCCCATATCACAAGACTTGAAACGATAAATCAACACATTGATTCATCCAAATAACTCCCTATGCCCCATATCCCTGCACTAAAGCTATAATCCAGGATGTCATAATTGCCTTCCAAATTATCAACCCCTATGGGTGACTCCTTACCATTCGGCAAACGGAAACACTGGCTGCTCATTCCATATTTCACCGGAATGGCATTTTCACACGATCAAAGATTTTTCACTTTCTCCTAGCTAGGTATCTTTTTATAATCCTACTCCCGCTCTATCGTGCACATCGTATCCAATTTTACTGTATTCTGTCCCTGCCACAAGCACAAGCAAATGCTGTTGCTTTACCCCAGCACTCGCAATGAAACATGACATGTACTATTCCTGAATCTCCAACATTATTTTCTCACATATGTCGCACTTTACCTACCTCTTCATAATCTAATGACGCCGGCCGAAGTGGCCGTGCGGTTAAAGGCGCTGCAGTCTGGAACCGCAAGACCGCTACGGTCGCAGGTTCGAATCCTGCCTCGGGCATGGATGTTTGTGATGTCCTTAGGTTAGTTAGGTTTAACTAGTTCTAAGTTCTAGGGGACTAATGACCTCAGCAGTTGAGTCCCATAGTGCTCAGAGCCATTTGAACCATTTTTTAATCTAATGACCTATCTTCCAAAAATCATCCCAGGTGATCAGCAGAAGCACCAACATCAACATTCAACATAACGTCAGCATAACGTCAACGTTACGAAGCACCCAGAAAATCATCTCTACAGTT
Organism: Schistocerca cancellata; assembly: GCF_023864275.1. Classification (NCBI taxonomy): domain Eukaryota; kingdom Metazoa; phylum Arthropoda; class Insecta; order Orthoptera; family Acrididae; genus Schistocerca; species Schistocerca cancellata. Next base: position 103,179,277 of record NC_064626.1, read on the forward strand.
ACGTCTACTACTTTAAGGCGAACTCCACACTAAAACTTCAATTTCTTTCAATAAAATTTTAATGGCTATTTCACATCTTTGGAGCGTTTGCTCATAGGTCACAAAACGATTTGGCTCTATTCGAATTAAAACGACACCTAAGCAACACTTGAAGTATGTATTGCATGAGGGGCCATGTATCTGTTATCAGAGACTTGCATCTGATGCACTACTGGCAAGATGCACTGATGGTAAGACATAAAGTGAAAATGAAAGTTAGAACAGTGTCATTTGGTCCAAGTTCCCAAAAATGAAAAAAGACGCTTTTGCTTGTTGTAGAAGATGTTTCTTATTTCACAGGATGTTTGAAGACTGATGAAAGCAAGAGAACCAGCGCGCGTTTAACACACTTCAAGAAGGAGTTCTCCTTATCTGAAGAGCAATAACATTCCAATCAGTCAACAAGATGCTGTCTTGAGAAGGAAAAATTCAAGAAGAACGTTACCATGGTCTTGAAATTACAAGTGGAAATGTGTCTTGTACTAGCATCTGGTCTTTAATAAAATTTTAAATCCATTTTCCTGTAAGTTTGTTTTCTTAAGTTCAGTGATATCTTTTTTATTCTAAATATTAACGAATCACTATCAAATATTTGCAGGAAGCAATCTTGAGGTATTTGCATACTTCTGTGAATTAATATTAACGAAAATGTATAGTTTGTCTGTTTTATTATCACATTTACTTAGCAATAATTAAAAGAAATTTAAGTTTGAAACTTGAAAAAATACCGAAAGTAAATTAATAACATTTCTCGTAAAATGATTACGTAGGCCTGTTCAACAATGTCTTGCGAATTTATCTAAATTTCTGGACCGTGCGAATTGTGGTCTGAGTGCCAGAAGTTGGTTTTCAAAAACACCATTAAAATCACTAAAAATTCAAAACAAAAAGCAGTGAGGTTCTGGACTTCAGAGCTTGAGTATTGCAGCATCTTTAAATGATAGAAATTATTTTAAAATTCGTTTGAAATCGGCAGGTAGAAGAAAAGTTAAATATTTGGGTTGAGTCAACCTTCAATAATGTCGACGGTATCTTTTTCGCTTTGGATTGTTTGTTTTTAATTAAGCTGTATGGATCTGTACAGCTGAATAGAAGTCTCATTCTGCTGCAACAGCACTTGGGAGACTGAACTAACAGTATTGAAAAGCGAAGGAGAGAATGAGCTACATGTTAAGAAAAGACCATGCCTTTGCTATCAGAGAAAAGGCTTTTCCAAGGAAATAAGTAAAAGGGAAAATACAGTGCAAGAAACTATGGATACCAAGTTAAGGCATGTTTCATAGATGACAATAAAACAGCAGTCTTCTAAATAAATAAATCCAAATATTTTGTAAAGTGTGAAATTGTACAAAGTTGTAGGTGATAGGAATCTAGTTTTAATCCTAGAAAATTCCGTTTTCTTATGTATTCGTATCACTACAATATCATTTACAGTCACATCGCTAATCACAAAAGCTTTTTAAGGACTTCCTGAAAGTGAAATTACTGAAGAATTGTCCTACCTTAAATATGACAATATTTTTGTAAGGCGAAATTTGAGTTTTCTATTATGCTTCCAAGTTTCTTTGTGTAACTCAAGGTCAGAAAGTAAATCACATTTTATTTTTGATTGAATGGTAAAGCAATCAGCAAGTAACATGATCCAAGAGACTAAGCAAACTGAAACGCCTGTTTCTTATTAATAACACCATTACAATGGCTACAAAAAAATGAAAAACTTGCATTCCATAAATGATTGGCAACTGCAACGTGCTCTGACATAAAATTGTTGTAACCATTAGATTTACAACTAATATAATATGATGCTGGGCACATGGTACATACACCAAATGTACTAAAACGGTACAAAATGCCCACAATGCCATGTACTCACTCCCAAAATTTTAGAAGCATTAATGCCAGATTAGAACT